>NW_024040374.1:33948854-34164906 GCF_014851395.1 Micropterus salmoides
CCATCTGTACTCAGTGTTACTGAGTAGTATTACTACACACCATCTGTACTCAGCGTTACTGAGTAGTATTACTACACACCATCGTACTCAGCGTTACTGAGTAGTATTAATACACACCATGTGTACTCAGCGTTACTGAGAACAAGTATTCCTACTACATAAATCCGTTTTCATCCCAAACACACATTCGCAGGTCTGATAAAGTCACAGCTCTTGAGATTTCACAGGATTTTACAAGAGCAGAGGATTTTAAAGCGGCCACGAAGGTGCTGTTCTCGGCTCTGTCCAGCAGAGGGTACTGTAGGTCCTTCCTACGCAGAGCCTTGAGAACCTTTCAGCACCCCAAATTGCTCACCACTGATTCTCTCCTTCCTGTCATCACCACCTATTCCCCGCAGCAGTGCAGCTGGTTAGGCACTTAAAAATAATTTCCACCATTTAACATCTACTACTCAGCTGTTACAGAACCATAGGCTCATTGCTGCCTACAGAAAAAACAAAAACCTGCAGGACACTTTAGTTAGGGCCAAGCTGGCACCACCCACTGACTCTAGACCCATCGGGCACGGAGAATTTTTTAGGCACCACCCCTGGGTGCTGAATCCCCCAACAAGAATGTTTTTTACCACACATAGGCATGGCGTTTCTTTCCAAGAATTGTGTTATTTGATTAGATGCAGACAGTGTAACATGCAGTATGTGGGGAGACGGGGAACACCTTGTTGACCAGGTTCACACAACACAGATATAACATTGGGAGGAAGAAAGACACACACATCCCCCTGGTCAAACATTTTATTGAGCCTGGCTGGTCCCAGCTCACCGCACTGATCCTGCAGTGTAACCCCAGATGGTCCACAGCTCAGAGACGGCGTGAGGAGAGGCTCTGGATTCACCGTCTGGGCACTTTGATTCCAGGAGGCCTCAATGAGAAGTGAGGGCTAGGAGCCAGCTGGCAGCCGATGGCCTGTGCTCTCAATGTCGACGCCTTCGGCGTCGACATTTCAATTTTTTCTCCCCTAACCGTAATTGATGAATAACAACAGATTGTAATTAAACCTGCTGACAAAGGGAGCTCGGTGGTAATTTTAGGGAGGGAACAATATACACAGAGGTGCATCGCCAGTTAATGGATAAAATTATTACAAGAAATTGGAAAGACCAATCTATTAGAATCCATCCCACTGGTGCATGACATATTGGAGACTTTAAAAAGCAAAGGATTTATTAACAACACGCAAAGCAATATTTAAAAGGAGACGCACAATTGAGAGAACGGAGGTTCTACATTTTACCCAAGATCCACAAGAACCGGACAAATGGAGTACACCGTTTGAGGTGCCTCCGGGAAGGCCCATGTCTCGGACTGCAGTAGCGAAACATATAGGACAGCGGAATATATGATTACTATCTGAACCCCTTGTCAGTCAAACATGCATCGTATGTCAAAGATACTTACCATTTCATTGAGATCGTCAAAAACCTAAAAATCCCTCCAAGCTCCTTATTTTTCACGATGGACATTGACAGCTTGTACACAAATATTGACACCAGAGCAGGGTTATCGGCGGTGAATAAAGTGTTCCAAAAATATCCAGACCAATAGACCGGACGAGGAATTGTTGCAATTGCTGGAGATCAATTGACGCGAAACGACTTTGAATTTAACGGGGAATATTATTTGCAAATAAAAGGCACGGCAATGGACAAAGATTTGCCCCAGCCTATGCAAATATTTTTATGGCCAACTGGGAGGAAGAAGCTCTGTCTAAATGTCCAAAGAAGCCTCTGAAGTTCCTGAGATATTTGGATGATATTTGGGGAATCTGGACTGATTCGAGGGAAGATTTTGATCAATTTCTAAACATTTGAACACACATGACCCTTCCATTAAGCTGAAGCACGTAATTGGCGAGCAATCTATCGATTTTCTGGATACAACAGTGTACAAAGGACCGTCGTTTACACAGGATCAAAAATTGGACATCAAAGTGTACTTCAAAAGCACCGATACACATGCTTTATTGTTTAAACAGTTTTCATCCCAAACATACCTTTAAGGGCATCGTAAATCACAGTTATTGCGGTTTCACCGGATATGTACGCAGGAAAATGATTTTCGGGAAGCAGTCAACATTCTGTTTACAGTGTTACGGAAAAGGGGCTACTCCAGGTCTTTCTGAGACACTGCCGCAAGTCATTCCACGTTCGTAAACAAGCAAAACAAAGAAATTATTCCTCTAATCACTTCTTTCTCATCAGTCAGTGCAGCAGTGAACAACAAATTTAAGGCCAATTTCAAATCAATAATCGCAGACTTGGGTGTTCTACAGAACCATCAAATAATCTCGGCTTATCGAGAAACAACACTCTCAAGGACCTACTGGTCAACACTAGGCTCAAGCCCACACAACAAGCCAAAGCCAGCCAAAGCCACAGTATTTTCACGGTTTAACGTACATTCGGAATAGGGTCAACAAAACTATCTTCAAAATTTCACAAATATTTAGCCCGAGTACCTCCAATGTGTCTATCTGATCTTCTGTTGTAAATGTGGAATGCAGTACATTGGAGAGACAAAAAATTCAATCTCAACTCGGATGATGCAACACAGATACATATTAATTAAAGCTGCAAGCAGCGTTGGGCGGGCCCTCGCACTTGTACGCGTCCGCGCGTGAACCGGCCGGGTTGCATATTCTGGAGCTCAGCCGGTGCGGCTGGAATTTGTTACGCGGTTCCGACGCCGCATGAAGGTGCTATATGTCACTTCCTGTGTCCCCTATGTGGAGCTACATAGCACTTGCCGCTATGAATATAAATCGGTATTGGCGTGTAGATGTCTGCGGGGTGGGAGAGTTATCAAGCACGTAAAGTTTGTTTCAGATGTGAGCATGTACACTGAACATAATGTACCCAAACAATAAAATAAATTCCTTTTATATTTCCCTGCCTTGTTGTTTATGTGTACATACAGAGGAAGAATGTGAGAACAGCACACATTTCATCGTTACTGTGTTTCTGCTCCAGCCTGCCTAAAAGAAAAGCGTTTTGGGATTAAATGGACTTTTTAGCTGCTGCAGTGCAGGATGAACTCAGAATAGACCCATTTCTCACCTTATTATTCTAAACATGCAACGAAGAAGAAGAAATGCATAATAATCCTGGGACAAAATCTGTCCACAAATACTGTACAGCATGTAGTCTATGAACAAGACTTGTGTTATAGCTGACTTGGGCAGTGAAATGTTTAATTTTTTTAATTCATGTGGTCATAGTTGTCCACAACTCAAATCAGAATATAAGAAGAAATGTTTTATACCACCTCAAGAAGGCTTCCTATCAGAAAGGTAGGAAGGTATTTCAAATGTACAACTGCAGTACTTAAATCTAAGTAAAGTAATTTCCCTGACATTACTGTGTTACGCATGTAACAGGTTTTATACTTCCTGTGAGTATAATCCAATCAATCTTATTTTCATACTGTATATCCGTTGTGTAATTTGATAAATTGTGTTGTATGTGGCTCGCATCGGTACTACTGAGACTTCATTGCCCTCTTCAGAGAAGACTCTGACTGCAACATGCGTCTTTGTAAAGAGAGAAACAGACAGAAAAAGTCTCTAACTCTGCCTGTCAGCTCGCTCTGCTCCGTTAAAACTGAATTTACCATACAGAATTGAATACGAGTGCACTCCAGATTTAGCTGCAGCCAGCTGACCGTGTGCTTCTCCCTATACCGCAGTTCTGTGTCCATGCATGCAGCAAACTGAAAGCACTGTCTGTCGGAGCGTCTACGTGAAAAGAGAAGGAAGACATTGCTGGTAGTATTGTCTTCAGAGTTGTTAAACACCTCAGCGCACTGAAGGAAGCCATCTGACTGTGTGAGGGGCAAGATCGTTGATGTCTGCAGGCAGAGTAGGAGCTCTCCTGTCTGACTGGTCCACCAATAGCAGAGAAGATGACCCCTTGAGACACAGCCCCTCCTCATTTGCATAATGAGGCAGAAATGCATACAAAAATTTAAAAAGACAGGCAGAAATACCATGGGTGAAAATAAATAAGGTAAATAAATACAAAGGAAGAATAAAACAGACAAAAATATTAAAACACACATAAAAAATACATTAAAAAAATTAGTAATAAATAAAGTTGAATAAACAAATAAGGTAATTATAACAAAGGTGAATAAGTAAAGGCACTAATTAAAATATATACATTTATGTCTCCTTGTATAATTTAATTACTACCTACATTTATTTATTTACTTTATTTTTTTGTGTATTTAATTGGATGCTTATTTATTTATTGAGCATTTATTTATTTCTGTATTTATTTCTGACTGTGTCAGGATCGGTCCTCCATAGCGGGGTGGGAGAGTTATCAAGCACGTAAAGTTTGGTTCAGATGTGAGCATGTACACTGAAGTTACAACAACTTCCTGTGTCATGGCGAAGACTTGATCTCTGACGCCACGCCACGGACACACCCATTGACGAAAACTCGCAAATAGCACAACTTTTCATCTTCAATGCCTTTAGAAGGCACAGCACAAATTTGAAGTCGGTCGGACTAAATCCCTAGGAGGAGTTCGTTAAAGTACGAAGTGTGTAAATCATCCAAAATTTGACGTAAAATTCAAAATGGCCGACTTCCTGTTGATTTTAGGGCATCGCTCCAAGAGGCTTTTTTGTGCGTCTGGACAAGATACACGTACCACAGAAAATTCGTGCACGTAGGTAAACGTGCGGCGGGGGCTGCTTCGTTAAAAGTCACTTCCTGTTGCCAGCAGGTGGCGCTATGACTGTCTGTGAATGTCAGCATGTACATGTGTTCAGGGCGGGACTCTCATCCTACATGTACAGTTTGGTCCAGATGTGAGCATGTACACTGAAGTTACGACAACTTCCGTGTCATGGCGAAGAGCTGATCTTTGACGCCACGCCACGGACACGCCCATTGACGAAAACTTGCAAATAGCACAACTTTTCATCTTCAATGCCTTTAGAAGGCACAGCACAAATTTGAGGTCGGTCGGACTAAATCCCTAGGAGGAGTTCGTTAAAGTACGAAGTGTGTAAATCATCCAAAATTTGACGTAAAATTCAAAATGGCCGACTTCCTGTTGATTTAGGGCATCGCTCCAAGAGGCTTTTTTGTGCGTCTGGACAAGATACACGTACCACAGAAAATTCGTGCACGTAGGTGAAACGTGCGGCGGGGCTGCTTCGTTAAAAGTCACTTCCTGTTGCCAGCAGGTGGCGCTATGACTGTGGGTGAATGTCAGCATGTACATGTGTTCAGGGCGGGACTCTCATCCTACATGTACAGTTTGGTCCAGATGTGAGCATGTACACTGAAGTTACGACAACTTCCGTGTCATGGCGAAGAGTTGATCTTTGACGCCACGCCACGGACACGCCCATTGACGAAAACTTGCAAATAGCACAACTTTTCATCTTCAATGCCTTTAGAAGGCACAGCAGAAATTTGAGGTCGGTCGGACTAAATCCCTAGGAGGAGTTCGTTAAAGTACGAAGTGTGTAAATCATCCAAAATTTGACGTAAAATTCAAAATGGCCGACTTCCTGTTGGGTTTAGGCTATGGCTCCAAGAGACTTTTTTGTGCGTCTGGACAAGATACACGTACCACAGAAAATTCGTGCACGTAGGTGAAACGTGCGGCGGGGGCTGCTTCGTTAAAGGTCACTTTCTGTTGCCAGCAGGTGGCGCTATGACTGTGGGTGAATGTCGGCATGTACATGTGTTCAGGGCGGGACTCTCATCCTACATGTACAGTTTGGTCCGATGTGAGCATGTACACTGAAGTTACAACAACTTCCTGTTTCATTGCGAATCATCGACGCCACGGACACGCCCATTGACGAAAACTCGCAAATAGCACAACTTTTCATCGTCAATGCCTTTAGAAGGCACAGCAGAAATTTGACGTCGATCCGACTAAATCCCTAGGAGGAGTTCGTTAAAGTACGAAGTGTGTAAATCATCCAAAAATGGCGTAAAATTCAAAATGGCCGACTTCCTGTTGACTTTAGGCTATGGGTTCTTGAGGCTTTTTTGTGCGTCTTGATACGATACATGTCCCCAGAAAATTTCGTACATGTAGGTTGAACGTGAACGAGGGGCTAATCATTTCCAATTTTCTAGGTGGCGCTAGCGAGTCATTTTGCCACGCCCATGTGCGAAACTTGTAGAATACGAAATTTTTCACCGGTTCTGACATGTTTGCAAATTTTGGTGAGTTTTCGAGTATGTTTAGGCCATGTCATTTGGGCCTACTTTGCAGAAAAAAAAAAAAAAAAAAAAAAATTAAAGCTGCAAGCTTTGGTGGGCGGGCCCTCGCACTTGTAAGCGCGTCCGCGCGTGAGCCGGCCGAGTTGCACATTCTGGAGTCTGCTGGTGCGGCTGTGAATTTCCTACGCGGTTCCGACGCCGCATGAAGTGCTATATGTCACTTCCTGTGTCCCCTATGTGGAGCTACATAGCACTTGCCGCTATGAATATAAATCGGTATTGACGTGTAGATGTCTGCGGGTGGGAGAGTTATCAAGCACGTAAAGTTTGTTTCAGATGAACATGTACACTGAACAATAATGTACCCAAACAATAAAATAAATTCCTTTTATATTTCCCTGCCTTGTTGTTTATGTGTACATACAGAGGAAGAATGTGAGAACAGCACACATTTCATCGTTACTGTGTGTTAGAGCATGGGAGAACAGTGGATACTTTTAATACAGCCCACACCCCTAATACTGTGTAACTATAACAAGTAGAGAACAGAAGAAAAAGATTTCTTTCTTTACAACTGTCTGCATAGCTTATTCATATGTGTAATGAATGAAATAAATAGGCCTACTAGGCTCCTCTCTACTTTGACATTTAAGATTAGCTTGTTTGATCCACCTTCATACACATGTGACATTACTGTACAACTTGAGAAAGGTGAGTTGTTTTCTGCTCCAGCCTGCCTAAAAGAAAAGCGTTTTTGGGATTAAATGGACTTTATTAGCTGCTGCAGTGCAGGATGAACTCAGAATAGACCCATTTCTCACCTTATTATTCTAAATCATGCAACGAAGAAGAAGAAATGCATAAGAAATCCTGGGACAAAATCTGTCCACAATACTGTACAGCATGTAGTCTGATGACAAGACTTGTGTTATAGCTGACTTGGGCAGTGAAATGTTAATTTTTTTAATTCATGTGGTCATAGTTGTCCACAACTCAAATCAGAATATAAGAAGAAATGTTTTATACCACCTCAAGAAGGCTTCCTATCAGAAAGGTAGGAAGGTATTTCAAATGTACAACTGCAGTACTTAAATCTAAGTAAAGTAATTTCCCTGACATTTTTGTGTTACTTTACTTTTAATAGACCCATGTAAGGTTTTATACTTCCTGTGAGTATAATCCAATCAATCTTATTTTCATACTGTATATCCGTTGTGTAATTTGATAAATTGTGTTGTATGTCGTGCTCGCATCTCAGAGAAGACTCTGACTGCAACATGCGTCTTTGTAAAGAGAGAAACAGACAGAAAAAGTCTCTAACTCTGCCTGTCAGCTCGCTCTGCTCCGTTAAAACTGAATTTACCATACAGAATTGAATACGAGTGCACTCCAGATTTAGCTGCAGCCAGCTGACCGTGTGCTTCTCCCTATACCGCAGTTCTGTGTCCATGCATGCAGCAAACTGAAAGCACTGTCTGTCGGAGCGTCTACGTGAAAAGAGAAGGAAGACATTGCTGGTAGTATTGTCTTCAGAGTTGTTAAACACCTCAGCGCACTGAAGGAAGCCATCTGACTGTGTGAGGGGCAAGATCGTTGATGTCTGCAGGCAGAGTAGGAGCTCTCCTGTCTGACTGGTCCACCAATAGCAGAGAAGATGACCCCTTGAGACACAGCCCCTCCTCATTTGCATAATGAGGCAGAAATGCATACAAAAATTTAAAAAACAGGCAGAAATAAATACCATGGGTGAAAATAATAGGTAAATAAATACAAAGGAAGAATAAAAGACAATATTAAAACAACACATAAATAATACATTAAAAAATTAAAGCTGCAAGCAGCGTTGGGCGGGCCCTCGCACTTGTAACGCGTCCGCGCGTGAGCCGGCCGAGTTGCACATTCTAGTTCTGCCGGTGCGGCTGTGAATTTCCTACGCGTTTCCGACGCCGCATGAATGTACTATATGTCACTTCCTGTGTCCCTATGTGGAGCTACATAGCACTTGCCGCTATGATATAATCGGTATTGACGTGTAGATGTCTGCGGGTGGGAGAGTTATCAAGCACGTAAAGTTTGTTTCAGATGTGAGCATGTACACTGAACAATAATGTACCCAAACAATAAATAAATTCCTTTTATATTTCCCTGCCTTGTTGTTTATGTGTACATACAGAGGAAGAATGTGAGAACAGCACACATTTCATCGTTACTGTGTTAGAGCATGGGAGAACAGTGGATACTTTTAATACAGCCCACACCCCTAATACTGTGTAACTATAACAAGTAGAACAGAAGAAAAAGATGTTCTTTCTTTACAACTGTCTGCATAGCTTATTCATATTGTGTAATGAATGAAAATAATAGGCCTAGGCTCCTCTCTACTTTGACATTTAAGATTAGCTTTTTGATCCACCTTCATACACATGTGACATTACTGTACAACTTGAGAAAGGTGAGTTGTTTTCTGCTCCAGCCTGCCTAAAAGAAAGCGTTTTGGGATTAAATGGACTTTATTAGCTGCTGCAGTGCAGGATGAACTCAGAACAGACCCATTTCTCACCTTATTATTCTAAACATGCAACGAAGAAGAAGAAATGCATAAATCCTGGGACAAAATCTGTCCACAAATACTGTACAGCATGTAGTCTAATGAACAAGACTTGTGTTATAGCTGACTTGGGCAGTGAAATGTTTAATTTTTTTAATTCATGTGGTCATAGTTGTCCACAACTCAAATCAGAATATAGAAGAATGTTTATACCACCTCAAGAAGGCTTCCTATCAGAAAGGTAGGAAGGTATTTCAATGTACAACTGCAGTACTTAAATCTAAGTAAAGTAATTTCCCTGACATTTTTGTGTTACTTACTTTTAATAGACGCATGTAACAGGTTTTATACTTCCTGTGAGTATAATCCAATCAATCTTATTTTCATACTGTATATCCGATGTGTAATTTGATAAATTGTGGTATGTTATCTCAGAGAAGACTCTGACTGCAACATGCGTCTTTGTAAAGAGAGAACGGACAGAAAAAGTCTCTAACTCTGCCTGTCAGCTCGCTCTGCTCCGTTAAAACTGAATTTACCATACAGAATTGAATACGAGTGCACTCCAGATTTAGCTGCAGCCAGCTGACCGTGTGCTTCTCCCTATACCGCAGTTCTGTGTCCATGCATGCAGCAAACTGAAAGCACTGTCTGTCGGAGCGTCTACGTGAAAAGAGAAGGAAGACATTGCTGGTAGTATTGTCTTCAGATTGTTAAACACCTCAGCGCACTGAAGGAAGCCATCTGACTGTGTGAGGGGCAAGATCGTTTGTCTGCAGGTAGAGTAGAGCTCTCCTGTCTGACTGGTCCACCAATAGCAGAGAAGATGACCCCTTGAGACACAGCCCCTCCTCATTTGCATAATGAGCAGAAATTTAAAAAGACAGGCAGAAATAAATACCATGGGTGAAAATAAATAAGGTAAAAATACAAAGGAAGAATAAAACAGACAAAAATATTAAAACACACATAAATAAATACATTAAAAAATTAATAAATAAAGTTGAAGATAAACAAGATAAATAATAATAATTAACAAAGGTGAATAAGTAAAGGACTAATTAAAATATATACATTTATGTCTCCTTGTATAATTTAATTACTACCTACATTTATTTATTTACTTTATTTTTTTGTGTATTTAATTGGATGCTTATTTATTTATTGAGCATTTATTTATTTCTGTATTTTGACTGTGTCAGGATCGGTCCTCCATAGGGGGTGGGAGAGTTATCAAGCACGTAAAGTTTGGTTCAGATGTGAGCATGTACACTGAAGTTACAACAACTTCCTGTGTCATGGCGAAGACTTGATCTCTGACGCCACGCCACGGACACACCCATTGACGAAAACTCGCAAATAGCACAACTTTTCATCTTCAATGCCTTTAGAAGGCACAGCACAAATTTGAGTCGGTCGGACTAAATCCCTAGGAGTTCGTTAAAGTACGAAGTGTGTAAATCATCCAAAATTTGACGTAAAATTCAAAATGGCCGACTTCCTGTTGGGTTTAGGGCTATGCTCCAAGAGACTTTTTTGTGCGTCTGGACAAGATACACGTACCACAGAAAATTCGTGCACGTAGGTGAAACGTGCGGCGGGGCTGCTGCTTCGTTAAAAGTCACTTCCTGTTGCCAGCAGGTGGCGCTATGACTGTGGGTGAATGTCAGCATGTACATGTGTTCAGGCGGGACTCTCATCCTACATGTACAGTTTGGTCCAGATGTGAGCATGTACACTGAAGTTACGACAACTTCCGTGTCATGGCGAAGAGTTGATCTTTGACGCCACGCCACGGACACGCCCATTGACGAAAACTTGCAATAGCACAACTTTTCATCTTCAATGCCTTTAGAAGGCACAGCACAAATTTGAGGTCGGTCGGACTAATCCCTAGGAGAGTTCGTTAAAGTACGAAGTGTGTAAATCATCCAAAATTTGACGTAAAATTCAAAATGGCCGACTTCCTGTTGGGTTTAGGCTATGGCTCCAAGAGACTTTTTTGTGCGTCTGGACAAGATACACGTACCACAGAAAATTCGTGCACGTAGGTGAAACGTGCGGCGGGGGCTGCTTCGTTAAAAGTCACTTCCTGTGCCAGCAGGTGGCGCTATGACTGTGGGTGAATGTCAGCATGTACATGTGTTCAGGGCGGGACTCTCATCCTACATGTACAGTTTGGTCCAGATGTGAGCATGTACACTGAAGTTACGAACAACTTCCTGTGTCATGGCGAAGACTGATCTCTGACGCCACGCCACGGACACCCCTTGACGAAAACTCGCAAATAGCACAACTTTTCATCTTCAATGCCTTTAGAAGGCACAGCACAAATTTGAGTCGGTCGGACTAAATCCCTAGGAGGAGTTCGTTAAAGTACGAAGTGTGTAAATCATCCAAAATTTGACGTAAAATTCAAAATGGCCGACTTCCTGTTGATTTTAGGGCATCGCTCCAAGAGGCTTTTTTGTGCGTCTGGACAAGATACACGTACCACAGAAAATTCGTGCACGTAGGTAAACGTGCGGCGGGGGCTGCTTCGTTAAAAGTCACTTCCTGTTGCCAGCAGGTGGCGCTATGACTGTCTGTGAATGTGAGCATGTACATGTGTTCAGGGCGGGACTCTCATCCTACATGTACAGTTTGGTCCAGATGTGAGCATGTACACTGAAGTTACGACAACTTCCGTGTCATGGCGAAGAGCTGATCTTTGACGCCACGCCACGGACACGCCCATTGACGAAAACTTGCAAATAGCACAACTTTTCATCTTCAATGCCTTTAGAAGGCACAGCACAAATTTGAGGTCGGTCGGACTAAATCCCTAGGAGGAGTTCGTTAAAGTACGAAGTGTGTAAATCATCCAAAATTTGACGTAAAATTCAAAATGGCCGACTTCCTGTTGGGTTTAGGCTATGGCTCCAAGAGACTTTTTTGTGCGTCTGGACAAGATACACGTACCACAGAAAATTCGTGCACGTAGGTGAAACGTGCGGCGGGGGCTGCTTCGTTAAAGGTCACTTTTGTTGCCAGCAGGTGGCGCTATGACTGTGGGTGAATGTCGGCATGTACATGTGTTCAGGGCGGGACTCTCATCCTACATGTACAGTTTGGTCCAGATGTGAGCATGTACACTGAAGTTACAACAACTTCCTGTTTCATTGCGAATCATCGACGCCACGGACACGCCCATTGACGAAAACTCGCAAATAGCACAACTTTTCATCGTCAATGCCTTTAGAAGGCACAGCAGAAATTTGACGTCGATCCGACTAAATCCCTAGGAGGAGTTCGTTAAAGTACGAAGTGTGTAAATCATCCAAAAATGGCCATAAAATTCAAAATGGCCGACTTCCTGTTGACTTTAGGCTATGGGTTCTTGAGGCTTTTTTGTGCGTCTTGATACGATACATGTCCCCAGAAAATTTCGTACATGTAGGTTGAACGTGAACGAGGGGCTAATCATTTCCAATTTTCTAGGTGGCGCTAGCGAGTCATTTTGCCACGCCCATGTGCGAAACTTGTAGAATACGAAATTTTTCACCGGTTCTGACATGTTTGCAAATTTTGGTGAGTTTTCGAGTATGTTTAGGCCATGTCATTTGGGCCTACTTTGCAGAAAAAAAAAAAAAAAAAAAAAAAAAAAAAAAAAAAAAAAATAATCCGAGCAGATTCAATAGGGACCTCGCACGGTCGTGCTCGGCCCTAATAGTAATAAATAAGTTGATAAACAAATAAGGTAATTATAACAAAGGTGAATAAGTAAAGGCACTAATTAAAATATACATTTATGTCTCCTTGTATAATTTAATTACTACCTACATTTATTTATTTACTTTATTTTTTGTGTATTTAATTGGATGCTTATTTATTTATTGAGCATTTATTTATTTCTGTATTTATTTCTGACTGTGTCAGGATCGGTCCTCCATAGCGGGGTGGGAGAGTTATCAAGCACGTAAAGTTTGGTTCAGATGTGAGCATGTACACTGAAGTTACAACAACTTCCTGTGTCATGGCGAAGACTTGATCTCTGACGCCACGCCACGGACACACCCATTGACGAAAACTCGCAAATAGCACAACTTTTCATCTTCAATGCCTTTAGAAGGCACAGCACAAATTTGAAGTCGGTCGGACTAAATCCCTAGGAGGAGTTCGTTAAAGTACGAAGTGTGTAAATCATCCAAAATTTGACGTAAAATTCAAAATGGCCGACTTCCTGTTGATTTTAGGGCATCGCTCCAAGAGGCTTTTTTGTGCGTCTGGACAAGATACACGTACCACAGAAAATTTGTGCACGTAGGTAAACGTGCGGCGGGGGCTGCTTCGTTAAAAGTCACTTCCTGTTGCCAGCAGGTGGCGCTATGACTGTCTGTGAATGTCAGCATGTACATGTGTTCAGGGCGGGACTCTCATCCTACATGTACAGTTTGGTCCAGATGTGAGCATGTACACTGAAGTTACGACAACTTCCGTGTCATGGCGAAGAGTTGATCTTTGACGCCACGCCACGGACACGCCCATTGACGAAAACTCGCAAATAGCACAACTTTTCATCTTCAATGCCTTTAGAAGGCACAGCACAAATTTGAGTCGGTCGGACTAAATCCCTAGGAGGAGTTCGTTAAAGTACGAAGTGTGTAAATCATCCAAAATTTGACGTAAAATTCAAAATGGCCGACTTCCTGTTGATTTAGGCTATGGCTCCAAGAGACTTTTTTGTGCGTCTGGACAAGATACACGTACCACAGAAAATTCGTGCACGTAGGTAAAACGTGCGGCGGGGGCTGCTTCGTTAAAGTCACTTCCTGTTGCCAGCAGGTGGCGCTATGACTGTCTGTGAATGTCAGCATGTACATGTGTTCAGGGCGGGACTCTCATCCTACATGTACAGTTTGGTCCAGATGTGAGCATGTACACTGAAGTTACGACAACTTCCGTGTCATGGCGAAGAGTTGATCTTGACGCCACGCCACGGACACGCCCATTGACGAAAACTCGCAAATAGCACAACTTTTCATCTTCAATGCCTTTAGAAGGCACAGCACAAATTTGAGGTCGGTCGGACTAAATCCCTAGGAGGAGTTCGTTAAAGTACGAAGTGTGTAAATCATCCAAAATTTGACGTAAAATTCAAAATGGCCGACTTCCTGTTGGGTTTAGGCTATGGCTCCAAGAGACTTTTTTGTGCGTCTGGACAAGATACACGTACCACAGAAAATTCGTGCACGTAGGTAAAACGTGCGGCGGGGGCTGCTTCGTTAAAATCACTTCCTGTTGCCAGCAGGTGGCGCTATGACTGTGGTGAATGTCAGCATGTACATGTGTTCAGGGCGGGACTCTCATCCTACATGTACAGTTTGGTCCAGATGTGAGCATGTACACTGAAGTTACGACAACTTCCGTGTCATGGCGAAGAGCTGATCTTTGACGCCACGCCACGGACACGCCCATTGACGAAAACTTGCAAATAGCACAACTTTTCATCTTCAATGCCTTTAGAAGGCACAGCACAAATTTGAGGTCGGTCGGACTAAATCCCTAGGAGGAGTTCGTTAAAGTACGAAGTGTGTAAATCATCCAAAATTTGACGTAAAATTCAAAATGGCCGACTTCCTGTTGGGTTTAGGCTATGGCTCCAAGAGACTTTTTTGTGCGTCTGGACAAGATACACGTACCACAGAAAATTCGTGCACGTAGGTAAAACGTGCGGCGGGGGCTGCTTCGTTAAAATTCACTTCCTGTTGCCAGCAGGTGGCGCTATGACTGTGGGTGAATGTCAGCATGTACATGTGTTCAGGGCGGGACTCTCATCCTACATGTACAGTTTGGTCCAGATGTGAGCATGTACACTGAAGTTACGACAACTTCCGTGTCATGGCGAAGAGCTGATCTTTGACGCCACGCCACGGACACGCCCATTGACGAAAACTTGCAAATAGCACAACTTTTCATCTTCAATGCCTTTAGAAGGCACAGCACAAATTTGAGGTCGGTCGGACTAAATCCCTAGGAGGAGTTCGTTAAAGTACGAAGTGTGTAAATCATCCAAAATTTGACGTAAAATTCAAAATGGCCGACTTCCTGTTGGGTTTAGGCTATGGCTCCAAGAGACTTTTTTGTGCGTCTGGACAAGATACACGTACCACAGAAAATTCGTGCACGTAGGTGAAACGTGCGGCGGGGGCTGCTTCGTTAAAGGTCACTTTCTGTTGCCAGCAGGTGGCGCTATGACTGTGGGTGAATGTCGGCATGTACATGTGTTCAGGGCGGGACTCTCATCCTACATGTACAGTTTGGTCCGGATGTGAGCATGTACACTGAAGTTACAACAACTTCCTGTTTCATTGCGAATCATCGACGCCACGGACACGCCCATTGACGAAAACGCGCAAATAGCACAACTTTTCATCGTCAATGCCTTTAGAAGGCACAGCAGAAATTTGAGGTCGATCCGACTAAATCCCTAGGAGGAGTTCGTTAAAGTACGAAGTATGTAAATCATCCAAAATGGCCATAAAATTCAAAATGGCCGACTTCCTGTTGACTTTAGGCTATGGGTTCTTGAGGCTTTTTTGTGCGTCTTGATACGATACATGTCCCCAGAAAATTTCGTACATGTAGGTTGAACGTGAACGAGGGGCTAATCATTTCCAATTTTCTAGGTGGCGCTAGCGAGTCATTTTGCCACGCCCATGTGCGAAACTTGTAGAATACGAAATTTTTCACCGGTTCTGACATGTTTGCAAATTTTGGTGAGTTTTCGAGTATGTTTAGGCCATGTCATTTGGGCCTACTTTGCAGAAAAAAAAAAAAAAAAAAAATAATCCGAGCAATTTCAATAGGGACCTCGCACGGTCGTGCTCGGGCCCTAAATATATATATATATATATCCGAGCAAATTCAATAGGGACCTCGCACGGTCATGCTCGGGCCCTAACAAGAAACAGTCACACACACTAAATAAGCAACACAACACAGCCATGAGAGCTGGAATAATATTAATTTAAATAAGTAACTGAAAGAAAGGCATCAGGAATAATTCTACCAGGGACAACCTAAGTTTGTTTGTGTCTGTGTGTGTCTGTGTGCGTGTGGGTGAATGTGTCTGTATGTGTGTGTATGTACATGTGTGTGCGCATAAGCCTGTTAAAGAATGTAGTTGTTAGAGAGAGTGGGACGCCACGACTGTAACAGGCAGGCAAGAACCCCAGTAGCCAATAGGGGTGGAAGAAAGAAAAAGAATAAATCAAATCAAAAAAAAACAAAGACTCCCAGATGCACCGCGATGCAAACGCAGAAGACCCCGACCCAAATGCCAGTTGACAACGTAATGCCGACGGAACGCAAAAGAGGAAGAGCAGCGCCCGGACCGACCGCGGCGCAGACACAACATAGACCAGTGGCCTCCCCCATCCAGCACCCCACCGCCGCGCAGCAAACAACCACAATGCCCAAATGCCACGCAATCATCAACACCAATGCACAAGTGACGAGCCCAACGCGCACACTGCGCGAGCATGGCGACACCCATGCCCAGCAGCCCCCGCGAATCCCGCGTGCGAGGTCGGGCAAATGAGAGAGAGCAAACGGAACAACACAACAGCGAAAGCCAGCGGAGAGAGACACCAGCAGCAAGTCCCAGCCCGGCAGCAAACGCGCCGCACAGGTCACCGTGCACCCGCCAATAAAAGTCCACCGTCCCCCCAACCGCCGGAAAAACTAAGGCCGCCGGCGCCAGCCGACATCCCCCATGCCCAGCGCGCCCCCGGCCGCCATGCAACACCAGCCAAACCAGCAACGAGGCAAATCACCTAGCTCAGCTGCATGCCACCAACAACCCACCATCCATCAAGGGCCGAGAACTCCAGGCACAAACCCAGAACAAACCGGAGCACAGCCCTGCCCCGCACCCACACTGCACATCCGGAAAACTAACTATATACCTCAGTATCCAGAGGGGTCCAACAACTGGCCGAACAACAACTGGCCGATCAATCCACGGTTCTAATCCCCTAGCGCCTCCAGGCTGCATGTTGAAGTGTCCTTGGCAAGAACCCTCAATTTCCCCTGGCGGCTGTTCCGCCAGCGTGTGAATTTTAGTTTATGTTCGAGCACTTAGGCTCAGTGTGTGGATGTAGGTTAAAAGTGCTTTAAGTGGCCAGAAAGGCGCTATACAAATATGGATCAGCCTTTTAGGAAAAATAAAAAGCATTTTTAACACTGGATTCAAACTCAGATCAATGTGGGAAAATAAACAGGTGAGGAATCCAGTGGCCTACGGCATCATCACCTCTTTCCCTTCTGTCAGCATAGCATAAAACAACTTCAAGAGCAAACAGCCAGCCATCACTCTTTAAAACGGGAAACAGCAGATCAACTTGTGACCACACTGTCTGTGTTAACCAAGACCATGTCCGTATTTTACTTGTTCCCTTCACAACCAAGCCGCCATTTAACACAGTGTTGTTTACAAGATGTTGATGGGTAATATTTATGTTAGTAGCCTACTTAAACATGAGTAGGGTTCTAAAGACATTTTAGTCTGGGCTAAAGCAACACCGTCACCCTGTCAAATTGGCACTCTTGTCATGGAAATGACCACATCCGGTCTGGGAATATGAACAAACGGGCCTTTATGCGTTTCTGTTTTCTGGTGATCTTATTTTGTGTTATTGAAAATAGAAAATAAAAATCAAATTTTTAAAATTTCGCTCATCCTTTTTGATACTGAAAAAAGAGAAATACTTTGTCATATAATTTTATTTATTTGAACTTTGAGTAAAGCCGTTCGGATGTCTTTACTTTGGGCAGCAATTTACTCCTAATCCAGAGTGTGCAATCCACCATTTTTTGTGTTTGATTTTGTCCATGAAAGTCACAAATAGAATTGGAAACGCTGATCGACCATGGTGGAATCCACATGGTATATTGGTATGTTGCAACTACAATTCAATGCAGCAAAGTCATGAACGAGGTTGGCCTATATTTTGAGATCATGTCATAGCCAAAATGATTATGTTCACCAGAAATGTCATTAAACTGTGATGCAACCGACGGATTGAAACTGAACATTTGAAAATAAGCTGCACTGATCTGGTTGAAGTCTCTGTTTGTTATTTGGCAGCTCTGTGGTCCTGTCCTCGTACTACATCTCTTATCTCATTTGTCCTTTATCTCTCCTCCTGTTTGCCACTCTCTCTCCTTCCCTCTCTAGTCTGTTAACCCATCCATATCTATATAGGCTCACTGGCTGCAGGAGTCTGCTTCTTCTCTCTGCTCTGCACTATGAAGGAATTACCCATCCTGGTGTTGCTGTACTCAGCGGTGTTGCTAAGTAGCGCTGCTCCAGTTTTGGAGCCTGTAACATGTAGCGAAGATAGTCGTGCTGCAATGGCACGTCTGGCAATGTTTCACATCAACGAGCACCATGACCACGGCTACAAGTTCAAACTCAATGAGATCCAAGGCAACAAAGTGGAAAAGGTATGGGAAATGAGCACATGTGGCTCAGATGTCCAACTGTGGTTCAGTCTTGCCCTAATCCCAGGGCAAGACTGAACCCAGAGTTACTGCTAAGTGTGTGTGTGTGTGTGTGAATGGATGAAGTAGTAAAGCGCTTTGTCCGTTAAGATAGAAAGGTTCTATATGAATGCAGTCTAAATGCAGTTGTTCAGCTACTTTGACAGTTTCCTTTTTATGAGAATTTTATGTTACTACAGCTCAGGGACAAATATTTTCTTTTTACTGGATTACATTTATCTGACAGGAGTTACTCTCTCTAAATAACAGCCATGTTGGTTTCAACTCAACAATGACCTTAAAGAATTGTACAGATTTCAACCAAAGTTTATTTGTTTTTTTCTCTCCGCTTTTTGTTTCTTTCAGTCCTACAGTACTTTCCCACTTCACTAGTTTCTTCTGTTTCTCCTTTTCCCGTCTGTCTTTTCTTTATTATCAGTACTTTTTTAAACTTCTGATCTTTCTTATTTCTTCTTACTACTCTTACCGATACTCCTTTTTACTTTTACGTTACTTTTACTAAATAATTTGGGGTTTTTTTTAAACAGTATTTAAAAAAGAATTAATACAGAACAGGATTAGAAATTAATGTTTCAAATATAACAATAGCTATAATTGCTACTGTGATTCACTGCCTACAGGTTCCACTTGTAGAGAAAGGAGCAGCTGGTTTGTCTCAGCCAGCATGTCCAGCATTAAGAAATGTCAAACTACCCTAAACAGTTAGACAACAGACAGAAAACTTTCATTTTAGCTTGTCTGAGACATTGCTGTTAACCGCACTAGTGTGCTGTGCTGTGTAAAACGTAGAGGATGAGAGACTGCAGACAGAGCAGATTAAAATATCGCTTTCTTCAGTGTGGTAACAAATTACACTAACCCTTAAAAAGTACTGATTAAAGAACCAGTAACGTCTGAGCTTATCAATACTGCCATCTTTAATAATTTAGCCCTCAAGCCTGAGTAGGCTACTTTCCACAGCAGCACCCAATTTCATGCTGATCAACTGTGTAGCTGTACAAGTCCTTTAAGATTTAGAAAACTCTTATGTGGTTATGTTGTTTGGTCAGTGTTCATCCATTCACTAAATTATTTAATTCAGTCTGGAAAACTATAAAACAAATAAGAATTATCTTTGTGTTTAAAACTGTTTTCAAATAAACAATTTTTTTTGGTTATTTTGTTATGTGCCGTTTGTCTGCCATGCACATGCACAACCTGAACTGTAGTATGCACACCTCATGAGGATTTGGTCAGTTATACCAGCGTCTTTGATCGCCTTAACCCCAGTACTGCTCATCATCATCAGTGGTGGAGGGAGTCAATTGGCAGCATCATGATCACATGCAGATCCACACTAGGAATGACTGTGTAAACTAGGCAAAGTGTGGAGATTATTTTATAAATATATAAATCTTCTGGGTATAAGCTTTTTTAACAGTGAAGTTGATACTTCCCCAGGTGTTGTTGATTCATTATCATTACAGTGCTTAGCCTACTGTAGCTTATAACTCAGAACATTTCTAATAATGATGCCCATATGATTATTACACAGGCTACACAAACACAGATACACCTCAGAAATCAATAAAATGTATGAAAGTTTTCAACTTTTTTCACACTCCTGCAAAGTGCATGCAGCACCCACTTTCTGTATATACACATCACCATGAAAAGTCAGAAATCCACAAAATAGGTAAAAAAAAACATTTTGTAGATTAGCCATTTTTAGATCATAAGAACATAAACGAGTTTTTCTTGTTTGACAGCTACAAAGAAATCCCTCAGACAATATATTGGATCAGTTCATCCATTCATATAATTATTTCATTCAATCATTGTCAAAATATAAAAATGTTTATTGTTTATTTTTAAACACTAACACAAAATAAACAAACTTTTTTAATTAGATTTTTGTTTAAGAATTGTGACAAAGTGAGTAGGTTCTTCTATTATGTAAAACTGAACTGTCAGTGCTCTATGGTAGACAAAACGTTTTTTAAATGTTTCTCAAACATAATTTTGACATTCCTGTATTGCAGCCTCTTTTTGGTTGATATATATGCTGATTATATTAATACTAAGACATAGCAATGTATTAGTCAGGCTTTACTTCCAATACATGTTAAATTTCTTTTTTCAATAGTGCTTTTCATGACAAGAAAAACAAGATGGGCTACCGTGTTAGGGAGGTGTAGGGACATTAATAACTTCATAATACCTCAGTAATTGTGATCTACGCTTTACTTTGTTGTTTCCAGGCTGACAATGGCTGTAACGTTGAGTTGCTGTTGGACCTTCTGGAGACAAAATGCCATGTTGTTAACCCTCAACACTTTGAGGATTGTGAGCTCCGTAGAGTGGATGAGCGGGTAAATGCTAATCAAACCATTGTTTACTCCAGTTCCCCTTTATTAGTCCTGCTTCTAACTCATATGCAGCTGGAAGGTGGGCACACTGATTTTGACATCTTTTCTATAATGGAGATGTGAGGCATCTAGAGTAAAATTTGTAAAATGTGTCTGTTTCCCTGTAGGAGGTGATGGCCAACTGCACCGTAATGATGACTGTAAAAAATAGTGATGCCAAAGTCACCAAATATGACTGTGACACGCGACAAGGTGGGCTTCACTCCTGTTACGTATCTAACCCTATAGTTTAGAGCTTCCCAAACTTTGGAAGCTTGATGCCCCCTAAAAATTCAGCAAAACCTCCAGGGCCTGCCTCTCATCTCATTTCATCATGGACATACATAATAAACACTGGCTAGTAGATGGCTCATTGCACAAAACAATAGTGTATATTTAGTAGTAGCAGTTCCAATAAAACCAGAGAGAGAGAGAGAGAGAGAGAGAGAGAGAGAGAGAGAGAGAGAAAGAGAGAGAGAGAGTGAGAGAGAGAGAGAAAGAGAGAGAGAGAGATACTTATTGCATATATGTGACGTTCTGCTCTAGCAGCATTGTTTACCTAAACAAGCATGCCAATAACACATATTAAGTTGAATTCAGACAGAGAGAGAGAGAGAGATAGAGATAGAGAGAGATAGTCTGTTGCAGGTAAAGATGATAGGTGAAGATAAGTTTTATTTACCAATAGTGTACCTAAATACTCCCACATTCATTTTTCGGAACTCCAGGAGACCTTTGAATTCAATATGATCTTTTTTAAGCAAAGTTCTAGTGCACAGTCATGATTCAAGTCTCTGAGAATGCTATATTTGTTGTTTTGAGTTGAGTTAAATAAGATGATGATGAGAAACTGTCATTGTTCACATTGCTGTGGAACCCTCATAAAGCAGCCTCATTCATAACAATAACTCTGTGTGTAGTAAAAACGAACATGGAGATGATGATGATCTGCCCAGACTGTCCCACGCTGATCTCACTTGACAGCCCTGAAGGTATCAAGTCTGTTAATGAAGGTGTGAAAAAATTCAACCAGAACACCACCAACCAGCGCTACTACATCCTGCAGGAAGTGGGACGGATAAGCTCTGCGGTACAGATAATCTCTCTCACACACACATGTTCGGGCATGAAAGATTCTTCTTTTTTGTGTGATTATCACAGACAGAGACAGGGTACATGATCAAACAGTGTATGAATGTTTGTACCTGTAGTTGTGAATTAAAACTGCTCAGTAACGTGTGTCTATAATCTCACATTAAAATAATAATAATAACATCAGTAGCACATCTGCATCCCTTCCCTTTACACCCTGCACCTTACCTTCTTTTTCCCAATGTGCTCTTATTCTTCTTGTCTCTCAGTACATGATGGCGACAGGGATGAGTTACTTTGCTGAGTTTGCCCTTGTGGAGACTCATTGCCCAATGGGATCGAGAATCATTCCTGAGGCATGCAAACCCCTCTGTCCTGACAGAGCTGTAAGTACAACTCATACATACAGAAGTTTAGGAAACATTCAGAGCCACAATTTGACAGGTTATGTGTTGAATTTAAGATAAATTATAATATGTACCATAAAACTTTGATTGATAGCCGGGCTTTTATTTGCTAAAATCACTGAAGTGACCCTGCCTAGATTTGGGACAGGTGTCCATATTGGACAGGCCTTTAATTCCTCTTGCACAAGACTGAAATAGGTTACTATGAAACAGTGTATTTATTTTGAACAGAATATTACTGTTAAAAATTGATAATATCAAACACACGTCATAATTTCACTCTATAACTTGTTATATTGTGAAAATCGTATTGTATTGTGAATAGGATTATAAATAATCAAGGAACGGACACATTTAGACTTTACGAGCGCTTCAAAGGTAACGGAAGTCAGCACTTTTTTTCCCCATTCCTTGTACCATGCTGGTTTCACCGATAAATCTATAAGAATTAGACTTTGGGGCTTGTTGTTTCCGTTAAATGAACTGAACAATTGACTTGTGGAGATGTCCATACTGACACATTGATCATACGTTTAAACATTTATATTTGTAATGATATAAGCAGCTTAGAAGCAGCTAAAGTGGGCAATCTGGCTGGGTTTAAGAGGTTTTCACAGAAGAAGTGCTATAAAAATAAAAATAAAAATATAATTATGGTCGCAAGCGGCAATGATCGTGTACCAAGCAAGACCCAATGCAGATGACTTAAGAGATTAAAGTGATGAAAGATTTTGGACTTGAAGCCTTTATTAAAATAATAACTGAAACGCAAACTTGATTTTTACACCATGACCTTGATATCAGAGATTGTCACTATATGGACCTGACTAGTGGGTGAAATGTTCAACCTACGTGCAAAATTTTGTGCTTCCAAGTTTTAAGGTTAATGCTGCACTTTTATTGCAAACACTTTTTAGCAGAGAAAAATGTGTCACAGGATCGAAATAAAATAGGAAAACTTCAAATCACTATTATATGAACACCTCAATTGTTGGCAAATCAGACTTGGTCATCAGGGGATTTGAACCCTGGAACTTAAGCTACCTAAAGTAGTGGACTGACTGACTGAGCTACTGGTGAGAGTTTATGCCTACACATCTTCTCACAGGTAGAGGCAGTGACCTCACATGTGCCTGATATTTTTGTCAGGTTAAACTTTAAAGTCTACAACAATCAAAATGTTGTTGATAAAATTCTGAAAATAACAAACACATATCATTCTGCTGGTTTTAAGTGGGTTGTCCATTATTTTGATGGTGTTTGATCCAACACAGAGCAGAAAAGAAAATGTTGTGCATACTGTACAAGTTATAGCAAGATACTGAACATCACTGACTTCTGAATTGACCATAGGTTGCAGTGAGGCAAACATTTGTCAAATATCATTAGATGTGCTGAAAAAATCAGCACTGTAGAACGCACAGGTGATTTTCTAAGATTTTTGGAAGTTTGGAATAAGAAATGTCTAGACATTTACATTTGTTGTAATAAGCCAAGCAATAATTACCAAATTTTATGCATCAACTGAGTAGTGACCCTAGATCGTACAAACCGAATTTTGTGCAAATCTATACAGCAAATTACAAGGTATAACCCTTTTGTATGTGTAGTGACCCTTGCGGAAGAACATCCCAGGACTGTTCAGCGAAGCTTGGACCAAGCATCTGAACAGAAGTTTGGTTACAATAGCTAAAAATTTACGGGCATTTATGTAAAAAAAGTAAAAATGTAAAAATTTCTGAAAAATAAAACATATCAAAATTCGTTTTATATCTTTTGATCAGCGCTAGATGATACAAAAAACCAAAGCCGTTTTCGAAAAAATTTAGTTGATTTTTTTAGCTCCACCATGAGGTCTATGATTTCTTTTAATGAGTAGTCAGTGGAATTTGCAACCCACCTGCCAATTTGGCGACTTTTTGTCCAGCAGTTTTTGCTGCCCAAACACTTTTACTGGAGAAAAATAAGAAAGAAAGAAAGAAGGAACCCAATAGGGCTCCTGCACCTTTGCAGCTTATGGTTTTTGGACAACAATGGAGCTCATTGGCACAGAGAAATAATATATAGTATTTCAGTCTTTGGATACACACACAGTACTTGTGAGAACGATCAGTTCACTGGTTCACTTGGTTTAAGTCTACACGTGGGATGTGTCGATAACAAGGAGGATACAGAAGACAGATTCATAAAATACAAACTTAAAACCTCTATAACCCTTTAAGAACATACTTCAAAATTATTCCCATAACAAATTTCAAGAACGTCCGAACAACTAAAATGTCTGGGTTTCCATTATTCCATCCTTTTAGCAGCTAGCATCCAGGACTGTACACAGACTGGATCAGAGCCAGGCAGTCCATTGTGTTCAAGAATGGTAACAATACAACTTTGGTTGTGATGTTCTATATTTCATTCACTATTGGTCACTCAATTTCCTACTTGCTCTGTTTGCTTCCCTTCTCTCGCTGAAGCATCATGCTGTTTGCAGTTCATCTTATTCCAGTACAGACGGACTCCAGTCTGTTGAGTGTGAATTCTATCCCCCATCGGTGAGTCCACAATCTAAACATACATGTACTCATATTCTACTTTATGCTGCAATTCATATAGTTCTCTCTCCAAAACTCCAGTTCTTCTTGTGGAGTGTCTTCTTTTACTCAGTAATTATTTTGTTTTTTTATTATAATATATATAATTATAAAAATAAATCTGTTAATCGGAAAGGTTGGTGGTTCAATCCCTGGCTCCCCCTGGTTGCTTGTCGAATTGTCCTTGGGCAAGATACTGAACCCTGAATTGCCCCTGGCGGTGTGAATGTTAATTTCCGTTTGAGCACTCAGTGTATGACTGGTGGATGTAGTGTAAAAGCGCTTTGAGTGGTCGAAAAGACTAGAAAGGTGCTATACGGAGCATTTACATTTACAGGTATAACTTGCAGAAATACACTTCAACTAACTCTGTTGGATTTATTCTAAACAGAACAGTACTACCCTTGGCCCTGGTGAACAGGGCCCAGGTGAATGTAGGCATCGTGGTCGCCCCTCACATGCTGGCGGTCACGGACACCATCGCCATACTCACGGTCACGGACACCGTCCCAATGCTAGCAGCCATGAGCACCATCAACATGCTGGTGGTCACGGACACCATCGCAATACTAGCAGTCATGGACGCCACCCTGATGCTAGCGGTCGTGGACCCCCCCCCCACGCTGGCGGCCGTGGACCCCCTCCTCATGATGCCGGTCAAAGACAAGACAGGAAAGTTGGACCCCCTTTCAATTCCTACCACCGCCTCAAACCCTTCCTTTCCTGCCATGGATTCCGGACCAATTTTGACCCAGCTCTCCACCCCATTTGCCCCTGGCCTCACTCTGAAACCAACCCAGACCCAAAACTGAGCCAGTCCTGAGATAAGGAACCATGAGTGTTTGTTACTGTTCTGAAGACTTCTCTTAATAGTCTCTAATGTATGTAAGACGTGCTAAAGTCCTTACAACATACAACAGAACATGTAAAATAAACCATTAAAGTGTCATTATTTGTGATGCAAAGTACTTCCATTGATCTGCCATGTGCTGACTACCAAAAGAAATCATAAACTTGACAAACACCAAAAAGCACTAGTATTTACACATTTTTACATTTGATGAGGGCTTAAAGTTATACAGTAAATACTCTAAATTACTGTGAACACCAATTGGAAAAGCTTTTTAATAAAGACTACACGTCATAACTGAAATCCAACTGAAAATAAAAACAAGATAAACACTTAATGATGGCAAACACAATTTACTGTATTAAGAAAAAAGTGAAGAATTTTAATTTGAAGACTTTATACATTCTCCATGATCAGCATACAGACAGCATTTACTTGAACCACAAAATAGAAAATAGACATTTAAGACCATTAGCACCCATAAAAATAACAATAGCTTTTTAATAACATTTATTTATCAGTAACAGTTTTGTACAGGAGCTAACACACATAAAGCGGAAGATGAAGCTGGAATAAACTTTCTGTTTGCTGATCCTTATATGTAGCTGGGTTCTGCTTTATGCAGAGAAGTACGCAGAGGCCATGGAGGGCTTTGTTCGCTGAGGGAACTCTGAAAAGAAAATGGAAATAAATATTGTGTAGTATTTACTGTTTATACTGAATATTCTGAAGCTTGTAGTCCATGCAGTGCTCTAAATGATGAGCGGTTTTACCTTTGTTTTGTTTTTTATTTATAGTTTTTATTTAAGGGCAGGACAAAACAAAAGGTAAAGGGTGGGGGGGTATTGGTACAGATTAACATTGAGAATAATAATAATAGTGCCAAAGCAGTTTCCAAAGTTAAGTCATTATTGTTCATATATTCTCTAATGATAGTCCATGGGGCACCTAGTCTATTATCATAATCCTTGAGGTTTGAGGCTGCATTCTCCATCCATAATGAGTCCAGGAAGTCTTTCAGCCAGTTGTATTTGTTAAAACAGTCTGGTTTATGAATTTTCCAATTTATGAGAATTATCCTCTTTACAGATAAGAAGGCTAATGTGAATATTCGTTGCATTTTACCTTACCTTTGTGAAGCAGATTAGACGACAGGCCGTAGATCGGGATGCTATCATCTTTTCTGTCAAAGTACTTAGAATCCAGACCTGTGGAGTCTCCACTGAGGACAAGAAAGTAGGTAGGTAGATTTATTTTGTCACAATATAACAGGTGAATAACACATTTCAGCATAAGAAAATGTAAACGGAGTCAGATGCCTCTTTAGACATAACGTACCTCACAGTATAAACACCTGTATACTGTGCGGAATAAATTCAGAATATACTTATCCGATGCAATTATCCAAACTCACATCTGTCTGTTAGCTGGCTGCGCTGCTCGCTGTTCAGCAGGAGTGATATCAGCCGCCACAGGAGATACAGCAGGTTTGCCTGTCTGAGGATAAAACTGTGCCTAGAACAAAACATGGATACCTTTAACTGGTCTCAGAGGTAATAGTTGATAAAAGGTATAAATTGTAGGTAAAATCTTGTTTTTCAAGTAAGGCATGAGGCTTTAACATTACCACCAAAAACTGTGACATAAGTGAACATTATTTTAGCCTAATCAAGTTAAAGACAGTTGCTTTCTATATTTGATGTAAAGTATAAAAGTGTTGTTAATGTTTACAATAGTGTGTATGTAGAAAGGTTAAAGCCAGGAAAGGGCTAATGGCCTTGGTATGGCTGTAATCACAGCCAGGAGGTATTTCCTACCTTCATTCCTGTTGTTGTGGATGAAACTGAAGGATTCTCAAAAGGTTTAGGAGACAGTGGATCTCTGGACATCTGCTTTTCATTTAGCTGCTTGTTAAGCCAACTTATAACTGTGGTAAAAGAAAAATACAATAGAAGAGGAGAGAGGTGTTAAAAACTGGTAAAACAAACTGACATGGTGCTTTGATCCTCTTACTTTTAGATAACTTATCAGTGTGATGTTTAATGTTGTGAATTATTCACCACTGCAATTCACTGTCTTGACATAGCTATTTTGTTTAAAACAGTCTCTTCCTTCTACTGACATTGTTTTTAGCCGAATATCCATTTTTCTTGAACAGGCATTTATATTATATTATTATAATACAACAGATTGCCCACAAGTGAGCTGGTTACATGCTTCTTGTCAATCATTTTCATTGGAACTACTTTGTCTTGAAGAAACAATCCTTATGAGAACTACTGAAGGTGAAGTTTGTGGTATTGTGATGTAATTTGTTTTATATATAAAATAAATAAATTCTAATTTATTAATGTTGTGAGCATCACAAAACTGTATTGGTGTTAAGGATGGGTGTCAAAAAACACTGTTTAAAACTGTCAAGTATGCACATGCTGCTGTACAGACAAAAGTGTTGTAAGAGTAGGGGAGCCAGGATGTATCATTTACATTTATTCATTTAGCTGACGCTTTTATCCAAAGCGACTTACAATTGCTATATACGGATGCTGGTCATATAATTAGAATATCATCAAAAAGTTGATTTATTTCAGTAATTCCATTCAAAAAGGGAAACTTGTATAATGGATACATTCATTCCACACAGACAGACTGATATATTTCAAGTGTTCATTCCTTTTAATTTTGATGATTATAACTGACAACTAATAATAAACCCCAAATCAGTATCTCAGAAAATTAGAATATTGTGAAAAGGTTCAATATTGAAGACACTTGGTGCCACACTCTAATCAGCTAATTAACTCAAAACATCTGCAAAGGCCTTTAAATGGTCTCTCAAAAGACAACCATTGACACCTTGCACAAGGAGGGCAAGACACAAAAGGTCATTGCTAAAGAGGCTGGCTGTTCACAGAGCTCTGTGTCCAAGCACATTAATAGAGAGGCGAAGGGAAGGAAAAGATGTGGTAGAAAAAAGTGTACAAGCAATAGGGATAACCGCACCCTGGAGAGGATTGTGAAACAAAACCCATTCAAAAATGTGGGGGAGATTCACAAAGAGTGGACTGCAGCTGGAGTCAGTGCTTCAAGAACCACCACTGCTGCTGAGTGGTCCAAAGTTATGTTCTCTGATGAAAGTAAATGTTGCATTTCCTTTGGAAATCAAGGTAGAGAGGAAGAAGAGGAAGAGAGGAGAGGCACAGAATCCACGTTGCTTGAAGTCCACTGTAAAGTTTCCACAGTCAGTGATGGTTTGGGGTGCCATGACATCTGCTGGTGTTGGTCCACTGTGTTTTCTGAGGTCCAAGGTCAACGCTGCCGTCTACCAGGACGTTTTAGAGCACTTAATGCTTCCTGCTGCTGACCAACTTTATGGAGATGCAGATTTCATTTTCCAGCAGGACTTGGCACCTGCACACAGTGCCAAAGCTACCAGTACCTGGTTTAAGGACCATGGTATCCCTGTTCTTAATTGGCCAGCAAACTCACCTGACCTTAACCCTATAGAAAATCTGTGGGGTATTGTGAAGAGGAAGATGCGATACGCCAGACCCAACAATGCAGAAGAGCTGAAGCTATCTATCACTATCAGAGCAACCTGGGCTCTCATAACACCTGATCAGTGCAGACTGATCGACTCCATGCCACGCCGCATTGCTGCAGTAATTCAGGCAAAAGGAGCCTAGTATTGAGTGCTGTACATGCTCATACTTTTCATGTTCATACTTTTCATTTGGCCAACATTTCTAAAAATCCTTTTTTTGTATTGGTCTTAAGTAATATTCTAATTTTCTGATTTTCATTGGTTGTCAGTTTTAATCATCACAACTAAATGAAATAAACATCTGAAATATATCAGTCTGTGTGTAATGAATGAATATAATATCCAAGTTTCACTTTTTGAATAGAATTACTGAAATAAATCAACTTTTTGATGATATTCCAATTATATGACCAGCACTTGTATGTCAGAGGTCACACGCCTCTGGAGCAACTAGGGGTTAAGTGTCTTGCTCAGGGACACATTGGTGTCTCACAGTGGATTAGAACCTGGGTCTCTCACACCAAAGGCATGTGTCTTATCCACTGGATTCTCACCATCCCTATCAATGCGGAAATTAAGGCTTATAAAATTGCTGCTTTCCTGGAGAACTGATTAACGCTGTCGCTGTTTTGATGGGTGTCTTGCGCTAAAGTGTCCCATGAAATGATATTACTTCCATCATGTCAGACTTGGAAGACAGCAGTTCATGGCTGCTTATGAAGTCAAGAACAAAGACAAAACCAACTTCGAGGGGCTGACACCAATTCAAGACCAAAGGAGGGTGAGACCGAGTTAAGACTAAGACCAGTGGCCCACATTACATGACACACAATAAAATGTGGAACATGATCATACGTACTTCTCAAATTGATCTGAAATATCCACATTCCCATAAAAACACCCACATACAAACACTAAGAGCTGAAATCAACTTAACCATCTTGATTCAACACTCCTTGTCCATGTTCTACCATCCACCTAACACTAGGGTTTGGCTATCGTTTAAAATTGTACGATATCAAAACCAGTACCCTTAAAATGATACCGATACCAACAGAGTACTTCATTCGATACCTTGCATTAAATGCCAACTGTTGAAGCCATAGTAGTTGATTGGTAAAGTATTATTTTTATTGTTGTTATGGACACGCAAGTTATCTTTCATTATTTCTTGTTTCAAATCACTGTTCCATAAAAGTATTGGGAAATTGTATCAGATCGCTCTTCATCCTCACTAGGTCATCCTCACGGGTAGTATTAGCCTATAAGGGGAAAGACTACAGCTTAGGAGTTTTTTATATTTGAATGAGAGAGGAGTGAAACAGTTTAGTGACCAAAAAAGTTGCGGGAAACAAATTTAAGGTATTTTTTTGATACGCGTGTTAAAAGTAAACAACTGAAAATTATTTTAACTTTCGATCAATAAACTGAATTGAAAGATCTCCGCGAGTGCTTTTTCCTTTAGTGGTGAGTTGCAAACATCCAAAAACGACAGTAACAAGTATAAAACGAGTCAGAGAGTCTCTTTAAACAAGTCACTAAACTATACTAAAGACTCACAAACAGAGGAATAGAGAGGCTGCACGCCCAGCTGATCAAACCAACTACATTTGAAGCAGCCGCAGCCGGAGACTCCTTGAGTAAAATCAGCTGATCGATCAGTGACAAGTGATGTGAATAGCTAATAAAAATATACAGAGAAGTGTTGAATGATACCAGAAGATGAAACCAACGGAAAGCCAAGCTTGTGGTGATAAACTGGCAATAGTGATGAAGATGCCTGAGACCGCAGCTGAAGGTGAGCGGCTGTTAAAAATCACACATGGACTCTGTGCATGCAGGTTTTTTTTTTTTAATAAAGTCTATGGTGCAGGCACATAAGGGAAAAAAGGCATGCTCTTCTCTTTCTTTTGGTTGGTTGCTTGCGTGTTTGGCTGCAAGCAAAACCATACAAATAGTAATTTTTTGCTGTGATCACTGTGAGAACTACATTATAAGTTGCTGATTTTTAGGATTTCACTGTAATTAACTTGTGAGAAATTAGCATTGGTCACAGGGTTTTTATTCCTAAACAAAGTGTTGTCTGATTTACAATAAATGTCTGCTGGCATGTAGGTGAGTTTTAACATAGACCAATCAAGAGACAGAGAAACATCTGATGCCACATACATTTGCATTTCCTTTATTAACTCAGGAAGAGTGTATGCTAATACTCTGCCATTTGTTTTCCTTCATCTACCATTTGTTGGCTGTTGTTTGCTTTGTACTTGTTCTGTACTTAAGGAAAGGAAATGCTGAGTTCGGGAGAGTAACCTTGCGTTCTCTCCGTGGCCACGTTACATAAAGAAATGATTCAACACATCTATTTGACTCCGTATTCTCTGGGAAGGAATTGTTATCCCCGACATCACACAGGGATGAAAGGGAAGCGGCTGGACTACAAACGAGCTGTTTTCAAGCGGTTCAGAGCAGAGCTTTCTGTGGGAGATGGGAACTCCCTTTGGGCTGGACTTTGGGCTTTTTCTCTTTGCAAACCTATTACTTGCACAAAAAAAGTATACTCCATAAAAGGAGAGGGGAAAAGCCAAAAAGCATAATACCACCTCTTTAATAAAGCTTTGTGTTATTCTAAATTTTGACACCAAGATTAAAAATTTTAAAGCAAATGTTTATTGGTTTCACATATCGATCTAATTGGTTACTAATAACCGGTATCGGCCCGGAAAAAAACATATCAGTCGATCCCTAGTCTCAATACACTTGGAGGAGGTGCGCCGTGCCAGAGAGCAAACGAACGGCAGCCAGTTGTATTGTATTGGAACTCTGGAAGGAGAAACGCAGAAACCTCCTGTGTTTCGGGATGATGGAAATGTGGAAGTACGCGTCCTTCAGGTCTATGGAGGTGAGCCAGTCTCCTGGGCGCACACACTCCAGCACGTATCATATCGTCAACATGTGAAACGGACTGGAAGTTATCACCCCCTAGAATGAAGGTCTCAAGGCTATTTATACACAAGATGAGGCCGTGGTAGTGGACGTGAACAAAGCTCTTCAGGGCTGCGCGCCAGGGATAAACCCACTCGCGATTGCCTTAGAGGGCAAAGCAACAAAACAATACAATCAAAAAACTCTTAGGATATGAAGTGCTATTTGCAATGAGTCCTCTAACATAACTATAGTTAGTCCATTCCTCATTGAAATTATCCTCACCATTCTCATTTGTTTTTAACACCTCTCTGCTTTCATTTAGCTTCTGTACCGTTGTCTCCAACTGCTCCTTTAGTTTTGAAACCTGTAACATACAAATGATAATGTCATTAAGTTCATATCAAATAATTTCTTTTGTATTATTTAGCTAGCAAATAGAATTAGCCCAAAGGCTATTTTTCATCTGTTGTTCCCGGCAGGTCACAAGGTGCAAAACAACACCACAATATAACAATATATTAAATATACAACACAATATAAAAAACACCACAATGTTCTGCAGATTAAAGTGCTGATTATGTAGTAATGTGCTTTATATGCAAGTGCAAATTAATGTATTATAGGGCTGTTTAGTACAATGAAGTGCTGTGTACTTGGGAGCCAGACAATTTGTCAGTAACAGTAAAGCATGCGGAAATAATATGACATTTTTATTTAACATATCAGGGGTGACTAATGATGATTTTTTTTTTTTTTTATATAGCTGACGATCACCCACTTACAAGCGCTTACAACTATTGTGATGTCAGATATCGAGTTTATTTACTGTTGTAAACATTGATGTCGCTGCACTACGTAGAAACAACGGTTTCTATAATTAATTAAAAAACAAGCAGGCAGTTAATATGCACACTTTAATATTTGTTTATTTATCGCAAGTTATACATCATCTCACAATATATACAGTACAGGCCTACCTCATGCCCCTTGGATCTGGTCTTACCAAATAATCATCACCAAATAAAAATTAAGTGTCGATAGTGGTATCGATAAAGACTTGGATTGTTAAGCAGTCTCAATAATGGAATCAATATTAATAAAAAATTAAAGCTGCAAGCAGCGTTGGGCATGCCCTCACGCTGTGACATGCCCTCACGCTGTGACATGCGTTGGGGTGTGGCTGGAGGTTGGGAGACGCGCGTTTCGTAGAGTGGTCACGAAGATGTCACTTCCTGTGTCCTGCTAATTATATGTTGTGCAGCAGAAGGTGACGTGTAGGCAATGCTGAGAAAATGCCATGGAAAATCCCAGAATTTTTGTCAGAAACGGCTTACTTCATGTTACCAGTGGGTACCGCTATGACGCTGAGTGAATATTTTGTGGATGTGTTCAGGACAGGACTCTTATCGACCATGTAAAATTTGTTACAGATCTGAGCATGTACACTCAAGTTATAATAACTTCCTCTTCTATGGCGAACCATTGATGTTTGACGCCACGCCACAGACACGCCTATCGACGAAAACTCCCAGATAGCTCATTAAAATCAATCCAATTAATTCCCTAGGAGGAGTTTATTAAAGTACGGACCTTGTAAAAGGCCAAAAATGGGCTGTTGGATAGACTGAATTTGACAGTTTTTGATATTCTTTTGACATGATTTTGAAAAGTGTGGGATCCAGTGTAACGCCATGGTACTTGAATTCATTTACAATATCCAGTTCTTCTTCATTCAGGAACACACCTGAGTGTGTTCTGTCGTTTACAGGCTACTCCCAGGATTCTCAAAGTTAAATTTAAGACTTTAAGACCTTTTTAATACCACCTAGGATGAAATTTAATACCAACTTCACTGCCATTTAATGAAAAATCTGAATTAATTTTAAGCCAGAGAAAATTATTTTTGTTTCATACAAAACATTTTATTATAATAAATTCAAATTCAACACACTATAGCTTGGGGTGTGTTTGTACTTTGATATGAATCAAGGACGTCACTTTGTGTGGAAAAGTGGTGGGGACATAAGGGTTCAGATTAGGGGTGTGACGATACATAGCTCACATGCACGATTCACAATATTGGGTTCACGAGAACAAGACAAGAAGATATTTTAACACTATTTGATGAAATATTCAATGCTGAAATATATGGGAGTCTGGGGGTCCCCTAGAAAATTTTGAGCACTAAAACAATTAATTCCCTGCATTCTGGAGACATTTTCTGCACCAGTTTATGGAAGAATTGTTTTTATTTAAATAAAGTGATTCAGATTTTTTGAACAATGCACATTTGTATCTTATCTTTAAATTGCATGTTTTCTTATTGTGCAAATAAACCTTTCCCAAAGTATTTTAATTTGTTTAAAGTAATTTTTCAGAACATATTTGGCATAATTGTTGCCACCTTCCAAGCTGATGGAACAAAGGACTGTTTAATTGATAAATTAATCATATGTTTAATTGGGCACACTAGGGAATCTTTGTGCAGTTTAATAAAGTTAGTGTCCAATCCATACTTATCCTTAGCTTTGGAGTTATTTAATTCAATAATAACAACAACAACAACAACAACTAGAATTGCAAGCAGTTGTAAGCGGGGTCCAAGCCTCCTGGCGCAAGCCGGCCCCCCTGCGGAGGGCGCGCGATCGGTCCGGGCGCCCTGCCACCATGCCGCATAAGGTCATAAGGTCCCACCTTTTGGCGGCATAGCACCAAAATTGTCATGTGTGATCAGGGCCACATGAGGATTTCTCCAAATTTGGTATCAGAGTTGTGGTTGTGGAGAGCTAAAATGCATGTAAGTCAATGGGATTTTTTTGAATAGCGGCAACTAGGGGCTAACTGTAGCAAATTTTGCACAGCCCCTCAGGGGGGGAATGCCACGTAAGGTCCTCAAGTTTTGTGTTGATCGGCCTTTCCAAGCCTGAGATATGTTAGACTTCCTGTTTTCACAAATATTTGTTAGCTTGCAATTGGGACATTATTTGTCGGATCAAAATTCCCTCTACAAACTTTCTTCGGCTTGGTCCAGGGATGGTCCGTGCCAAGTTTCGTGCCGATCGGACTGAAAACGTCATCGCACAGAGGCGTGTCCAATACCATCGGAATCAGCAGCATCCCCAAAACACATAGACGATTTATGAATGTGCAATGTAGTGAGTTGTAGTTATCCTGCAAAATGTCCTTTGGTTGAAAATCCCATTGAAATGAAGGGGTTATTTGAGCTTAGATTATAGCACCACCTTTTGGCCAAAGTGCACCAAATTTTTGAGGTGTCATCAGGCCCCCCATGGGGAACAATTGTAATGTAATCTCACATTAATGCTCCAAATTTTGTGTGGATCGGCCATTCCAAAGCGAAGATATGACATCATTTCCTGTTAGTAGTGTTTTCTGCAAACGTTTGCTAGCATATAATTGCGTAATTTTTTGCACCAGTTTAGGCCGCAGTATGAGTTTTATGCACGGAAGAATAAAAAAAATAATAAAAATGAGAACGAAAACAACAAGGTTCCCAGCCCACTCGGGCTTGGACCCCTAATAATAATAGAGGTAACATCTGGTCGAAGTAATTTCTTCGATATTAAATAGGCTGTGTGTAGTTAACCAGATTAAAAACATTTGCTTGAGGGGTGAATAGTTGTGATATTTCTTGAACAAAACTTTTAAAAGATGAATTGAATTCTGCCGCCAGGATGAGAGTATTTTTCACCAATACATAATTAATTTTAATTCTTCGAAAAAGAAATGGAACATGTTAAAGTACACTGCTCAAAAAAATAAAGGGAACACTAAAATAACACATCCTAGATCTGAATGAATGAAATAATCTCATTAAATACTGACAACAAAATGACACAAAAATTATCAATGGAAATCAAATTTATCAACCTATGGAGGTCTGGATTTGGAATCACACTCAAAATCAAAGTGGAAAACCACACTACAGGCCGATCCAACTTTGATGTAATCTCCTTAAAACAAGTCAAAATGAGGCTCAGTAGTGTGTTTGTGTGTGGTCTCCACGTGCCTATATGACCTCCCTACAACGCCTGGGCATGCTCCTGATGAGGTGGCGGATGGTCTCCTGAGGGATCTCCTCCCAGACCTGGACTAAAGCATCCGCCAACTCCTGGTCAGTCTGTGGTGCAATGTGGCGTTGGTGGATGGAGCGAGACATGATGTCCCAGATGTGCTCAATTGGATTCAGGTCTGGGGAACGGGCGGGCCAGTCCATAGCATCAATGCCTTCCTCTTGCAGGAACTGCTGACACACTCCAGCCACATGAGGTCTAGCATTGTCTTGCATTAGGAGGAACCCAGGGCCAACCGCACCAGCATATGGTCTCACAAGGGGTCTGAGGATCTCATCTCGGTACCTAATGGCAGTCACCCCACAGCATTACTGACCCACCGCCAAACCGGTCATGCTGGAGGATGTTGCAGGCAGCAGAACGTTCTCCAGACTCTGCCACGTCTGTCACATGTGCTCAGTGTGAACCTGCTTTCATCTGTGAAGAGCACAGGGCGCCAGTGGCGAATTTGCCAATCTTGGTGTTCTCTGGCAAATGCCAAACGTCCTGCACGGTGTTGGGCTGTAAGGCCCTCATACCACCCTCATGGAGTCTGTCCGTTTGAGCAGACACATGCACATTTGTGGCCTGCTGGAGGTCATTTTGCAGGGCTGTGGCAGTGCTCCTCCTGCTCCTCCTTGCACAAAGGCGGAGGTAGCCGTCCAGCTGCTGGGTTGTTGCCCTCCTACGGCCTCCTCCACGTCTCCTGATGTACTGGCCTGTCTCCTGGTAGCGCCTCCATGCTCTGGACACTACGCTGACAGCAAACATTCTTGCCACAGCTCGCAGTGATGTGCCATCCTGGATGAGCTGCACTACCTGAGCCACTTGTGTGGGTTGTAGACTCCGTCTCATGCTACCACTAGAGCACCGCCAACATTCAAAAGTGACCAAAACATCAGCCAGGAAGCATAGGAACTGAGAAGTGGTCTGTGGTCCCCACCTGCAGAACCTCTCCTTTATTGGGGGTGTCTTGCTAATTGCCTATAATTTCCAGCTGTTATCTATTCCATTTGCACAACAGCATGTGGAATTGATTGTCAATCTGTGCTGATTCCTAAGTGGACAGTTTGATTTCACAGGAGTGTGATTGATTTGGAGTTACATTGTGTTGTTTAAGTGTTCCCTGTATTTGTTTGAGCAGTGTATATTCCTGACATGAAAATACTGAGTAAAGTTTAGAAGGAAAACATCACTCAGTCACAGTCATTCCTCCTCCTCTCTCTGCTGCTGCTGGTAGAGAGGAGCTGGTTTCTCTTAACAAGCAGTAGAGTTTACAAGGAGTTGCTAAATTTTAAGGGATGTAGAGTGTTTCCCCTAGGATGGAGTTGTAGCAGCGGAAGTGAAGCAAAATTTATAAAAAAATTTTAGGGGGTCCAACTCCTCCCCCAAGAACATTTTACATTTTCCAATGAAAAAATATATAATTTCACATCACATTGGACCATTATTTTCACCATATCTCTGAACAAATAGTTGGAAAAGAGCAGATAATAAATAAAGATCGGTCTACTGGGGCGGAACTACAACCTTTAGATTTGGGGAAAGTAATTTGGTTGGTTATGATGCTCTCAAAAGTGATGTTACATTTATGGCACAGCATGTTTTGGGCATCACCCCCTAAGCCTTAATGGCAGGAAAACCCTGCAGTATCATTATAGATACGATTGTTCATGTTTGTCTTATGTGTCTTCATTTTACAGCTTTTGACATAAAATAGGCAACATGAGAAACCTCCTCCCTTCTGAGGTGCATTTTATTTGCACAGTAAAATGCAAAAAGAAATGTCTCCTCAGGACTAGTTTGCATCACTAATTAGCTTTACTAACCTCAGCTCCTCCAGTCACCACAGTCCTTTTTTTCCCCCCTAACAACCACTTTCCAGACTCATCTGAAAACTGAAAAATAATTGAATCAGTCTGTACAGGACAGAGCTAAAGGCTACGCCAATTTACACTCAGTTTGTAACTGAGGTTCTCAACATTGAATAAGTAGGTAGTAATAAAATACAGCTACCAGTTACTTTCTAGAAATTGAGCTAATGTACATACACATAGAGCCAAAAGACCTAGCCTACTGTAGAAGCTTTCCTGCTCAGCTGCGCAGTCTGAAGGGGAGAAGAAGAAGAAGACATGCTTTATTAATCCCACAAGGGGAAATTCATTGTTCGGAGATGTTAACTAGCACACACAGGCTTCACATGTCCAGCAGGTGGGGAAACAACAGACTTTTCTTGGTCACGAGAAGCTAACACAGCATCTGTCAGCATCAACGAGGAGAGGATGCGAGCCAAGCATTGAGTGTTGCCGTGCTCGCACAGTGTGCAAGTGACAACATTTGTAGCGCACAGTTTTTTGATCGTGGGAAATTTTAGTAGCGGCGGTCATGATTCAGCAGCGCCGCACTGCCGCTCCTGAATGCATATAGGGTAAACACTGATGTACCATCTCAGCCTAAATGTACACGCCCTGTGCCCACTGATTGGAGAGTAGGGCTGTACCAGGAGGAGCATAGTGCTTGTGATTGGCAAGCAGAGATTAGATTTGAAAACGATTAATCATTCATCGATAATTGTTATACAGATGATACTCAATTATATCTATCAATCAAGCCAGATGACACTAATCAGTTAGCTATTTCAAGCTGCCTTTCATGCCTTAAAGATATAAAAACCTGGATAACCTGTAAATTTTTGATGTTAAAGTCAGATTAAACTGAAGTCATTTTAATTGGCCCCAAACACCTCTGAGACACAATTTCTAAAGACATAGTTACTCTGGAATGCATCACTGAAAATAAGGAACATCCTGTCTCAAAATGATGCAGAAAAACTAGTCTATGCTCTGCTGGGCTCAGATGATTACACTTCAACGCACCTTGCACCCGTTATCCTCATTGTAATATACATTTTAGGTCTGACCCCGAATACTCGAAGATTCAATGCTTTGATGGGTGGAGCCTGATTCAACCGTCAATCTCACAGTCAAAGCTTCACAGCAAAACAAGAGGAACAATTGCTGAAGAGACGGAGCCCCAGCTTCACTGGTGTTGTGCCAAGTTGTCCGCACCTTGTGGGATTTTCGTATAATTTCACCGTTGATGAACCACACAAAGAATATTTCAGCGTTTTTAAATAGTTACTTGAAATAGACCTGCAAGGAACCGTGAAGTGCATGCAGTTGTCGGCAGCACAGAACGCACGTAAAAACTCTGCTCAAGGCCAGTGAATGGCAGGCGAGAGAGAGAGAGAGAGAAAAGGGTCTTCAAAAAGCCTAAGTTGAATGAACAGAGAGTGCAGCTCTGCAACTTCTCAAGATTAAAGCAGAGCTATCATATGTAACCCAACACCCCCGGCTCGCAATTGCTGTGCACAAAAACACACGACTGGACTATCAGTCGACTATAGGCAGGACTTGACTATTCTGATTCGACTATGTAAATCCTTCGTCGGGGACAGCCCTAATATATTTACTATAAAACTAAATAAAACAACATCCATACTGCCTCTGTTTGTTTTCATCTATGTATTTTTTATTGGCATGTAGTGAGCTCTGTAAATATAAGGAGCGAAAAGTCCACAGAGTCAGTGCTGCTTTACGTTATTAAGAGATTAAGAAAAGCCAAAAGACTGTTATATGCAGTGAAGTTTCCATGATATAAAGACATACCTCCTCGTCCTTGGTGATGAGGTGCTGCTGAGCGCTACGGAGATCCTTTTCAGCATTCTGAAGTTTTTCTGATGTGTCTTGCAGGACCTTCTCCTGGGACACAGTCACAGTGTTTTTCACTTTTATTTTTCCAATTAGGACCCGTACCTCCCCCTGCAGCTTCTTAATGATACCATTAGCCTGGACAAAAAAAATAAAAAAAATCACATCAAAAGGAGGTAAGAATCTGGACCATAATTGAACATAAAGTGCAGTTATTTAGGTACTCCAACAGGTGCTTCTATTATTTTGTTCACCCAATTTATATCAATGAAAGTAGGCAACAGTAAATAACAAACGCCTCTCACCATTATGCAATACTGTTCAACAACATCATAAACTCCATCGTTGAAAACGAGCAACACTTCTCTAAACAGGTTCAACAAAAACTGAATATAAAAAAATTCATGAAAGTAGTATACCTCAGATTGTTGGTTAAAATTTTAAATATTAACCAAATCTTAAAAATGATCCACAAACATAGGTGTGTACACAGGTAGATAAATATTGATGGATCTTGATTAGGGCTTAACGATTTTGGAAAATATTCTAATTGTGATTTTTTATTTTAACCAATATTATGATTGCAATTCATTTTTAAGCTCTTTACCTTCTGTATAATTCAAAACGGACAAGCAATAAATCAGTGTATACTATGACCAACACAATATTAGACAGATTAAACATCCACTGTTCTTTCATGTAGGTCAGGCCTGTGTTATGATGAAATTAGGTGATGCATGTATTGCATGAATTATTATTATGAGCAATGGTGGAGAAGAAATATCAAATTATAACAATATGAGAAAGATAACTTGAGTCAAGTCATGGCTTTAAATAATGATATAATATCATTAGGTCGGCCTACCTACAGACCACAAGAAAAACTAAGTTCACCACAGTGTATTATACAGTTAACGCTCAATATAAAACCCACAGTTCAACCACCAATTAATGCGTCCTTTTCTCAGTTCAAATCTCCTAGGAGTCCACCTTTTTATCTCCCAGTAAGCAAACAAAAAATACTCAGTTTGAGGTTCAATTCAAAAGTTGGCCAACGAAAATAAAACCAAGTGACGCCTCTGGTATTTAATAGACAAGCTTAGTAATTCTCTGACAACACCGGAGTTCCCCTCCCCCACAGCCTCCGATGCTGGTAAGCAGTGCACTGGCTGTAACCAGGCTGTAACTCAGGACAGACTGCTTTTCGGACTTGTGAGTTTGATTTGAAACGCCGTTACATAGATAGTTACTGAGCTGTCTGGTGGCTGTGTGTGTGATGCAGGCGCCGATCACCACAATACGCTTACCTTACTACACGTCTTTCTGTTGTGCATTTTTCCTGTCCGTCAAAGCGGACGATTGCTGGCCGACGATTTCAACCACCGGCGGGTACTACTTTCATTCCCTGTGTGACACTAGAGTTTCTACATCTCGGGCAAAGCAATTCTGTGGTTTGAATCCTACCGCTTGGGGAGTTCCTACAATGTTCTGTGGCAAGGACAATTATCTTCCTCCCAATGCCTCTCCGCAGGGGTGCCCCGAAGCTTGGTGCTAGGGCCCCTTCTCTTCTCAATTTAGACCACCTCACTGAAGACAATCATTCGCTTGCACGGCTTCTCTTACCACTGCTACACAGATGATACGCAACTCTACCTATTCTTCCCACCAGACGACCCCACCGTCTAAGCGCGGATCACGGACTTTCTCTCGGACATATCTTCCAGAATGAAGGCTTGCCACCTTCAACTAAACCTCTTTTAGACTGAACTCTTGGTCATTCCAGCCAAGCAATCTATCCACCATAACATCAAACGACAAACTTACTCATCAACCATCACTACAAACAGGATGGTGAGAAACTTGGGTGTCATGATTGATGACCAGCTGTCCTTTTCAGACCATGTTACTGCTGTCTCTCGGTCATGCCGCTTTTCTCTATACAACATAAGGAAAATCAGGCCCTACCTCACTCAGTACACCACCCAGCTTCTGGTACAGGCCATGGTTATCTCTCGCATCGACTATTGCAATGCCCTCCTAGCAGGTCTCCCAGCTTGTGCGGTGAAACCCTTACAAATGGTTTAGAACGCAGCAGCACGTCTGGTTTTTGATCAGCCCAAAAGGACTCATGTCACTCCATTCCTCAGTGACCTCCACTGGCTCCCCGTGGCCTCCAGAATCAAATTCAAGTCACTAATGCTGTATACAGAGTGACTACAGGGTCTGCACCCAACTATCGAAACTCCATAAGACAAGCTTACATTCCTTCTCGGCCACTACACTCCTCCAACCAGCGCCGCCTGGCTCTGCCATCCCTTCACACAAAGCAATCCCAGTCCCGGCTATTCTCATCTGTGACACCACGATGGTGGAATGAGCTACCACACGCCATCAGAGCAGGAGCGTCCCTCTTTAACTTCAAGAAGCTCATGTCTTCCTAGAACACTTCCTCTTATAATACCTCTAACCCCTAACATGCACTTCCTGTGCTCCTTTTCTTCTATCCCCTTACAATTCTCTTGTACTGATTGCACTTTTTTTTGTTAACTCTTACTTCCTTCCCTAGGTATTTATCCCATTGATGCCATACGTGCTATTAGCTCTTACTAGTATTTATTGTTGCTCTTATTAGCCTAGTATTTATTGTCAGTTGTAGATCTCATGCTGTATTGATGCTCTGTTGATGCTTGTATGTTGTTTCTCAAATGCAAGTTGCTTTGGATAAAAGCGTCTGCCAAATGAGTAAATGTAAATCTAACAGCCAACAGTTACTCAATGACTAAAAGAACTGAGGTCAAACAAAGTGTGGCTTATATCTAGCAGATGGGCAGCTTGCATGCAGCTTCACAAACCTTTATCAGCTCCTCAGACAGTGATTTCACCGTTGCTTCAAGTTTTCTAATCTGAAGTTCTTTACTTTCAGCATTTTCTTCCATTGACTTCTAGAAAACACAAACATATATGTTACAGAATTAGATTAGATTTATCTTTCTTATGATCATCGAACTCCATTAGAAGACCGAAACCAATTATGTATTGTTATTTCTTGACACTCCCTGATTCCCATTGGTTTTTACTGAACATGCAAATATTTGAATACACATTGTTTCATTAAAAACTCAAACTAAAAGAAAAGCTTAGTCATTTCCTAAAACACCTGGCCACTGTAGTTTTGGCATGACACGTCACTCAAACAGGAGGAAATAGTGACTTTATCAAGTAAGCCGAGGCCACAGTGGAAACTCATGTGATCATACAGTGCAATTATAGCGGACTAACATGGGCCTGTGGAGAAACAGGCACAGAAATCCAAATGAGGAATTGTGACTCCAAAAATGTATTAGACAGGTGGATGTGATGAAAATGTGACTAGCATAAGATCAGGGTATGCTAAGTATAACTTAAGCTAAAGTGCGCTGTTGCTTTTCCCCTCCATCACTCAGCTTTTTAGCTAATTGAAAAAGGACGCCTTTGGTGCAGTAGATCTTACCTTCTGCTCCTGAGTGGCTTCCAGCACCTCTTTTGTGCGTCGCATGAGCTGATCCTTATCTTTGATCTCCTGTTCCAGAACAGCCACTCTCATCTGCAGCTGGCTCACCAAACGCTCCTTCTCATGGACCTCTGTGTCCAGAGTGCTGTTCTCCCTCCTAAGAGACAGGACCTGCTGCTTCGAACGCTGGCACTCCTAAACTCATAACAGCAGGATATTAATCCCACGACAGATGTAGTCAGTAATCGTTATTTAATGAATCATTATCTATAGGAGGTTGACAAAAGAACAATAGCTTACACCACAGTACAAGAGTGCTGCATATAATGTTCCCTTCACTCAATCAGAGGCTGTGGTTTGGTTCTGTTTTTAAACAAATAACCCATCCAGTGCTATTCATTCAGTCAGCAGTGGGCAGGATCAACTCTTTGCTGGTGCAATTTTACTATGACATACACTGTAATGAAAATATACTAACATTGTGTTTTCAACCACAGAGGTATTAACAGTGGGGATTTCTGGGGATCTAATTGTTTAAAAGGTTCAGTGTGTAAGTTTTAGTGGCATCTAGTGGTGAAGGTTGCAAATTGCAACCAGCGGTTCACGGTGCATTCACATGGGCCTCGGATGATCCCTTTTTCCGAGTTGTGAAGTCGTCTTCCGACTTCAGTGTTTGTTCATGTGCTCTTAAGTCGGAATGTGGAATCAACATGGACGCTAGGGCTGGACCTGAATATTTGATTGTTGGGTACACATTCGATTTTCAGTTTTGGGATTCGAAAATTTTTATTTTTTTCTCCGCACACCTGACCTCCGCCCACAGCAGTGATCATAACACTACAGTTCACATCAAAGGGGAAACTAAATGAAGCCCTCAGCTCTGTGGGAGCACTTTAAACTGAGTGATGACAACGGTGTGTCAGTTATGGAGTTACCAATGACTGAGCGAGCGGTGACTGATGGTGATGATCAGACAGGTGAGTCTGTGTGTCACTGAGACATAGAGAGCACTATATGATGCTAATCTCCGCTTTCATAACATTTTGATGGCCAGAAATGGACAGCTCTTTTCTGCAAAAGCTCTAAAAACCAAGTGTACACAAGCTGCTCAGCAGCAAACAGCAGTCAGACACATCGACTAGCTGATGAATATAGTGGAGCTGTCTGTGAAGGTTCTCAATCATCCAGGTCATAGTAATCCAACAAAGGTTGAGGTCAAGGGCAACTGGACTTGGTTGAAGATACTAGATAGGTTGATAGGTTGAAGATACTATAGTGGAGCATTTAGCTGCTAAAGAGTCAGATACTTTCCTCAGCAGACCAATCGACAATGTCTATTATAAAAATCCATCGAAGTGAAATTTCATTGTCAACACGTCGTTAGAAAGATGCAGTTTAAGGGAGCGACAGCAATCTTCTTATTAAGAACATTCCTGGTTGTTCATTTCTAACTCCAGGGAAGTGCTGGGGGCAGTCTCGCTTCCACTGTCTGACTGCTCGAGTGTAAGACTACTCAGGAAGAAGAAGCATTCACGCGAGAAGCGGACAGCAACGCAGAAAGAGGCTAAAAGCACTTTTGAGAAGTTCTGAGGTGAGAAATCAATTGTATAGAAGAATATTGGCAGTTTTACGAAAGCGGATGGCGAATACAAAATGTGCTTAAACGTTTTTGGGGTTGAGAAGGTCCACAAGCGCCCGCGAGGTTAGCGGTGTTAGCTGGCCGGCCAGTCTCGCCCACAGAACCCTCTGGTCCCAGTTACACAGACTCAGACCACAGCATCAGCAACAGAGGAAAGGCTACAATTGTAAGATAGTTTCAATGTTCCGCTGTTATTCTGTCTTTACAATCTGAGTAATGGTATTACTCAGTATTTGCTTTTAATGTGCTTTTATTTTATATAATTCCAAAGCAAAAATCTTTGTTAAAAAGTTAACATTTTTAAAGTTAAAACCTACTTGGCAATAAATCAGATTGTGAGCTTATTGTTTTGGGTGATAAAGCACATTCATACACTGGTGGAACAGCCAGGGGCAATTCGGGGTTCAGTAGCTTGCCCAAGGACACTTCGAAATGCGGCCTGGGGGAGCCGGTGATTGAACCGCCAACCTTACGATTAACCCGCTCTACCTCCTGAGCCATAGCCGGTTCAAAGCTTTTTGCAACATAACAATTTCAAAATAGTTTCACACTAGGGTTTGGAAGATAGACGATGCCATGATCTTTTAGCGTCTAGATTTCAGTGAGCTGAGATGCCTGCGGAGCCCAAAGGATACTAAAGGACAGTACCCACCCAGCCCCAGCCTGTTCACCCTGCAGCCATCTGGCAAGAGATACAGAAGAATCTGCTGTCGTACAACTAGACTACAAAGCAGCTTCTTCCCCCTGGCTGCGAGACTCCTAAATTCATCCTCAGTACTGCACTATGTACAATAGTTTTATTTCTATGACTTATAATTTATCCACCCATCTAGTGTATATAACTTTTGTATATAAAGTTTGCTTTTTGCGAGCAACATAAAGGGAACTACAACTTCATCTCAATATACTAACTTGTATTGGAAGCACATATACATAATTTCCAGTTATTGCCCCAAATTTCATGTTTCCAGCTCAAAATGTTTCCACTGGCCCAAAGATAGTTATTGCAGATTTAAAAATTCCAGTAAATCAGGGCCAGTGAGTCCTCATCTGGCCTCCACATTCACTTACCTCCTCTGTACCGACTAGTTTAATCTTCAGGTCTCTGATGACAGACTCGTTCTTGTATTTTCTCTCTGTCAGCTCTCTGCAGGAGGCCTCCAGCTCTGTCAGTCTGCTATGAAGCTGCTGGCTGCTCTGCTTGTGTTCACGCTCCAGCTCCTGGCGAAGCTTCTCAGCCTGCTGCTGAAGTCTGCTCTGTAACTAAAAGACACACCAGAGAAATATCTCTAACAACTCCTGCAACACCAGATTTTCTTTCAATCTGGGACTTCTTTTTAGATGGATGTTTTGTCTAGTTTGATTTTTATCATTTCATTTCCATTAACAACCACATCAGACACATAGTCCAGTGTAGATGAGGAGTCTTACCTCTGCAGCCTTCTCTCTCTCTGATTGTAACTCCTGAGAATGACGACTTGACAGACAGCTGGACTGACTTGTCCACTCTGAACGCAGTTTGTCCAACTCTTTTGTCTTCTCAGACAGAGTCTGTGAGAGAAATGATAAGTACAGTTTCTTTTTTAACCATTCCAATAACAGTCATTCTTCATTTTACAGAAAACTCTGTGTATATAATTACATATATTTATTACAACATGATTTATATATAGTAATGTTATTGGGTAGGTATGCTACTGTTGTTTTTAATTTCATGATAACTAAGTACTGAACTATCTTGTGAAAGCAGTAGGCCTAAAAACATAACTAGAACTGCAAGCAGTTGTAAGCGGGTCCAAACTGAAAAACCTATTTTGATTAACTCTTGTGAAGCAGCAAGTCCAATCGGCACCATTCTTGGCACGGACCATCTCTGGATCAAGCTGATAAAAGTTTTTATAGGAATTTTTGATTCACGAATAAATGTCCCAATTACAAGCTAACAAATCTTTGCAATAAAGGCTAAAATCAGGAAGTAATGTCATATCTTAGACTTGGAACGGCCAATCAACACCAAACTTGGTGACCTAATGTGCCATGGCTTGCTGAGTGGATGTGCAAGATTTGGTTCAATTAGCCCCTAGGTGGCGCTGTGTAACAGCAATTAGCCATTCCTCTATAACCACAAGTCGCATTGACCTGTCACTGGAGCCGAATTAATCAGGATGGACTCCTGACACAAGGCACCAAAGCTGACCCTAATATGCCCAAACCTTATATCTATGTGTTTGGGAGATACTGCCGATTCGCATGGTATAGGACACGCCTCTGTGCAATGACGTTTTCATTTCCCCAAATCGCGAAAACTGAAAAACCTATTTTAATTAACTCCTCCAAAGCGGCAAGTCTGATAGGCACCACACTTGACACGGACAATCTCTGGACCAAGCTGATGAAAGGAAATTTTGATCCGCAAAAAAATGTGGGAGTTATAAGCTAACATTTCTTACGCCGAATGCAAAACCCAGGAAGTGATGGCATATCCTAGGTTAGGGAAGTCCGATGTACACCAACATTGTGTACCTTGTGTGGCATGCCCTCCCGACGAGCTGTATGAAATTGTGTTTTAATCAGCCTCTAGGTGGCACTGTTAATCAATATGCAATGACACTTCCATAGACATACATTCATTTCATATCTCTGTAACCACGAGTCCCTTTAATTTCGAATTCTGGTCATTTATTCACCACAGGCCCCTGAAGCCAAGGCAGGGCGCCGGGAGACCATTAGTATAAAGTCGGCTGTAAAATGCTGATTTGCTGATTGTGGTGCTCTGTTCCTATCACGCCAAACAATTCTATTCCCTAGAGAAGCTCTTTCTCCATTGGTTGATGTAGTCTTGTCATGCCCCACTGTGATTGGTATAGCCATTTCAGAGCTCAGAGACCAGTCATGTGCTCAGATCTATTTTCCACCTCACCAAGTACATTCTGGATTCAGTGCTGCAGCAACTATATGTACTGCTTAAAGTGTATCACTTTACTCTGGTTATGGCAGTTGTGTGATTAAAATAGGGTTCTAAACACAAGTCCAGTGAAAAAGCACACCTGTTGAGCATAACTCAGCTGCCTGGACAGATCATCTTCAGTCTTCTTTAGCTTCATCTCGAGACCCTGCTTTTCTGCCTGAAACATCGATATGACACATCTTTAGAAACATGGCTTAAACTGGATTCTAGCTATAAAGCTTTAAACAGAATGTATGATTAAATAAGATAATTCCACTTTTAAGCTTAATGGTTTCCTGTGAAGCTCTTTACATCTGTTGATTTTTCAGTTCCTCTCCTCCTGTGTTTATTTGTTTTTTTACTGTGACCTCTTAAAAGCAGAACCCTGCAAGACTATCAATGAATTGAAATGCTTTAACCCAACTGACTGAAATGTACAAGCAATATATACTGTGACTAGTGTGTGCACAGTCAACCACTGCAACAGACAGCAGAGATATAAAAGCAGCTGGGATTGTTTGGATTAATGTCTCCCTCTGCAGAACTCCACAAGACAAACCTCAGTTTGATCAGATACACATTTTACAACTCAAAGCTCAAAAGGCCAGACAATATTATGATGAATTATGCTGAATGAGCCAACCTTCAGAGAGGAAAGACACACTGCCAGATAATCTTTAACCTCTTTATCAGATCCTTGAGTGAGCCGTAAAGACAAGTGGTTCAGGTGTTTGAATGCGTTTGTCTCCACGACGCTGAAGTTGGCAGGCCCTTCAAGCACTGGAGACTGACATGACAAGTGCAGAAGAAACCTGTGGAAAAGCATAAACAGCCATGTAGTGTTGTTTTACTGGAGTACATAATAATAATAATAGTGTCTCTAATGATCAGATTAACCTTTATAAGCTGATTTTAAAAAAAAAGCAGTCACATGCATGACTCTCAGCATTATTTACACTTTTGTTTATCTCACAATATTTATGGAAAAATTACTGATACAAACCAATATGTAACGCAAAGCTGAATTGATTTGAAATTGAACAGGGTGATGTGTGGTATTTTGCATTTCTGTGTACCTTGGATTGTCTGACTCTTGCTCAGAATGGCACAGATTAAGAAGGTCAATAAACTTCTGAGGGAAAGATGCAAAGTCTATCAGAAGTCCCTGCTGGACTTTCAAACTACATACATCAACAACAACAACAAAGAAAGCAAACATCAGTGACAGTTAAAGAAAGCTTTTTCATGGCATCCTAAAATCAAATAGTGAGCATTGAAATTTATATAATTCAATACTTACCTTTGGAAATCTTCTTCTGATATAGAGAGGTTGAAGAGAAAATATGGATCTACATCATCTGTTAGTTTTACTAGAAGATCCTAATATAAACAAAAACAACGAGGTTGAGGTGGCAATTCTTTCTAATTAGCCAACTAATATACAGGTGCTGGTCATATAATTAGAATATCATCAAAAAGTTGATTTATTTCAGTAATTCCATTCAAAAAGTGAAACTTGGATATTATATTCATTTATTCCACACAGACTGATATATTTCAAATGTTTATTTCATTTAATTGTGATGATTAAAACTGACAACTAATGAAAATCCCAAATTCAGTATCTCCGAAAATTAGAATATTACTTAAGACCAATACAAAAAAAAGATTTTTAGAAATGAAAAGTATGAACATGAAAAGTATGAGCATGTACAGCACTCAACACTTAGTTGGGGCTCCTTTTGCCTGAATTACTGCAGCAATGCGGCGTGGCATGGAGTCGATCAGTCTGTGGCACTGCTCAGGTGTTATGAGAACCCAGGTTGCTCTGATAGTGGCCTTCAGCTCTTCTGCATTGTTGGGTCTGGCGTATCGCATCTTCCTCTTCACAATACCCCATAGATTTTCTATAGGGTTAAGGTCAGGTGAGTTTGCTGGCCAATTAAGAACAGGGATACCATGGTCCTTAAACCAGGTACTGGTAGCTTTGGCACTGTGTGCAGGTGCCAAGTCCTGCTGGAAAATGAAATCTGCATCTCCATAAAGTTGGTCAGCAGCAGGAAGCATGAAGTCCTTTAAAACTTCCTGGTAGACGGCTGCGTTGACCTTGGACCTCAGAAAACACAGTGGACCAACACCAGCAGATGACATGGCACCCCAAACCATCACTGACTGTGGAAACTTTACACTGGACTTCAAGCAACGTGGATTCTGTGCCTCTCCTCTCTTCTTCCAGACTCTGGCACCTTGATTTCCAAAGGAAATGCAACATTTACTTTCATCAGAGAACATAACTTTGGACCACTCAGCAGCAGTCCAGTCCTTTTTGTCTTTAGCCCAGGCGAGACGCTTCTGACGCTGTGTCTTGTTCAAGAGTGGCTTGACACAAAGAATGCGACAGCTTAAACCCATGTCTTGCATACGTCTGTGCGTGGTGGTTCTTGAAGCACTGACTCCAGCTGCAGTCCACTCTTTGTGAATCTCCCCCACATTTTTGAATGGGTTTTGTTTCACAATCCTCTCCAGGGTGCGGTTATCCCTATTGCTTGTACACTTTTTTCTACCACATCTTTTCCTTCCCTTCACCTCTATTAATGTGCTTGGACACAGAGCTCTGTGAACAGCCAGCCTCTTTAGCAATGACCTTTTGTGTCTTGCCCTCCTTGTGCAAGGTGTCAATGGCTGTCTTTTGAGAGACCATTTAAAGGCCTTTGCAGATGTTTTGAGTTAATTAGCTGATTAGAGTGTGGCACCAAGTGTCTTCAATATTGAACCTTTTCACAATATTCTAATTTTCTGAGATACTGATTTTGGGGTTTTCATTAGTTGTCAGATATAATCATCAAAAAAAAAGGAATGAACACTTGAAATATATCAGTCTGTGTGGAATGAATGTATGTTATACAAGTTTCACTTTTTGAATGGAATAAATAAATAAATAAACTTTTTGATGATATTCTAATTATATGACCAGCACCTGTACAACTACCATCCATCCATCCTACTAATATACAAATAGAGAGAAAACTATTTAAATTGTTTAGGCCAAATTCTTACTCACCCTTTTGTGTACTGAACTTGCCAACTGAAGCCCAATTGTGACACGGATATTTGCTTTCCTATAAAATGAAAATATCAAAACTGATAAACTGGTTAATAAACATCTGGCTTCAAACAGTATGTATGCCATAATCTGAGCTAATATAAAGATATTGTTGGACAGTCATTTCAAACCTGCGGCCTTCACATTTTTGTAGCAAGACATAGACTGAAGACTTCACAACACACACACACACACACACACACACTCACAGTGTGCAAAGACACACGTATCCTGCCAGTAAAACAGTGTTGCTAATTGGCGAAGTTAGGGTGGCGACCATGATTCAAAATTAATTAGACATCCAAAACGAGAGACAATGAGGCCTTGTTGGATTCTTGAACACCTAGATCCAGGCTCGATAGGAGTAAACTAAGATTTATAAACATAGGAGGCCCAGGTAAAGGAGGGCCTGATAAGGGAAGAAGACTAGATAGATGAATACAATGGGCCTTTGCAAGTGGACTGCAACTATGAAGGCTGTGAAGGTCATCATGTGATACAGTACGCAGCACACAAACCTCTGCTTGTGTTGATGTTAACTCTCTTATCTTATGCACATACACTTTTTATTAATATCAAGATGATGTCTTAACATAACCAATGTCACACAGTTTACGCAATCTGCTCCTGGACCAGCTGGGATACAGTCTATGGGTTAACCGTACAATTTTTGGATTTTTCTATCTTCTGGAACGATATCAGGGAACTGCTCCAACGCCTTCTTAAACTGTATATCAAATAGAAATCTTTCTTCTACTATATAAGAGTACGGTCTAGACCTGCTCTTTTATGAAAAGCGCTGTGAGATAACTGTTGTTGTGATTTGGCGCTATATAAATAAAATTGAATAACATGGTCTCATTACATTCCTTACAAGTCACCTCAAAAAATCCCATCATGTGACCGCAAGTAATGTGTGTTGTCTTGTGTACTATTATGTATTTTCATGTATACTATGTTGCTGTCTGCATTAATTCTTTTCTGGGAAGCGCGTGGCGGAGCTGAATATAGCTGCGGCCCGGAGGCTTACTCCAATTTCTTGCAATTTCCCCACTGTGGGACAAATAAAGGCTTCATTCATTTATTCATTCATCAATCATTCCAATTCCCAAGCTTGATAAAGATTTCCTCTCTTACTGGTCAGTTGGAGACCAATTCCCTTGTTATGTAGCCTGTAACTGCTGGCACTTGTCTATGCTAATCGTCTGAATGAGGGATTATCACAGATCATTGATAAGTGTCAATCAGCCAAAGGGTCGAAATAGACATAATTACACCAGGGGGGAGTTCAATCACAAAACGTTGTGCAACGTTCCGCAACGGGCTTCGAGGTATGTTTTCTTCCGTTTAGTGGGCGTGTCAGAGGTGTCTTCCCTGCGTGTCACAGGTGACTCCCCCTGCAGTCCATAAAGTGCCTCTGCGCCTCAGCCGTTCCAAACCCTCCCTGCAGCATTTGGATCACGCCTCCTCATTTGAATACACGACTCAATCCTCAATCCCCAAATCTCCAATCCCCCAATCCTAAATGGCTAAATGCCCAATCCTAAATACCAAATTCATTTTCGACTTCGACTTTTAGTTTTTGATTTCGACTTTTAGTTTCCGATTTCGACTTGGTTTTAGACTTCTGACCAAATAATCCCTCCATACCGAACAGACAGAATGCATTTTTGCAGTGATAGGTACCTTTTTTAAAATTGTTTTGTATTGACAGTGAGTGTTTTGCGGGCTGTTTATGGGCCCTGGGCGCCTCACGTTTTGGGCACCTGCTGCAACTTGTTTTTTCGATGGAACTCTGGGCAGAAAAGCGCCCGACGTCATTCACATTTTTTTTTAATTAATGAAGAGACGGGTGGCAGAAGTTTACAGTTGCTTGGTTTGTCCGGAGACTTCAAACTGTCCCAGACTCATCCTAAAATAAGCCTTGAACCAACCATCATAAAGACAAAGCACCTGGACCAGCTGGTGGTACTACCAGCGGCGTCTCCTCTTTCTGAGGGTCTCATGTACCCACATGGATCTCAGGTTTCTTGTATCTTTCTAATTTCTATAAATATTTTATGGAAATTGTGTTTTTCCCCAATAGCTTCTATGTCATGTGATTCAGGGACTCCAAACCAATACTGAATTGCAGTACTAAACTGGGAAAATGAGGCACTACTTCATATCATATTTGAGTGCATATTCTATTTTCTATTAATATTTATTCACATTTTCTGGAAAGACAGCTTTCCCCCCCCAGTGGCTTCATGACATATAACGACTCCAAACGAATGGCGACTTGTAGTACTACACTGGGCTATTGAAACACACCTATTCAGTTTAGATTTGAGTACTTTTATTAATACTTACAGCTATTCTACAATGGAGAAAATAATTATATTATTATTAAGAAAACCCATTGAATGGGAAGGTGTGTCCAAACTTTTGACTGGTAGTGTACTTCTTAACATCCATTAGTACACTGCTCAACACACTGTACATACTTACTGGTCTAGTCTGTAAAGCTAACATTAAATGCTCATTTGTTTTCTGCCTTTATAGTCTTTCCACTTAAAGCGCTTTAGATTATGTTATCCATTCACAGACAGACTGCAGAGGTTAAGGTGCCAACTGCACATACATACAGCGATTTGGGGTTCACCGTCTTGCCCAAGGAAACTTCGACAAGAAGCCGGGGATCGAACCATGACCTTCCGGTTAGTAACTCAGCAGCTGAAATGCAGGGTATTATTCAGTAGTGATGTGCGATACCACTTAATTCCTATCCGATCCAATACCAAGTAATACCCAGGCTGGTATTGTATTTTTACCATACTTTATTTCTAGTTTAATGTGACCTCCCTCTCCCGTTTCTGTATTTATGAGAGAAATAAGGAGTAGGCTGTGGTCTTACCACTTCAAAATAATAGCTGCATAATGACAAGACATCAAACTACTGTCATATTCTTTAATTATAATAAAAATATCCTACTCTGTACTGCCACTTCATAACATCATCCTATTATTGTGACAGACTTAATCTCAGATGTTTAGCGAAGTTTGCAGTGTTGCTAAAGTATTTCACGGTTTTTGCACACACATCATCTTTATTACCTTCTATTTCTACAGTCAGCCAGAGTCAGTATTCAATCGCGGGAAATGTAAAGAGCTGCAGCGGCTCACTTCAAAGAAGCTCCGTCACAGAGCCGTAGTGCAAGCATGACTTTGACAGGTGGAAGGAAAAGTAGTTCCTATCAACCGAGTACAATTAGACCATCCTGGTGACAGTAAGATACTTAATAATAAAGATAATAAAACACACACTCACTCCAAATGACTGTGTATGAGTATCGCTCCTAGAGCAGGAAACGTTGGTATCAGAAATATCGATACTTTAGGATCGATCCGCACGTCACTATTATTCAGAGGTTATCCCTCACAAGCTGTATTACCAGACGTCACCTGATTACAGCAGATGACATCTGCTAGCTGTCATCAATAAATCCACAAGAATAGTTTATTGAAGTTAGAGACAGAAAGCACAAGATCAGGCCAATGGACATGTGCTACAATGATGATACAAAGTGATTTAAGGTAATTTCCCCTTTAATTTGATCAAAACCTGTATGGTAAAATAACTTTAAAATGTGTATGGTCTTTGTCAGTGTCACTCTGGCGCCATTCAAAAAACCTCTTAAACACACATTTTTATGACAGCTAAAATATGAAGCAATTGTCATTGTGTCGGGCTGGCTGACCGCAGTTAATTACTTCTATGAACAACATACGAGAGTAAATCTGTTAAACTCTGAGGTGTGGTGGTGCTTCAGCTCCGTTCATGGGGGGGCTGCTATACGCCTCCATGTCACGGTTCTGGTGTTTGAAGCCCCGAAGCTTTCAGTCTTTTTTCGGCACAAATAGAAAGAAAGCCCCAAAACTTCATCTGCCCATCTCCATCCATGAGATTATCCTGGGGTGTTTGCAGTCTTACCTTTCCTCGTTGTCCCGGCACCTCACGAGCACTTGTAACACTTTGCTGAACAGTTCCTCCATGTTTGAACAAAGTGAACGAGTCTGTTACTAGGAAGGTAACGTGAACCGGTCAACGTTAAAGGCTAAGATGTGAGGGGGAGCTATTTATACTGAGATGCGTTGTCTTTCATCACACGGACTCTTCACACTTTCATTGTTATTTCCTTGGTATTTTTGATTTGGCGCTTTTCACCCGCCAACTGAATCACCCTGGAAACGGAAACTGGCTGGATGACGTTAAGTGCGGTTGGCACCTACCGCCACCTACCGACTAGGAGTGGCTCCGGCTCCTTCTTCTTCTTCTTCTTCTTTTACCGGTAAATTTTTCCCCCTCTTTATTGAAAATAGCAAAATTTACAGACAAACATGGCTGCATAAAACCAGTTTCACATATAGGGTGCTTCTCAAGTCTCCTTTTTTAAAGGTCATCTTTATTGCAAAAAAAAGGATACATATTATAAGTGACTTATCAAAATATACATAACAATTTACATTTATGAGAATTTTGCTAAAAGAATTAATAAATTTATAATGAAGTACATCTTTTCTTTACTTTGACTTCTATAAAAGCAAAATACAACATTATTCCACAATAAGGCAAAATCTTTAAATATGGTCTGCTGAGGTTTTGCCAAAATGTTCTGGTGTGTGAGCAATACCAAAAGAGGTGCAAAACAGTTTCTGGGTGGTCTTCACAAAAAGAACAGTTTGTATTGATGTCTCTTTTAAATTTAACCATGTAATAATTATCAGGGTAATATCTGTGAATTATTCTGAACGACACTTCTTTTCACCTTGTTTACTATCAAGTATCTTTTTTCCAGTCAGTGTCATTTACAAATCGATTTGGAATAGAAACAATTTCTTTCTGAAATAAAGCATGAATGTTCTTATTATTTTGAGGAAGTTGGGAAAAACAGATTTTTCCTACAGAATCAGCCACATCGGGGAGGGAAACAGTAGTAGGTAAAGCATGATTGTGCCTGATGGAATGGCGTCAAATACAATTGAAAAACGGAGTCAGAGGAGAGTGTAGAGAACGAAGAAGACACAAGAGGAGTTGTAAATAGGAAAAGGAAGAAAGATAGTGATTCAAGTGATGGCAGCCAGGCAAGAAGAACAGATGAGAGGTTTCAAGTAGGAATGATAGCAGTGACAAGGGATCTTCAAGGACTCGCACAAGGTTGGAAAGTTTGTTGGAGACAAACTCGGAGATGTTTAGTCCATTAAAATAACAAGTAGTGGGATGGTTGTCATCGACTGTGTTTTAAGGCGTCAGAGAGACCAAGTGTTGAAGATCAAAACATATAAAGATTTCAGCTGTTTGAAATGCTTCCCACTCGGGGAAAAAAACAAAAAGAAAGGAGTAATAAGCGGTGTACCATTGTCAGTGAAAGACGAGGACTTTTGGAACATTGAAAATGTTTGTGAGGCGAGAAGACTGACAAGATTCCGCCAAAGAGAAAGGGAGGAAAGTAATTCAGTGTGCCTGACTTTTGTGGGAGATTTGCCTGAGAGGGTCTACCTAGACTACATATGCTATAGGGTGAGGCCTTATGAAAGAGCTCCATTAAGGTGCTTCTGTTGCCAGGAATATGGACATGTAGCAGCAGTATGTAGAGGAGTCAGAAGATATGGGAGATGTGGGAAGGACAACTGTAAAAGATAGGAGTGTGAAGAGAAACAAGAACAAGCTAAATGCATTCACTGTGCAGGAAATCACCATGCGGGGTCTGCTCAATGTCCGGAAAAAATAAAACAAACAGAAGTGAGTAAAATCAGAGCACAGAAGTGAGTAAAATCAGAGCAGAAGAGGGTCTAACATACGCTGAAGCTACCAAGAGACTGGAAAGAAAGAATGAACGAGCAGCAGTACAAGAGGAACAACAGCCGAAAAAGAAGGGAGAGGATCAGAATGTGATATTCATGGTAAAGAAGCAATTCCTCGCATTTATTGCTATGGTGCCTAACTGTGCTGTGGAAATTAAGAGCAAGTCAGAAAGGATCAAGATGTTACTGGATGCAGCAAGGAGATTCCTAGGCATTGCAGACATATCAGGGGAAGAAATAGACACAACTCTGAGGGAAGGATTAACATCATCTCAGACCATTGAGTCTGGGATCATAGAACAGCCAACGGAAGGGGAGAACATTGGGTAGTAACTGTAAATATATTGCACTGGGAGACCATTTCACTCAGTAGGTGGCGGTAATGCAAAACTTTGGACGCCAACCACTGCAAAACCCCGAAGAAGAAGAATGTGAACAACGATTATTGTACAATGGAATGCAAGAAGCTTAATAGCAAATGGTCAGGAGTTTAAGGGATTTATTAAAGATTTGAAAAATAAACCAGAAATCATATGCGTTCAAGAAACATGGCTTAAATCAGAATTAGAGTTTGTTATTAAAGGATATGATAGCATCCGTAGAGATAGAGGGGAGGGTAGTGGAGGAGGATGTATAATATTTATAAAACAAGGAATGCAATATAGAGTTTTAGGGAAAGGAAAAGAGTTGTAATATTTAATAATTGAAGTATGGACTAGAGAAGGAAATATCAAAGTTGTTAACTTTTATAATCCATGTAATATGTTGTCATTAGAGTTGCTGGAGGAACTGGTGATACAGTTAGTAGGGAAGGTGATCTGCTGTGGGGATTTTAGTGCCCATAGCACATTATGGGGTAACTGTTATGATACTAATGGAATGGTGATTGAGGAGGTGATGGAGACGACAAATTTAGTGTGTTTAAATGATGGAAGTGGTACAAGAATTAATATCAGAACTGGTACAGAAACAGCACTAGATCTTACATTAGTGTCAGATTCATTAGCAGGCATTTGCACATGGGAAGTAGTTAGAGGAACGACTGTAGGAAGTGACCATTATCCCATTGTAATAGTAGTAGTTTTGAGTCTAGAGGAATATGAAACAAGAGGATTTCAGAAATGGTCATTCAGTAGTGCTGAATGGGATAAATTTAGGAGTATTAGTGATGAAGAAATTCGAAAAATTGATGAGGCTGCAGAGAAGTCAATAAAGAAGAAGGCAGGTAAGCGCAAAAGTAAGATTGTACCATGGTGGACAAAGGAATGTGAAAGAGCGATAAAATCTCGAAATAAAGCTTTTAAAGCATTAAAAAGGAATCACTGTTTTCAGAATTTTATTGAATATAAAAAGTTACAAGCAAATATAAGGAGAATCATAAAAAGTGCAAAGAAAGAATATTGGAGGAATTTTTGTTGCTCAGTAGGAAGGGAGACAGACATTGGTAAAGTTTGGGGGATGATAAAAAGAATGAATGGGATAAAAAGAGAGTATGGGTACCCAGTCTTAAATGATAGACAAACAATAGCAGTGAGAGATGAGGAGGAGAAAGCAGAGATGCTGGCTAAAACTTCTGTAACAATTCACAGTTCAAATAATATTAGTGAAGAGGAAAAAAAGAGGGAGGGAAACAACAGTACGGGAGAGTGAACAAGAAGAAAATCCTAATGCCCTATTAAACAAACCCTTTACAATGACAGAACTAAAACGCACTCTCCAGAAAACCAAGATGTCAGCACCAGGAAACGATCAGATTTGTTATATAAAGATAAACCAGCTCAGTGAAAATTCAAAGGATGTATTACTAGAACTATATAATAAAGTATGGGAGGATGGGAAACTGCCACAGAGCTGGAAGGAGGCTGTGGTAGTGCCAATACGCAAACCAGGAAAAGACTGTACAAATCCGGGGAATTATAGACCAATCGCTTTAACATCCAACATATGTAAAATAATGGAGAAAATGATAAATGAAAGGTTAACATACTATATGGAAAAGAAAGGATATATAGCCAAATACCAAAGTGGCTTTAGGAAAGGAAGAAATACAATGGATCCAGCTGTATGTTTAGAACATGAAATTAGAAAAGCACAAGTAAGCAGAGAAAGTGTAGTGGCTGTCTTCTTTGACATAGAGAAGGCATACAATATGATGTGGAGAGAAGGATTGTTAATTAGACTGTCTCAATTAGGAATCAAAGGACGAATATATAGATGGATTAAGGACTTTTTACAAGGGAGATTAATACAAGTTAAAATAGGGAAGAGTTATTCAAGAAAATATATTGTTGAGAACGGAGCACCTCAAGGGAGCATAATAAGTCTGTTATTATTCTCCATAATAATTAATGATGTTTTTAGGGAAATAGAGAATGGGATGGGGTTATCACTTTTTGCGGATGACGGGGCAATTTGGAAGAGGGGAATAAATCTGAAATTTATTGTAAAAAAGCTACAGAAAGCTATTATGGAAATAGAGGAGTGGTCATATAATTGGTACTGAGGTAAAACTAAAGTTGTATCATCAAGAATTAGAAAGACTGAAACACTTTAAAATTTTGGGGTTATGGTTTGATGAGGGAATAACATGGGGTGTACATATCCAGAAAGTACTGAACAAATGTAGGAAGGTGTTAAATGTTCTGAGGTGTTTGGTGGGAAGTGACTGGGGGGCTGACAGAACAGCACTGAAGGCAATTTACTGTGGATTAATTAGATCAGTACTGGATTATGGTTGTGTGGTGTATGTATCTGCATCAAGCACATCTCTAAAAAACGTTAGACAACATTCAGTTTCAGGCTTTGAGATTATGCACAGGGGCATTTAAAACAACTCCAACGGCAGCACTACAGGTGGAAATGGAAGAAATGCCACTCGAGTTGAGAAGAATACAGCTATCTCTGAACTATTGGGTTAATTTACAGGGCCATAGTGAAGATCATCCAGCACAAAACACTTCAAAAATCTTGTTGGGAAAAGGAGAGGAGGGAGACAAAAAGCTTTGGGTGGACAGTTATACAAAAAGCAACAGAGTTAGAATTAACTGATTTAAAATTCAATCCAACAGTACCACTGCCAGCAGTACCACCTTGGGTACCAGAAGCGACAGTAGATCTAACACTATTAGAAAAGAAAAACAAGGACAGCGGGTTTATTTTGAAATCACCAGTAAGATGGAAATAAAGAGCATTATTAAACAGAAGCTGAAGGAAAGGTGGCAAAAGCAATGGGAGGAAGAGAGGAAAGGACGGTGGTTTTACATAATTCAGAGGAAAGTGGGAGAAATGAGATGTGCAGGAAGAAACAGGAGAGAAGAGACACTTATATCTAGACTTAGATTTGGGCACACAGGATTAAACAGTACTTTATTCAAAATTGGTAAACATAACACCGGCAGATGTGAATACTGTGAGCAACAAGAGACAATCGAACTACACGCCATTGGGCAAAAATTTCTTTACAAGATGTCTGTCTGATAGTGCTGTAGCTAAATTTAAGGATGCGATTCCATCAGCTCTAAATACATTATCTAGTCACAAAGTAACAGAGGACTCCTATGCTAGTTTCAGTCCCTCCCAAATCGATCATCTTGTGGATAGTGCTGCAGGCTCGCTGTGAATGACACTCGACTCTGTAGCCCCTCTAAAAAAGAAAATACTAAAACAAAGACGGTTAGCTCCATGGTATAATACTGAAACTCACAAATTAAAGCAAATATCACTGAAACTTAGAAACAGCTGTAGAACCAGATACATGTTTAGACTGTTTTGCTTCCCTCAATCTTTACAAACTAACTTCCAATAATTTCTTCATCTAAACCATCAACCTGCCTCTTAGACCCCATCCCGACTAGGCTGCTTAAAGAAGTTTTACCCTTAGTTAGCACTTCTATACTAGATATGATCAATCTATCTCTATCAACAGGCTATGTACCACAGTACTTTAAAGTAGCTGTAATTAAACCTCTTCTGAAAAAGCCCAAACTTGATCCGGATGTTTTAGCCAACTATAGACCTATATCTAACCTTCCATTTCTCTCTAAGGTTCTGGAGAAAGCAGTTGCTAAACAGCTGTGTGACTTTCTACAGCGCAATAGTTTATTTGAGGATTTTCAGTCAGGATTTAGAGCTCATCATAGCACAGAGGCAGCACTGGTGAAAATTACTAACGACCTCCTTATTGCATCAGACAAAGGACTTGTCTCTGTACTGGTTTTATTAGATCTTAGTGCTGCATTTGATACCACTGACCATCACATCCTATTGCAGGGACTGGAACATTATGGTTTAAGTGCTATTTATCAGATCAGTTTCAGTTTGTACATGTTAACGATAGCTGTGTCTCAATTCAGGGACCGCATCCTTCGAAGGCTGCAATTGAAGACCGAATACGTCACAGTCGATGCGACTAGGCTGTCCCATTTCGAAGACTCCTTCAAATGCAGCCGACAAATGAAGCCTTCTTTTCGATATGGACATGCACTGGAGAAGGTTGAGTCCTTTAGGTTTTTGGGAATGGTGTTTGATGCTAGGTTGACATGGGCTGGCCACATTGAGAAAGTTATAGTTAAATGTAAAAAGATATTAAATGTGATGAGGTGTTTGGCAGGAGTGGACTGGGGGGCGAGTAGGAAAGCACTGAAGGGTATATATGATGCACTGATTAAATCAGTAATAGATTGTGGTTGCATAGCATACAGAGATGCAGCTAGAACCACATTGGCCAAGTTGGATGTTGTACAAACACAAGCAGAGAATATGCACTGGAGCGTTTCATACGTCTCCAGCAGTGGCAATGCAGGTAGAAATGGGTGAGATGCCTCTGCAATTAAGAAGGGAACAGCTGGCAGCCAACTATTGGGCAAACCTCCAAGGACAGGGGAGGTCTCACCCCACAAGAGCAGTTATGCAGGTATGCTGGGAGCATGAAAGGGTTATAAATCACAGTTTTGGATGGGTGGGAGATGCAATTGGGAAAGAGATGGGACTTGAGGGAAAGGAATTTTGCCCAACAGTTCCGCTGCCAGTCAGACCACCTTGGCTCCTTTTGCAGACTAGTGTGGACCTAGAGATTTTAAATAGCCACTCAAGGAGTAGAGCGGGGGTGGATGTATGCCAGATATTTTGTGATAGGATGAATGAAAAGTATAGTGACTATTTGGTCATATTCACTGATTGGTCTAAAGACCCTGAGTCTGGACAAGCTGGATCTGCTTTCAGTGTACCAAAGATGGGAGTAAAGATGCAGAAGAGACTCTCTGAGAATTTATCAGTATTCACCGTGGAGTTGGTGGCTGTTTGGTTGGCATTGCAGTGGGTAGAGGAAGTTAAACCAGCAAAAGTTGTCATATGCTCAGACTCTAGGGCAGAAGAGTATGCAATCGTTTAAGTCACAAGCAAGACAGGACATAGTATATGAAGTACTGGAACTTTACTCACAGATATGTCAGATGGGGGTAAGGGTGACCACCTCTTCACCGGGGCAAAATTTTCTGTCAGCGTGGCTTGGAGGTAATAATAGCCTTTTTGTAATGTCTGCATTTAATCATCGTGTACTTAAAGTTACAGTTAAATGAGCCCCCATCCTATTCAAAGCCTTTAGCAATAAGAAAACCAGTAGATGGGGCAGCCATTTGTTGTGTTTTTGTGTCTCTGTCCTGTCACCTTTTCCAGTCTTCACAAAATTACCATTTCTTTTGTTTCTCTGTGATTAGGACAATTTTGGAGAAAATGGGCCTGTGGGGGAAGATGACTTCCCTCCAAGCAAATAAAAAGTGGCACAATTAAAAAAAAAAAAAATTCAAAGTATGTATGTATGATTTGAAACTTAATTTTTGTATAAATTGTTCACTGTGTAGCATATGGGGAACTATAAACTGCATTCATCTTACAACCCTGTTTTAATATAATACATACATTTACCTTGTACATTGTATATTCATTTAATTCATTTTAGTCATGCACGTTAATAAACACAGTTGCTGAAATTTGTTTTTCTGCTGTTGTTATTTACCATGATTGATTTCCTGTGCCTTAGGAGTGCAAGTGTCCAGTGTCAGGAGAGGGTGTAGGTGGGAAGCCCACTGCTGCAACTTGGCCCTGGTTTGTCCTCATGGATGAGGTGTTGGGACAGAAGCATTCCACCACCCCACCTGTCGTAATTGCCTCTATACCTGAGGACACACCAGGGCCAAGTGCTGCAGTGGGTGACCAGGAGGAGGAAGAGGAGGAGGAGGAGAGCCAGCCGAGAAAGAGAAAGAGGTCCCTCTTTCAGAGGATGAGCTGCTTCAGCTACTGAAGGAAGACATGAGGTTGCAGAGAGAGGCAGAGGAGAGGAGAGCACAGGAGAGCAGAGAGAGGATGGACAGGCTGTTCTCTCTACTAGAGAGACTTGCCGAAAAATATAATATAAATAATTAAATAATAATATATAATATTTATTAATTTCATTTCATTTCATTTATTTATTTAAGGACAGTGCACATTAATCAACATTTCTGTAAATGTGCCAGTGTCAGCCAGCAGGCTAATTTTCAACTGTAGTCCATTGGCAAGATGTTATACTAGGCACATAATGGCGATTATCATTTCAAATAAAATATTTGTGGTCTTTATAACTAATAGTATTTACAGCATATTTACAACATTTATTCTGAGCAGGGAGACCCTGGTGATGCTGCTTGACCTGGATGGGCTGCCACAATAAAGACCCTGGTGTATTCTGTCAGCAGGACATCATCTGGGGTGGTCTGGGGTGGACACAGAGTGTGTCGCAGGTGTGGATGCATCTCTCCAATGTCCACCGCATCTTCCATCCATCAGTGGGTTTGCAGGGCTGGTTCAATCGACGGCTGCCATTTCACTAAGATGTTTTAGTAAGAGGCAAGAATAATAAGCTGTGCACACAAAATACTAATTCACAATCTTATTTAGACAAAATAAATCTCTACAAAATATTTCAACAGGCAAAATTGTTAAGATATGAATAGGAATTTACCGATCTTTTACTTGCCTGTTAAAAATATTGGTGGTCAGGGGGCACCTCCTCCAGGGCAGACACCTCTGCAGACAGCTGGTCACGCCAGGGAGCACCACTGACTGTCTCCAAACCGTTCTCTCCCACATCCTCCTCAGGCTCATCCTCTGGGGCCACAATGTCACCAGCCCCAAGGCAGATGTTGTGGAGGATGGCACATGCTGTTATGACCTGAAATGGTTAAAAATATATTTCAGTCTAAAAAAAAAATTTTATGGTTTTTGTTGAATCAGTCTGTTGATTTACTCATTAGTATAATTTAAATAAATACTCACGTGAGGTACAAAGGTGTGGTGCACCTCCAACGCTTGCAGGAAGATGGCCCGGAACCTGGTCTTCATCATCCCAAAAGCACGCTCTATAATGGAGCGTGCCCTGGAGTGATGGCTGTTGAAGCGCTGGGTTCCCACACCTTGTATTGGCCTCTTGTAGGGAGTGATGAAGGGGGAGTGGGTGTTGGAGGCACGGGTACCCTCCGTCTGCAAGGATGAAATGCCCTGGAGGAGGGTAGAGTGAATTCCTGTACAGTGGGCTGTAGCGGAGCACTCTGGAGTCGTGGACCGACCCAGGCCAGCCCACGTAGGTGTCAATGAAGCGGCCCTGATGGTCACACACAGCCTGCAGGATGATGGATGGAAACAGTTTCCTGTTTCTGTAGCACTGACCATCAGGGCCGCTCGGTGGCTTGACGCAGACATGGCAGCCGTCGATTGTTCCAGCTGCTTTAAAAAAGGCTCTGTGTCTTGCCAGCCTTGCAAACCCACGGGATATCGGTTGTAACTCATCCTGGGTCTTCGGTAGGTGGATGACCTTGTGGCGAATGGCCACCACCTCCTCAGTGACTCTGTGGACGATGCGGTGGACAGTGGATCGAGGCATTGCAAACACTCTGGAGACCACCCTGCATGATGCCCCGCTTGCCAGCAAGAAGAGAAACACCAGGGTGTCAATCGTGGCACCCCATCCGTGTCTCCGTTCCTGGTTTAGGAGGCCCGGTAGCACTCCCAGGGCCTCCCTGCTTAACCGGAAATCCGGCCGTGTGTCCTGCTGGCTAAAAAACCTGTCCAGCACAGGCACAATCAGATTTATCCTGCAGTACAGGGGCTGGGGCTGGTGTAGAGATACAAGGAGAAGAACAACTGTTATGAAGTGTAGAGAGCTTAGTTAGATAAGGCTTGTATATCTTTCTATTCAACTTGCTTTAGCTGATCAATGACAAAAACACTGTCAATATTTATATAGCTTTTCTTTAAATATTAAATTATGTTGTTAAAGTGAAATGGTAGTAGGAATAAACTACATTAACTGTGGTTAACATCACTGTTAGCTTTAGGAAGCCTATAGTGCCTAAATACATATAAAATGTAATGTTTCTTAGTTACTTTCTCCCGTATTTACCTCTCTCAGCCTAAGATACATTATGCAGCGGTGCCGGCGGTGAAGTACCTCTAGTTCCTCTATTAAGAGGTAAAATATCAAAATTAAAATATTCGTCTCCATGCCGGTGGACCACAGCTGTGAAGGTTGCTGTGAGAAGATGGATGGTTTGAAAGAGGTGTCAAGGAAGCATCTACACCAGGGTTGAGAAGCCGTCACTGAACAGGGGAGGGGGTCTACGCCACCACTTATCCCCCACTTACAATGCTGTCCTTTCATCACTTCCCAGGAAACTCAACAAACGTAACCTATTGGCCTCAGGTGAAGATACCAACGATGGTCGTTCAGTCTTGGCCTCGGGTAGTCCTAACGACTGTAACGTCGTCACAGCAACAAGGAACACTAACGAACCAGCGGTATCGATGACCCGGGATAACGACCCCACTGAGGTTAAATAGCTGAGTTTCCCTGCCAGTCAGTCAGAACTGAAGAAGTCCTTTGGATGAGGGACGAAACGTCTTCCAGTATCTTCAACCAAGTCCAGTTGCCCTTGATTTTAACCTTCTGCTACAATTATTGTTACTAGTCCTATTGTTATTATTGTTATTATAATCATTAACATTACAATTATTATCATTAACACTACTATAAATATCTGTACCATTTTTCATTTAGTCTATAGCAACATCACCTTTACTGTCTGTACCTCTGTGTGTACATTGTGTAGGCTGCCTCCCTCCCCTCTCTCCTTCCATCCCTCTCTCTTTCTCTCTGTTCCTCTCCTGCTCTCTCTCTCTCGCCCTCTCTCTCCTTCACCCCCAACCGGTCGAGGCAGATGGCCTCCCACCCTGAGCCATGGTTCTGCTCGAGGTTTCTGCCTCTTAAAGGAAGTTTTTCCTTGCCTCTGTCGCCTAGTGCTGCTCTTGGTGGGAACTGTTGGGCTTCTGTAAATATCATCACAGAGTACGGTCTAGACCTGCTCTTTTATGAAAAGCGCTGTGAGATAACTGTTGATGTGATTTGGCGCTATATAAATAAAATTGAATTGAATTGTCGCCCCGCTCCATTAAATAGCTGGTCCACCAGCAGAATCTGATTGAGTACCAAACCCTCAAAAAAGAGTGACTTGTTTTTATATAATATATCTCTGTTATTCCAAATTAGATACCTCTGAGGTGAGAAATTATGCTTATAAATGAGAGACCATGCTAAAAAGACTTGCTTGTGAAAAGTGGACAGTTTAACAGGTTTGTCCACATTGTAGTTACAGTTTAGAATAAAGCCCAGACCACCAAAGCGAGAGAATATATAGTGGGGAATAAAGTTCCAAATCGAGACAGGGTTTTTAAGAAAATGCTTAGCCCAATTAATCTTAAAAGTATTATGTAGAGTATTTAAGTCTAAAAAGTTGAGACCACCAAATTCATAATTATTCATAACAACACGTTTTTTGATATAATTGGCACAATTCTTCCAGATGAAGTCAAAAAGCATTCTATCACTATCTTTACAAATTTTACTGTCCAGGTGCAAAGAGAGAGCTTCGTCTGTAAGCCGGGATATCCCTTCAGCCTTTGTAAGTAAGACTCTGCCTTTTAGATAAGTCCCTTTTCAACCACTTTTTTTTTTAATGATTGGACATCTCATTTTCTGATCTTTAGAGATAATAATACCTAAGTACGTAACTTCTTCCTTGATTGGAATGTTGCAAATAGTTTGTTTATTACAATCTTTTAGAGGCCTTTGAAAACTGCTTAATTACTTGAATGGCGACAGGTATGTGGCTTACCTTTTTTTTAAAGATTGTGGTATCGACGCAAGCTGACTGATGATAATATCCCTACCCACAATAGAAATTCCTTGTACTGTTACCGACATGAGTAACAGTACAAGACAGATAAGGGGAAATCGGGCATCCCTGACGAATTCCCTGTTTCAGATTAAATCTAGGAGAAGTTCCATTTTTCAGTTTGATAGAGCTATTCCCAGCTTCTCAAGTCTCTTAACTGGGCCAGCCTGGCCGTACATCTGATCCAACAGCTCCTCAGAGATCGCGCCTCGATTCTCGGAACGCAAAGAAGAGCTTTGGGACAGCCTGTAGGATGGCAGAGCGGAACAGGGAGCGAGGAAACGACAAATAAGAGATTTGAGAAGCACCCATAGGCCTACTTATGCTCGAAGATCGAGGAGGCTTGCTGGAGGAGCTATAAGCGAGGATACACTGGTGTATCCTTTGCGGTAGTCTTTTCAGGCGCTGTGATGTTTAAAGGAGGCATGACGTGCAGCTGGATCAACCCATGGCCATGACTCTACAGCAGCCCAGGCCACATCCGGCCCCAAAGCAACCTCCATGTGGCTCAGCTCATAATCTAATATATATGACAACCACAGTAAACTACATGTATGGTGTATAGACGTGGCTAAAGAATGATCTATATCGTTTCCTTATCATCTTTGTTGAGGATCACGTACGCTGTACCGATCACCGCCAATCAAGGCTCAACACGTCCAACCTGCAGACTCTCCGCTTCTGTGTGTCTGCAGAGCGCCTCCACACACACACACACACACACATGCACGCACACGGCGCGAAGATCAGTGGACTTTACCAACGTTGACAACAACTACACTCGTTAAGTAGGCTACATGGTGCAATAAAAACTTAGCGAGTAAAAAGCCAATACCTTGTTTTGGTTTTACACAAACAGAACGGTAGTTCAGGCTAAAGTGAAAGCTGTCTGTCTTTAGTAACTGTTTAGTTTGCCAGTACATTAAAATATGGCACATTAGAAACTCAATCAAACTTTCCGCCCTTCACTGTTTGTGTAGCGCCTCATAAAGCGCTGTTCTAACCGCATTCCATAATGTCATTTCACTTTGACATCACTGATGTTGATTTTGTTGAATGTGGGGCGAATTCAATCTCCAAACGTTTTGCACTAGTTTGCAGCGTTTTCGGAATGAATGACATGTTTCCTTGGAACGTTGTAGAACGTGCCACAACGGGCTTCGAGGTATGTTTTCTCCCATTTAGTGGGCGTGTCACAGGTGTTACCTAATCGGCTGCGACAAGTTTGTAAACACAACGGTGTTAAAAAGGCAGGAAAATGGAGTGCGCTTGTGTACACAATAAGGTGTTCGAGGCTGTAGTTTGTGCGTTTTATTAGCACTTCTCTATCCTTTTACTCATAAATTTTCGTACACAAAGTGCTGTCCATACTGCTGTCTGTGGACGTGTTGCTACAGTGTAGTATGAGTAAATTCTGCATGGCTAACCTGGCTAATTGTAAACAATGGCTGGCTGAGCAAGGTTTTCAGAATTTTTGTAATTGGAACGCCGTCAACTCAGATGCAACGTCATTCCCAGATCCGACCTCCGACTTCCGAGGTAAATGGAATGCACCAACAGTCCAGGTTCATACAGTGAAATTGTTTGGAGTAAAGCAACCGCCCTCCAGATAAATCCTCAGCTCTGAAGGAGCCTTAATAAAGGCAGGGATCAAGGTGGATGTCCTCCTGAGTAAATGTAATGTATTATTTATATACAGTTATTGGGATTCATGTTGATAAGTGAGAGCAAGCATTCAACTATTTGGTGACTGATAGGCTACCGTATACGCCTTTTTGCAACCTTGGTAATGAAGTAATATATTCCACCGTGTTGTCCACCTTTAGACGGCCTGCATTACAACAACATGGGGCGCAGTGTCAAAGATGCACTTTTTGTAGTCCATCTTCAGAACATTGTAGTTTCATCATGGCAGGTCACGTTAGTAACATCCATCGTTGCATAATTACGTCACCTAGATAAGAGCTGTCGGATTTTCCTAGAGCCACTGTTGTCTTTTCCTAAGTCTTTATGACCTCATGAAGTTTTCCATCAAGATCAAGGAAAAGTGGTAAGGAAAGGACTTTTGGACCGCAGTCAAGAGGGTTGTATCCAAGACGTATAATGATGTATAATCACAGCAGCAGAAACGTTTAAATTTCACACACAGATTATGTATTATTTTTTATTTAATTTTAATTTTGTTTATATCTTAACCTCTGGTCTATGTATGCACTCTGTCTTTGTTTTGGAATTGTAATAAGGAACTGAAAATGAAAAAAACTCTCCATAATTTCCAGTACTTATAAACCCCTATTTACATGTGCGAAAAGGAGTAGGAAGAAGTAAAACTTGTGTACTCCTACCCCTTTATACCCTTACTACCATATTTATATTTTTATTTATAAATAGCTACAAAATAATAGGTCTACAGAGATAATAAATCTATAATTAAAATTATATTCACATACATATTTTACACAAAAACATTTGTACACATTCTTCAAATTATTCAATATAACCCCAAGTGATTATTAGCACTGTATTTCTCTGTACCTCTGAAATATAATTTCTTTTAACATCTTTTTAAAATGGAATATGTTTTAACATTGCTTTAATTCACTTTTTAGTTTATTCTACAATTTAACGCCACCAACAGATAAACACAAACTTTTCTTAGTAGTTCGAAAACTGGGGGTCTTCAAATATCACTTTCCCCTTAAGTCATAGACCCCCTCTCTTTCAGAAAACTTTTATATTGCCAGGCAATAAATTGCTTCTAGCCTTGAACAAAATCACTGCAGTTCAGCTAGATCAAGTACTTTTAATGCTTTAGAGTTTTTCTAGAATTTTTGAGAATTGTGGCAGTAGAGACAGGCCTGTAATTTGTGAAGTAGTGTTTATCTCCAGTTTTGTATGGAGGTATGACTTTTGCTGTATGACTTTTGCTGTTTTCATTTTTGTTGGAAATTTACCAGTTTGGAATGGCAAATTAAAGATATGAGTTAATGGTTTTAATATCCCCTCAATTACATTTTTTACTATCTTCATATCTATCTCATAACTATCTTCATATTTTGTTAAAATGCAAAACTAAAGCATCCACTGATTAGATGCATTTTTTAACAATGTCTATTTGTTTTTCTTCTACTGCTTTAAGAAACATTGAACTTTGATTTCTTTCAATAAGATTTTCATATCTATTTTCGATTATCTGCGGAATAGAAATTTTTCCAGCTAAATCTGGTCCTACATTTGCAAAATATTTATTAAAATTATTGACAACGTCCTTCATGTTATTAATGTTCTTTTCATTACCAGTTAAATACTGGTGCATAATTAGTCGCATGCCCTTCGTTATAATACTGTTTAGTATATTCCATGTACCCTTCATATTATTTTTATTATTATCTAATAGTTTACTATAGTATAGTGAAGCACACTCTTCTCTTTCACATTTTTCTGGTGAGTCGGTTGAATGATGTTTAAATGTTGCTATCATTCACTTATTTTGCAGTTCACTAAAACCGAGCAGCTTCTGATCTGTGCCCAAACCTGCTGGAGGTGAAGAAAAGCCACATTATTTCCATTTACAAGGGCAAAGATGTTTATAGTATAGTTGTGCCATTCCCAGAAAAAATACTTCCTTTCGCTATGTTAGAAACATGAAGTGCAGCGTCACACACTGCTGACGTGTGTAAAACACATGACTTCTATGTAAGCCCACACTGTCTCTTGATGTACAGCCTATGTGCATTGTCATGTTGGAATGTGTACCAACAATGACATGTCCACTGCAATAGCAATTTTATTTCATTTACTCCCCAGATCGGAACATCCCAGCTACTGCAACCTGACTTCATGACATGACAGTGTGAGCTATGGGCATCAACCCTGATTTTAAAGTATTTAACCTGTCTTTGAATCCTAAACTCATGAAGCAAAGATTAGGTTATCTGTTGCTTGACCACACCTTATAGCATATCTACATTGTATCTGCTTAGAGTTAATAATATTGGCTGGCCAAACTGATAGTTTCATTGGAATGCTCAGTAGTTCATCCACTAATTAGCAACCCTTCTAGTATCACAAATTTTATATTATATTCCATGTATGAATCATGTCCCTTTACCCATCTTACCGAAGAAAAAGAAAAGGTTATAATATGAAGTTGTGTGTGAGTGTAAGGTCGCCTTCAGACTGAATTTAGGTCCGTTTGAATATATATTGAATGAGGGCAGTCTGGCAGGCACACCAATGCAGCCCTCTACGTTGTTTTAATGCATGGCTGTTTTCTGTCTGCTTGCAGGCCAAGAGGGCAGGCAAGTCATCATAATATTAGCAGATATGAATGAAATGAACAAACAAATCTGTTGGCTGAGTTGTGGTATAGCTTGTTTATTAATGGTATATTTTTGCATAGGGAAACATACTCATTTCCAGTAATGAATCCATCAGCATTTACTGATAGCAATGGCTATATATGGTTATAATGACATATTATCAAAGATGTTAATATCCCCCACAGCAGATGAATAACACTAGGTCAGAAACACTGGTTCAGACAGCTGTCAATCAAACTACGATACATTCAAACAACAACAGAAAGTCCAACCTTGAACAGACAACTGTCAGTCCATGACTTCAATTTAGATGGCTATAAGAAAACATATATATGCTGCAGTGTTCCTGTCCCTGTTTAAATGCAGTGTTAGAGGAACAGTTTACATCATGAAATAAAGGTTGATTATTGACATTTGCTTGAGCTGAACAACATCTAAAGGAAAAAGTACGCTCTTGTTAAAGCTGCTACAAACTGTATCCAGTCCAGAGCAGCAGCCTTTTCCACAGTGACCATCTCAGGCCAGAGTTAGCCCACCGGCGCTCTCAGGCTGGAACATAGATTTGGCATTATTGCTGGTTTCTGATTGGCTGTCAGGTGTCAATTAAAATCATATATTAAGACAAGTTAATTAGTCAAATCAGACAACAAAACTCTGGTATAGTTAACTGGTCTATTGGTAACCATAGCAATAGTACTCATGATGGTTTTCTCAAATGTGTTTCCGGTATGTTAATGCACTCTGAGGTCACAAAATAGAAAAGAATAGACTCAGGTCAGAGGGGGACCTTATCATGTCTCATCAATTGCCAAAGATTTTGGGTGGTTATTCTGTAGCTAAATGAACAATACAATGGCCTGATGTACAGTTAATGTGGTCTGCGCAGATTGTAGTCATGCAATAACTGATGAAAGCTGAACATGCCTATGCTCTCTCTGATGTAAGGGATATATATCTTAAAGCAAGCAAAGCAGTCATTTACTATTAATATTTGAAAAGTTCTGAGAAAAAATCCTTAAAATATGAGACTGCATTAAAATTTTCTCTGAGAAACAACTTTCATTCATTACAAACTTTCTTCAGCACATGGAGTAAACTGTGTGCAGAAGCAATGTACCCGCAGATACAGAAAGGAATCAATATGGCATCACTGTCAGAAAAACTTGTAGCTCTATAAAATCTGATTTTCAGAAACAGAATTCAGAATTACAGAAACTGTTTCGAATGGCCATTTAAAAAAAACATTTGCATTGTGTGCAAGTATGAAACAGATAAAAGAAACACATTTAAGTTTAAGTAAATGGTTTTCAGGCAACAGCAGCAGTAGGGTAGAGTGTTGAATAACATGTACAGTTTATAGAAAAGAGCCCTCTATGAAAAGATAAGATATCCAACAGTCCCTTTGTTCCTCACACAGCAGTCAGCTTAACAGGAATCACTAGCAGCAGAACTACTATTCACTTAGTTATTACCGCCTACAATACATAACCTGCCGACCACAATCATAAAGCAGTTCTGATATGATGCATCTTAATTTATTCTCTACTAACAGTGCTAACAGTGATCAGAACAGCAATTGGTTTGCACCACAGAGTAAAGAAAAATCTAGAGGGAACACCAAAACAACATCGTAGTCAACAAATTTCAGATCTTAGACAATGCACTTTTATAGAAAGTGGCTGTCAGCTCTACAGTTAATTTTTCAACCTACCATCAGGGCGAAACTAGAATCCTGTCAGATTGGCAGCTTCAGCAACTCTGTTTTTTTAACTGTCAAGTTGAACCAGTGGTTACTTTATTAACATTGGGGATTCTGACAACTGCAAAACTGTAAGTGGTTTCCAAATATTATGGAAGAAATTAGGAAGTACTAATTAATGCATACTTAGAAGTGCAGGACCTTTACCTTCAAGCCCTTGTCAAACTAGTTCACACAATGCTGATTAAGCCTATCACTGCCAGAAGGGGGAGACAAAGGTCCCGCACTGCAGGTTTAACTAATAGCACCCCAGTAAATCAAGAATTGTAAAGTAGAATAAATTTATACCAGATCTGTAAATGAACCAGTATGCAATGATTTATTCAGTTCCTGTTTAGTTCCAGTTATTAAGTTCCTGAATATCTCATGCTGAAGCAATGCTGGATCAAAGGCTAAACAGCACATAATCATTGACTAAATACTGTATCTTTATTATGTAAATATTAGTCTCTATGTGTCTCAGGTTATGTAGCACATTATACTCAGTTGTCACTTTGCATACATTATTGTGTCCTTGTTAATATGATATGTTGAATTACGTGTTAATGTAAATGTGCACTGAACATAATGCAACGGACCCATAGTACCGTAAGCACAGGCCATTTCCTTCAAAACAGCATTCACAGCTAACATCTCTCTTGTCTAATGCTGTGGACTGAAAGCAATTTAACATAACAACATTAATTAAAGGAGGGACTGGGTTGTTTAAGTCATGATCTAATGGCGCCTTCTCCATTAAAAAAAACATACAAAAATAGTGGTAATTAATGGTGGATTAGCAATCAAGTAAGGATGCATTTGAAGTAACAACTAAGTATAATGCAGCAATATATTACACTATATTAATCAATGACTACAGTAATTAATGTGTGTAATAGTGCAATGATCAGTTATATGTTATGTCTCATTTAGTAAATGATTTACAGTTAATCAGCAACATACCTTTTTCACAGTAAATATTTTGACTTTTTATAGTAGGAAAATCACAGGTGTTATTAACATAATTAACAATGGCCCAGTAAACCATGAGAGCGTGTGCAAGGACAGTGAGCCAGCATGCAAAATGCAGGACCCTGAAACTTAAGCAGCCAAACGGATTTCAGCCATCATTCATTTTATTACCTACACCTGTGCTTTTCCAACTGTGACGTGGAAATTATCATTAACACACTGGATCACTACTGCTATTGTTTCAACACTTTTCAGGAAATACTTGGTAGCTAATCATCTATTAGCATTAAGTTGCTAATGGGTTCCCTATTCCCTCTTTGGTAAGTCTTCAAATGTTCACTGCCTTGCTGTAAATGCTTTGCCATACTTTTTGCCTGATTTAGAATGGACAGCCTTTTTCCAGTGCTACTCTGTAAGGAGGTGAAAACAGGACACAGCTGCAGTCCCTGAACATAATCCAACCTAAAATAAAGAACCATGAGTCTCTCAGTGTTTCCTCTAGGTTTTCTTCAACTCTTTGGGTTGTTTTATGGCTTGTCACCTCAGGACCTGGACAGCCCATCCTGCCTATACAGGGATGGTAATGTTATCAACACTGAGCATCACCCCTAGGCTAAAGGGTCTCACATGGCCTTGGACACATATTGCAAACCACAGCATACAAAAGAACTTAAATTAAATTAGCAGTAAAATCATAGGCACTGCTTGTTTTTTTGGTTGGTGTTTTTTTTTTTCAGTTGTCATGCTGTTGACCTGCTGGTTTATTTGAATAGAGCAGAGAAAGTAATGAGTTTGCAAGCACTTTTTTCTTGAGGAGAGGACAATGTTTGCGTGACAGCTGATCTGATGTGTATTGTTATCAGTTCAATTTTATTTATATAGCGCCAGTTCATAACAAAAGAGATTTCACTGCACTTTTTTTAGAGCAGGTCTAGACGTACTCTTTGTAATATTATTTACAGAGACCCAACAATTGTTTTCTCTCCAAGTTCAATTTCATGACAAACACATTATCCTCACCTCATTAAAAATTTTGACTTGAAGGTGGGGAATTTCCAGATTGATTGTTAATAACTGGACTTTTCTACACAACGTCCCTTCTCACAAGAATCAGAAGTATCCACTTTGATTGGCAACTGTGATATGAATAGTTACTGAGAGCAGCATGGTATTTTACCTTGTTTAAGAGGTTTGACATAGAGGCCTGGGCATAATTTATGTCTTATTGCATGTAGCTGACACACCTTTAGAACACAGTGGATTAGTCTTCCACTCAGTTGGCGGTGTTCGGTAGGGAAGCTATTTGGCTTTCTTTTGTAGTTTCTGTTGTCAAACTGACAGTGATAGAGAAAAGTAGAAAGGAATAGAAATGAAGAGGTATCACTTCATAACCTGCTTCAACACAGAATCAAATCTCTTCTGACATACATCCAAATAATGACAAACTCTGAAAATGCACTGCTTTTAAGCTATCTGCCTTTAAATAGTGCACACATCATGTCTACAAGTTAAGGTTTAGAATTTAAATCAGTTTTTATCTTGGCTAGAAGCACAGCTTTCTGGTAGACAATATGAAGCCGTAATAAGATTCCCAAAGTATGATGTGCACAGTGATTTTGGTCATCAGCTGGAGAAGACACAATAATCACAAAGCCACTACAGTTTTCTGTAATACAATACATCAGCCCTACAATATATACAACCTTTGTACATCTTACAGCATTCATTTATTTTAGCTGTAGAAGAGAGGTGATTTAAATGTATAGAACATTTTGACTGAAGTTTTTGGTTTAGTATTGACTTGTGCAGTGTTATATTAAACTGGTTTTGGTTTTATTGTGTCCACAAACTAAGACTTTAGTTCTGTCCAGCTTTATTTTTCTGTCTGTGGGCCCAGATGTTCTCCCTTTAATCCCTGTAGTGCATTTGCTAATAGGCAACCAGTACACACGTCACACACACCTCACAACTGAGTGAACCACAGTCAGTCCTATCATGGGTTAATACTATGCTGTCTTAGATCACCATGGTCATACTGTTTGACATTATTATGATTGATTGAAAAAGGGAGTACAAACATGAAATTGTAATTACAACTTGGTCTGGTATCTGTGAAAGTAGCCAATCGCTTTCAAGTTGAACAATCACAGTACTAAAATCAACTTCACCCCAAGCTGCTGTTACTCTTCAGTAGACAAATTTTGAATTATCTCCGACCAATTGAACTGATTTCCATCAGATGTTTCAGTAGCAATAGTACCATCTTGTGGCCATTTATAAAACACTTAACTTAAATTCCTAACGAGAGGCGTTCATGTGTGTTGCTAATATTCAAGACCCGGGACCTGAATTAGCCAGGTCTGGTAGTGTCCTGCTGTACTGCTGCAGGTCTCAGGTCTGTGTGTCAATATGTCTAATACCTGAGGGATCCAAGCAGATTCTCTATCAACTCTGATCAGATGCTGTATCATTGTTATTGCAGGAGAAAATGTTTTTTAAGCAGAGTACAAACTGTAAAGTGCAGAAACATACCATGTATTACTTTTTTTATTTGTTGGAGCATCATCATCATCATTCTGCCAGTGTTACTGTTCTCCCTCTGGGTCCACCACAATTTGGATCAAATGTTTGGGTATCGGACGGGTCTGACTGTCCATTTTGGATCATATATAAAACTGGAATGGTGAACACTTCTGCTCCAACCTTCCTGAACTGTGAATGTTGTGTTAAGACAAATCTATTAGTTTAGTCTATGTCCATTTCTGACTAAACAAATATTCTTCTGCTATTTTAAATGTTTGGTAAAACTTTTCTTACCATTTAACTGGTCATATTAAAAGTGTGTAATTTTGCATAATTCATCCCATACAAAGCCCACATATTTCAGGACAAGATTTGGGTATTCTAAAACTGTTGCTGGCAACTGCTGATTCAGTGAGTGATCAGTGTGCAGTGTGCAGCCTTAGCGGAGGTATGCACTCTTAGGGTGCATTCCAATTCACACTAACTTAACTTGACTTCACTGCCATTTTCACCCATCACCATTCATCATCCCTCACATGACTAAACTATACTACCAGCCAACCCACAATTTTTTGCATTTCATGGGTCCCTTACTCTGTGGCACCATCTTAGGAGGGCCAAACTAAAACGCACGAGACTTACACATTCTATGCATCCCTTTAATAACTGAATCCATGTTGTACATATTTTCATACACACTCCTGTGTTTAAAACTACAATTCTACAAGCAATATAACTATAACAACTCAAGAAATAACTAAAAAGTTGAGTAAGAATAGTGTTAAGTGCATGCATTCATATAAAACTCAAACTCATCTACAGCCTTTTGTTGTATCTTGTCACATGATTAGTCATGTGGTCAGTGTCATTATACAGGCAAATGGACGGAGTACTATTGGCCAATCATAGAACTGCAGAGCCTTGGAGCCCAAACCAAAGCATGTTTAACATGTTTCCATTAGATGGGATTGAGTGGCTTGGCCACATTGGCTAAATGCCTGACAAATTATTCAAATTTTTATATAGTATAAGACCTTCCCTGCAATAAATACTATCAAATGTGATTGCATGTATTTAATAATTAATCTCAAAACAGGATGTAGACAAAGCAAAGTCCCATTTTCAGATCCAAGGTAGCCATACTTTAAGAATACCCTAAAATAACGTTTAACACACGTCAAATTTTCAACACTGTGTGAGTGCTGTGTCACACACAGTCAGTGGGTTCATTCTGTGTCAAATCAGATAGTTTTATATTTACATCTTAAATTTTGATCAAACCATGAAAAATCTTGTTACATTTAACCATGAAGACAACATGGAAGGAACTTTTAATTTCACACACAAAATGCCAACATATAGACCCCATTTCAAACTCACTTTCATGGTCCTAGAAATGAGTTCACATGGCCTTTTTGCCATCTTGCAAAAGCAACAATTTGCAAACTTGGCTTGCCATATATCAGTTTCTGTTTATGCTGAAGCCCCTGAAATTTTTAGTATAACAACAATCAAATACTGTATTATCAGCCTGAAGTATGAAATAGCCATATGTTTATACAATGCATCCAGTGTTCACAGCGCTTCACTGTTGCCACATTTTCTTATGTTACAGCGTTATTCCAAAATGAAAGAAATCCATTATTTTCCTAAAAATTCTACTAACAATACCCCATAATGACAACATGAAAGAAGTTTGTTTGAAATCTTTGCAAATGTATTAAAAAATAAATTACATAATACACAGCATCCTGTTTCCACTGTTCATCCTTGAGATGTTTCTACAACTTGATTGGAGTCCACCTGTGGTAAATTCAGTTGATTGGACATGACTTGGAAAGGCACACCCCTGTCTATAGAAGGTCCCACAGTTAACAGCACAAACCAAGCCATGACGTCCAAGGAATTGTCTGTAGACCTCCAAGACAGGATTGTATCGCGGCACAGATCTGGGAAAGGGTACAGAACATTTCTGCAGCATTGAATGTCCCACTGAACACCGTGGCCTTCGTCTTAAAAGAACGGGAGAAACTGCCCCAAACTAGGAATGCCAAGCTTGTAGCATCATACTCAAAAAGACTTGAGGCTATAATTGGTGTCATAGGTGCTTGAACAAAGTATTGAGCAGTGCTGATTGTGCTTTTTTGTTTTCTATTTTTAATAAATTTGCAAACATTTCAAACAAACTTCTTTGAAGTTGTCATTATGGGGTATTGTTAGTAGAATTTTTAGGAAAATAATGGATTTCTTTCATTTTGGAATAAGGCTGTAACGTGACAAAATGTGGAAAAAGTGAAGCGCTGTGAACAATTTCTGGATGCACTGTACTTTGGGAAACATCCGACGACTTTCAGAGGAAGTCGTCCTTTAATTAGTTGGCAACTGCTTTCTCACCTCATCGTGGAACCCCCTAACCCTAACCCCTAACCCTAACCCCTTTCCTGAAGATACTGAACCCTAAAAATGGCCTATGACTTTTTTTTACGGGACTTACTTTTGGTCTTAAACAACATATACGTAAAGTTTGAACACAATCTAAAATGATTTGACCCAGAATGACCCAATGTCAATTTACTTAAGTCCACACACACCTATAAGCCAACACTATTAACAGCAGAGCCACTGAACCAGATCAGTTTTCATAACCCCTATGTATGATCACAAACAAGTATATTTTCCAAAATATCATACTGCTCCTTTCACACTGTAAAAATTTGCTGTGCCTTTAGTTGAAAAGTAGTAGTGAATTTACCTCTGCTGAAGCTAATGAACGCTTTCATTGAGCTAGTATCTCAGCTGGCAGTTAATACACTGCCATTGTTTAACCTAAAACTGTGTACCTGCTACACTGCTAAATGCCAAGCAATCAAACATGCAGCTTTTTTTAAGTGCTTCAAGCTGTACCATGAAAAGTATGATCACGTTCACATAATGCATTATTCTTTAACTAAAGGCAAGGCACATAATGTGTTTTATGAAATATCGTGCAAAATAGAAGTTTAACAACAGGGCTATTATTAAATTTAAAGAAACAGACAGCCCTTCCATCCACTGCTTTCTGATGTAGTACAGAGTACAGACAGGGGAAGGCGAGGAAGAGGAAGAGCAGGATAGAGAGGAAGAGGTATCATCTTTGAGCCATGCATTCATTAGGTCAGCACAGCGACCAGAACAGCACCATGCAGTATACATCAGCTTTAAGCTAACTTTAACCAAACCTTAAACCTAGCCCAACCAAAACCTAACTCAAATCAGCACCTTCAGTACAAAATCTGAACCCCTAATAGGCACTGGCTGCTGTCAACTTTAACCCCAAACCCTGGGAAAGGAAAAGATACAGACACCTGTATTCAGACTGAATGCAAAGTGAATTGTGGGGAAAAGTGGAAATGCTTCTGTGAGAGTAGAAAATATTTCACCTTATCACACTTATTTCAACACGGTATGACACTAAAATGTATAAACACAAAGAGACAAGAGGAAAACGGACAAAAACTGGAAGAAAATATCAGACTGAACTATGTTTTTATCCAAGTTGTCATACTTAAACAGCCACTCTACACACATGGTCGATGTATGCGTTGCAAGCTAGTAAGGCGGTGTACAGTTGGTACGCTGGCTGTTTGGACAGCCCCATTTGTAACCTCACCACGCACTCTGTGAACTTTAAGGGAAATCTAAACTTTACCTTTTTTCTATATCCCACGGATGTCTGCTTTCTAAAATGTCTTCCAAATATAAGAATCCAGTACACTCTACTTGACTCTTCTTCTTTACTGAATATTCACTGCTCAGATTTATGGCAGTGGCCAGAAATATTGTAATATACTTTGGTTTTGTTCTTGGAAAATATCGTACAGGAAAATATTAATGTTTTGATGTAACATCTACAGACAAATACACACTAGCAGTAACACAAGACGGAAATTTGCTTGCTATTCAATCTGATCGCACCTCAACACAGAAACACCAATCCACATCCCCAGGCAACACATTTCACTTGCCTGCTTTACAGTTGCAAAGCCTTGGAGATTTAAATATGGCACATATTAGAAAGTATTTTTCAATAAAGATTTATTTCCAATTTATTTTCAGTGTTTTCATCACCAAAAAATGCTGTAGGAAATATAAAAAGGTCAGGGTGCACATACTCTACTAATAGAATATTGGTTTTGGATTTGCATTGAATTTAACATATTAATATTTATGGTGATATGTATGATAATTTGATTCTGGATTTTATTCTGCTTCTGCATTCAGATCTTTGACTACACATAGTTGTTGCTATCCCTTGATATGACATCTTGTTCTTTGTTACGTCTATGGACATGTGGTTTTGAGGTGTCGCCATTACAGCAGAAAAAGATTAATGTTTCGATTCTATTAAATGCTAACCTTATCAAATGTTTAAGAAGATTGTAATATAAGTCAAAATGCAGCATGTACAGTTTTAAGCTAGTAAATTCCTTTCAAAAGATTATTGACTAAACAAAACTGTGAAAAGACAGCCACAAGAGAATATTGTTTCACTAAAACACTGGCATAATGCAAATATTTTGTCAAGGTTGGACACAAAAAAGCAACCTCATGTTGCAAGTGGTAAACCATCTAGGTATGCCTTCAAACCAACCATGGCACTGTGGCTAGCCTGTCCTTTCATTTATATGCCTCCAGCGCGCCCCTGCCCACACCCTACTGCTACTGTACCAGTCTTCAAGTTGGATTGGGGTTGAGCTATACAGTGCAGAACCAAGGACACTTTCTAGACCTCCACTCATTCTTGGGCGAGACAAGAAACCTGGATTTTGTGCTCAGGTCAAGTCAGTGTGCACAACACTTGCTGTCATAAACACTGACTATACACTATACCCTACCAGCCTGGCCACAGCATCACACCTTTCTCAAAAAGCAATTTAACTTAGGAATAGTGCAAGGCCTACTATGTCTCTTTCTAATCTACCTACATACAAGTACAAGCCTCGTCGTTATGTTCTCTGAGACACAAACAAAATCTACATATCTCCTCAAAACAGTGCAGGGATGAGTTTGGAAATGCAGGAACCATACACACACGCACACACACACACACACACATACTGCCACAGTTTCCCACATTAAGCTCAGCAGCCAGTTCTACCGAGACTTTTGTTGTGGAAGGTGCATGTCTCCTTCAAACATTGTGCCTTTGGCCGTTTGGATAAGTACTGTCATGACAAATTGATCAGCATCTGAAGGGAAGGAAGCTGCAGGACATTCATGTAAAAAGATGTCCTCTGCTAATGAGGGCTCCCCCTGATACCAGTACTACTGGGCCTATACTGGTGTCACAATTCTAGCATTGTGTGTTGTGTTGGAGGAGGCATGAATACACCTTTTATTTTCCATATTGCGCATTGTTTTCTGATAAAAAAGCACAATCAAACAGTCTTAAAAACATGAGCCTTAGCAGAGCAACTTAATGGCGGAAGATTGTCAATAAAAAAGACAAAGCCTCTGTCTTTTGGTGGGAAGAGAGAGAAAAAACTGCGCTGTTTCAACTCTTACTTTTCTTCAGACGTATCAATAACATTAAAAAGTGCAAAGAAACATTACATATTAACAACAGGATCTCTCTTTCTAGTTGGTTCAGAAAATAAGGGAGGCTTATTTGCATATATTGTAAGCAGCACCTGAAGCGGAGAGGGGCATTCTGGGTGTTGAGGGGTATGAGGTCTATGTCTATATACTAGATTTAGTGTAGAAACCCAGGGTACAGGGGTAAAGACTGACATCCATCTCAGGGGAAAAGGCCTCATCCTGTGGACACAGTCAGGTTACAGGCTTCTTAGAATCTGGTGTGTTGAGGCCTGGTTCTGGTCTGCAGTTCATCTGGACCAACCAGACATCTTCATCACTCCCTTACTTAAAAATCACAACTCCCGTCATTTGTGAGAACCATTTAGTGTCAATATAGCATAGTTCATTCTGTGGCTGCAAAATGGCTGAGTAAGAGCAGCATCATTCTTCCATCCAGGTCTCTTCTGGGTGCATAAACATATATAAATATATTCCACTGTATATTTATATGTGTGTATGACCACAAGTTATGCTTCTACAAAGCTGAATATATTTTTCCTCTGGCAATGTCTTGATAACATTGTTTCCTTCCTTCCAGGGCAGTACTGCCATGACAATCATCTTTCCTCCAGAGTTCACTCAGTTGCCCAGGTACCAAGACTGGAACAAAGACAAACACACAATTAAAATGTACATGAGTCAGATTCTAAATGTATAATCTCCGGCTGATTTCAAACATTTTGAAAGAACATAGAACTTACTGCTGATTTACCTCAGTCAACAGCAATAAGAAACAAAAAGCATATTTTAGCTCAGTACAGAAGAGATTAGTGCTGTGGTGCTCTGTGTTCACTTCACAACTGTCTCTTCTAGCATCCACCCAAGTGTCAAATCATCCAGCTCAGCGGTGTCCAATCAGCTCATCAGCCATTAGCCTGCAGCTAAACATTCTTAACGTTTTTAGGCCCCTTATACACTGTGCAATTTTGAGTTGTCCGGCAATCAAAAATGCTGTTTCTACATTTCTCTGTGCGACACATCTGACATTAACAGGGGATTTACAGCTTGACTGGCTTGTCAAAAAAGTGACTGCTGAACCAATACACTGAATACACTGGTCAATCCTACTGTGCACATGTTGTATACAGATACCTTTAGATACCACTTGGGAATGTAATTATCTACAGTATTCTAGGTGCAGTTTTTGAATAAATGCCAGTGTTCTGGCTAAAGCTTGTCTTTCGCTGCATTTTCAAAATATTAGAGCAGATAAATATTACCCACAAGTCTGTGCATCGTTGTGCTACCATTCACCAGGTATTCATTACACACAGTGTTGGGCTATAACTAAGTACATTTACTCAAGTACTGTACTTAAGTACAGTTTTGAGGTACTTTACTTGAGTATTTCCAACTTTTCACTCTACTACATTTATTTTGACAGCTTTAATTACAAGCTACTTTGTAAAATATAATAAATTGTATTGATTTAATTCTATGGATTAAGCTACACAACAGTTACAGTCCACCTTTACCATCTCCAACATTAGTGATGTTTACACATTAGTGCACCAAGACAATAATATATATTAATCTGAAATAAGACTTTCTGCATAATGACTACTTTGTCTTTTGGTATTTTAAAGGGGCAATATGTAGCTTTCAGAGGCCATTAGCAGATCCGTTTTTAGATTGCAACCTGATGTGTGCTCATACACGTTTGAAATCATGACCCAGCATAAATACATGACACCCTTGAGACAGTTTTACACAACATGCTGGAAACCCAGGTACACTCAACAACATTACAGTAACATTTTTATAAGCTTGACGTTGAAGTAATCCGTGCTTGTTACATGATAATGGATCATCACTTCCCAGGAAACTCAACAAACGTAACCCATTGGCCTCAGGTGAAGATACCAACGATGGTCGTTCAGTCTTGGCCACAGGTAGTCTCAACGACTGTAACGACTGTCGTCACAACACCAAGGAACACTAACGAACCAGCGGTATCGATGACCCGGGCCAACGACCCCACTGAGGTTAAATAGCTGAGTTTCCCTGCCAGTCAGTCAGAACTGAAGAAGTCCTTTGGATAAGGGACGAAACGTCTTCCAGTATCTTCAACCAAGTCCAGTTGCCCCCTTCATTTTAACCCTCGTTGGATTACATGATAACGTTACATTGACTGCATTTAGCTGACGTGATTAGTCTGCATTAGCTAAATTTATTGGACAATAACGAAAATGGTTAGTGAGCTAGACTGAATATTATAAATTAGAACACTTTTTAACAGTTAGACCGCAGTAATGTTACAAGGTACAGGACACAAGGTGTCACACTCTGCCTGTCTGCCATGCGGTGTTTTGCCCTTTTGTGTTTAGTTAGCGTTATTTTGGTCTGTTGGGTTTTGGGGGTCTGTCTTGTCTGTCGTCTAGTGTTCGGTAACCCTTGTCATGTCTGTTACCCAGTGATCCCTCTGCATGTCTGTCCCAGTTTTCCCCTGCTCTCTCTCTCCCTGCCTGTGCCTCGTTAGCCTCATGTCTTTCACCTGTGTTGCTCCCGCCCTGCTCGTTAGTCCTATTGTCACCCAGTGTTGCAGTTTGTTCTCGTGTCTCCAGCCTTACTCACCGTGTCTCCCTGTTACCCTGCTCAGTTTTGGATTCTGGTTTTCACCCTTTTGGATTTCTGTTGGACAGCCTTTGTTTTTGGACTCAGTCAATCAGCCACTCTGTTTGTAAGTGTGCTCGCCTTTTGTTATATTAAAACCCTTCACTGAACTACACCTGCTAGCCTTCGTGTCCTGCGTTTGGGTCCTCCAACCTGCTCAACCCTGCCTTCACCACAAAACCGTGACACAAGGTAGATTTATTTGTCATAAAACAGTTTGTAGAGTAAAACTGAGATCGTAACTCCCTTCTGCTACGTAGCAGACAATATACAGTAATATAAAAGCAATTATAAAAACAAAAATATGAAGAAAATAAACTATATTCAGAGGAGCAGTGCTGAGGATGAATTTGAGTTAAAAGTCTGATAGCTTGGGGGGAAAAGCTGCTCTGCAGTCTGGTGTGGCAGCAGAAACTTCTATATCTCTTCCCAGAAGGCAGCAGGGTGAACAGGCTGTGGCTGGGTGGGTACTGTCCTTTAGTATCCTTTGGGCTCTGTAGGCACCTCACCTCAATGATATCACTGATGCTCAGGAGATGAGTACCAATGATGATCTGAGCAGTTTTAATCAGCCTGTACTGTAGTGAATGGGTCTTCCACTGTACCGTTGTCCTGCGCTGTTACGTTGCATTATTGTATGTTATGTGGGTCACATAAGTTACTGAGACGGTGGAGAAGCTGTGTACCTGAGTATTGGTAAAACGATTGGTATAAATCTCAATTGATAAGAGCAGCAGCTGATCCGTGCTAATGTTATGTTTGCTGGCTGCTCCTGCCTGACATAACTATAGGTTAGTATAAACAAATTGCTCCACATGTACTTCACATGCTTTGCAGTAATGTTGGTTTAGGATGAAAGCCTACTATGTGTCTGTGTCAGTTTCAAAACAAAGCGGAGGTCTCTCCATGACTCAAGCCTTTCTGATGTTTCTGTGAGCCTGTGTTGTGCTAGGAGCTAGAACCCGGCCCGATTCCTTACCATCAGAAGCAGAATAATGGAAGTTCCAAGAAACAGAGAAAACAGGCGTGTGGCTCATTTCTAAGAGGTTACAGCCCATTGATAAATAGGCAGTAAAAAGTGATTTATTGAGAAGTGATTTTATTGAAATACTACATATAGCCCCTTTAAATAGATTTTAATGCTAATACTTTTTGTAGTATTGCTACTTTTACTTCAGTAAAAGATCTGAGTACTTCCACTACCGGCCTGCCATGGGTCAAAATCATACAGTCTGACACAGATTGCAACCAAGATTTAGACAACTTTATTTAGACCTATCTAAGAAAGACAAGCAATGAACTTGCAAGCACACACAAACTTTCCATTGGTTTTGCTTTGTCAGATGTGAACATGGTGAAGATGTTCTTTAGTAGTTTTTTTTTTCCAGCAACCTGTTTCACCATTTGCAACATGCAATCAATTATTTGCAACATAATTTCCTCTCTTGTTAATTTTGACATTCACTCATCAAACACAACAATACTTTAATTGAAACTGAGACTAGACTTCAATCACATTAAATACCCCCAACAAACTAGTTACCATCAGTCATAGAACTCTCACCATGTATTTTGTTGGAACAAATTTTGAAAATACACAGGGACAGGCAGAGAGTGAGAGACAGAGAGGAAGAGCGAGGACTTCTGGCTCACCAGTATTAGCTGAGCTGTTTCTAGAGCAGAGGCAATGCAGTGCAGCCGCAACAACACAAACCAAAATGAACACAGAAACTCTCTCTATAAACACACATACTGAATCATGTAGATAAGTTTCTAAATACCTCAACTATCTACTGATGCACACATTTCACCACCCTACCACTACAGTCAACAATCATCTGCCAACCAAACTTTTTGGCAGACAGATTATAGTTTTACTTGTATTTAGGCCACAGAGCACTGACCTTTTTGAAAGCTATAATACTAATACTAGAGAGTGCCAGTAGGAAGATACAGCATTCTCTCCTATGGACGAGTTCAGAATTTTCACTATTTAAAGATATATATATATATATATATATATATATATATATCAATGAAAGTTTAGTCTACAGTGCTGGCCATCCTAATTTAGCACTAAGGGAAGAGAGAGACAAAATTTGACTGAAATGCAAATGTTTTCTTTAGCTGACTTGCTGATAAAATATAGCAATAATAAAGGCTTTGAAAACTACAAACTGGAACTGGCAGAAGTCTCAGAGGTGGATATATTGAAACCTTAGTATATACACCAATCAGCTATAACATTATGACCACCTGCCTAATAGTAGTAGATCCCCCCCTTTTGCTGCCAAAACAGACCTGACCCGTTGAGGCATGGACTTCACCAGACCCCTGAAGGTGTGTTGTGGTATCTGGCACCAAGATTATAGCAGCAGATCCTTTAAATGTAAGTTGCGAGGTGGGGACTCCATGGACTTGTTTGTCCTGCACATCCCACAGATGTTCGATTGAATTGAGATCTGGGGAATCTGAAGGCCAAGTCAAGATCTTGAACTCGTTGTGTTCCTCAAACCATTCCTGAACAATTTTGGCTTTGTGGCAGGTTGCATTCTCCTGCTGAAAGAAGCTGTAGCCATCAGGGAATACCGTTTCCATGAAAGGGTCTACATGGTCTGCAACAATACTAAAGGTAGGTATTACGTGTCAAAATAACGTCTACGTGAATGGCAGGACCCAAGGTTTCCCAGCCTAACATTTCCCAAAGCATCACACTGCATCTGCCAGCTTGCCTTCTTCCCATAGTGCATCCTGATGCCATGTGTTTTCCAGGTAAGCGACACATGCGTGTGATCAATCAGACCAGGCCACCTTCTTTCATTGCTCCGTGGTCGAGTTCTGACGCTTGCATGTCCACTGTTGGCACTTTCGGCAGTAGACAGGGGGCAGCATTGGCACCCTGACTGGTCTGCGGCTACTTAACCCCATATGCAACGAACTGGGATGCACTGTGTGTTCGGACACCTTTCTATCAGAGCTAGCATCATCTTTTTCAACAATTTGACCTACAGTAGATTATCTGCTGGATCGGACCATATGGGCCAGCCTTCGCTCCCCATCAATGAGCCCTGGCCATGACCCCATCGCTAGTTCACCGCTTTTCCTCCTTGGACCACTTTTGATAGGTACTGACACCTGGGGACCAGGAACACCCCACAAGAGCTGGAGTTTTGGAGATGCTCAGACCTAGTTGTCCAGCCATCACAATTTGGCCCTTGTCAAAGCAGCTCAAATACTTAATAAATATAAAAAATTTAAATAAAAAAGGGTATTTTTAGCTTACCCAATTTTCCTGCTTCTAACAAATCAATTTGAGGGCAAAATGTAAACTTACTGCCCACTGACAGGTGCAATGGTAACAAGACAATTAGTGTTTTTCACTTCACCTGTCAGTGGCCAGAATGTTATGGCTGGTCGGTGTACGTAGAAGCATCTTCTGCAACTACTTGCAAGGCTAGATTCCACAATGAGTAAGTGGGAATGTATTTGTTGTCTTAACAGATCCTGAAGGCTCTTAACCCTCCAATAATCTGGGTTTTGCAGGTTCAATTGAATCATCCCTAAATGAGCTTGACAATATGAAATGAACCATACTAACCTGGGCTTGGTAGAGTCCACCTGGGTCTCGAGGCGTGACTCCAACGAAGGAGGTGCGATTGGCAGGTGGGGTCCCAGGGGCCGAGTATGCTGAGGATGTTTGCGTTAACAAAATCAGTCTTGTAATGTCTCTCATAATTCCATGTTACTTGTAAAGTCTGTCCATATCATAAAGGTGCTACAAAAGAGAACAGCATCAAATCTCTATAACTGAGTCACAGATTTATCCTCTCTGATAAAACTCTGCTGTCTGTATGATCACTGGGAGGGGAATAAGTTAATTTCACACTGGACACTTATGTTTATCTTCTCACTCAGTCTTTGGTTGTTTTATATTGTACCAACAGACAGCAAAGACACAACAGAGGCAACAACTCTGATATTGGTGAGTCTACCTTTCAATGGACAGAGTACTGCTCCTCTCTTTCTTTATTCTCTGACTATTGCAGGTAGGAAGACAAACTCCACCCAGCTGGGTTTTTTTTCAAATCTGACCTGAGAGGTATTCCAGATTGTGAAACTGTCAAATTTTCCAAGCTCTAGCCTATTTTGACAAAAAAACAACACCTGGTACTAACCCAGGACTTAAAATATAATGTAATGTGTATCCATTGTCACACGTTCTGCTTCTGTTTCCTCTGTTCTCTGCTTTGGGGTGAGTTTTTTTGGACAAAATTTCTGCTCTGTAGGTGATACTAAGTTCCGGGCCGGCAGTACTTTGATAGTGATTGGTCATCACATCACAATACTGATGACTACAATAAACAAAACAACATTAACGAACATATTATGTATGGAACAGGACAACCAATACTTGCGTTCACCAGAGCGAAGCAATGACCTATGAAGTCGCTTGACTTGCAGAACCCTTTTAGGTGAACCAACTGGCTTGTGTGATTGATCCAGGGACCTGGACAATCATTGGGAGTACAAACTTGTATCTCATATTCTCAAATCGTAAACAAAGGTCAGCATTTTTAGGATTGCAACTTCATCCATTATTAAGTATTGCACAATTTCACTCTTCTACCAAACAGAGAAAACGATTGATGATTGAAAGCTTTGGTTGCTTTGTCAGTTGCGGTCAACTGCTATTTCTAAGGTCAAGAATTAACTTTAAAAAACATTATTACATTATTTAGTTATATGACAAAGTATAGAACCACATGTTGCCTTTTAAATTCCATATATCCAAATGTCCCTGTTCGCAAAATACAGTGGCGGCAAAAAGAGAACCTTCTATCAAAACCTCAAACTGTTTCATACAATAAAATTTCTTAATTAAAAGCTGCAAGCAGCGTTGGGCGGGCCCTCGCACTTGTAGCGCGTCCGGATGTGAGCCAGCCGAGTTGCACATTCTGGAGCTCTGCCGGTACGGCTGTGAATTTGCTACGCAGTTCCGACGCCACATGAAGGTGCTATATGTCACTTCCTGTGTCCCCTATGTGGAGCTACATAGCACTTGCCGCTATGAATATAAATCGGTATTGGTATGTAGATGTCTCCGGGGTGGGAGAGTTATCAAGCACGTAAAGTTTGGTGCAGATGTGAGCATGTACACTGAAGTTACAACAACTTCCTGTGTCATGGCGAAGAGTTGATCTTTGACGCCACGGACACACCCATTGACGAAAACTCGCAAATAGCACAACTTTTTATCGTCAATGCCTTTAGAAGGCACAGCAGAAATTTGACGTCGATCCGACAAAATCCCTAGGAGTTCATTAAAGTACGGAGTGTGTAAATCATCCAAAAATGGCCGTAAAATTCGAAATGGACGACTTCCTGTTGACTTTAGGCTATGGGTTCTTGAGGCTTTTTTGTGCGTCTTGATATGATGCATGTCCCCAGAAAATTTCGTACATGTAGGTTGAACGTGAACGAGGGGCTAATCTTTTCCAATTTTCTAGGTGGCGCTAGCGAGTCATTTTGCCACGCCCATGTGCGAAACTTGTAGAATACGAAATTTTTCACCGGCTCTGACATGTTTGCAAATTTTGGTGAGTTTTCGAGTATGTTTAGGCCATGTCATTTGGGCCTACTTTGCAGGAAAAAAAAAATAAAAAATCTTAGCAAATTCAATAGGGACCTCACACGGTTGTGCTCGGGCCCTAAAAATATAATCTTAGCAAATTCAATAGGGACCTCACACAGTCGTGCTTGGGCCTTAAATATATAATCTTAGCAAATTCAATAGGGACCTCGCACGGTCGTGCTCGGGCCCTAATAAAAAAAGATTTAACCTTGGTATAGATAAAGGCTTTCCAGTTCTCACAGTGATATTGAATATGTCTAAAATCTGAATATCTTCTTTGATGTAAGTTCTGCTATATATAAAATAAATAAATAATGCTGTTTATAAATAAATAAATAAATAATGCTGTTTATCATTTATCATAGCTCTGTTTTCAGCTTATCCGGAAGGCTGCGGCACATGTTCTAAAAATAACCAGGAAAAGAGATCATATTTTTACTGTTTTAGCTTCTCTGCACTGGCTCCCTGTGAAATCCAGAATAGAATTTAAAATCCTCCTGCTCATCTACAAAGCTCTTTATGGTCAGGCACCATCTTATCTCAAACAGCACATTACTATAACAATCTGTACCATTATTTAATTTCAGTCTGTACCTACTACCTTTACTGTAGGTAGAAATTAGGGCTAGGCAATTTAATGCGTTAACAGTTTTTGTTATTTATTATTATTTTGAAACGCGGTTGCTCACTGGCTTCGAATACACATACAGTCAAACCCTGGGTCACAGGAGGGGCGGGATGTTGATCAGCCTGCAAATCACCCACCCAAACAAGCAGCGGAGGGAGGCTTCGGCAGACTACGCTGGATGCAGTGTGTGGGAGAAGAGAAACAAAAGCAAGACAAGCGATGATCAAATGCCATAGTGAAGTGGATAGCTACACACTGCATGCTGATTAGTACTGGGGAAGATGTCTTAGGAACGTTCTTAAAATCACAACGTAGTCGCTTGGCTCTGTGGGGTTGCTCTTTGCTCCGGTGATCAGACAGCGCTCCGCAAGTAAACGGCAGGCGCTCTCTCCTCCTCTCTGTCTCTCTCTGTCTGTCTCAGTGTATTTCTAAAGTTTGTCGCAACTAAAAGCATGGTGCGATTTATTTTAAAGGTATAGGAAATATCTTTTTTTATTTTCATAATTTTTTTAATTTTTACATTTGAGAATTTGCTTATACAACATTGAAAAATAAGACTGATTGGTAGATGTGGCCCAGATCTACCCAATCAGCTGGCCCAAAGAACCCTGGCCAACCCAGGTAAAATTGGTCTTTAAATCATAAGTCACTAGGTGCTACAGGACAGCGACAGTGGCAAAATGTCTGATAGAAAATACAATAGTGGAGCATAAAAACGGAAAGCACAACGGCTGAAAGAAAACCGTGACAAATATCTACTAAAGAAAATCCCCAAATTAACTTGATATTTCAAGGCTGCCGCAGCTAGCCCTGCTTAAGGCAAAGGCACTTCCCAAGCAGACCATGACCATGCCTCACAACCAGGTGACTCAGATAAGGAGTCGGAGTAGGAGGGTCCGATACTTCAACCACTCAAAACACCAATAAGCTACCACCACCAACACCTCAGGAATTAGTCGTTTAATCCCAGCTGCCACAAATCCCTCCATGATGGCCTCACCTATTGCTGTGGAGAGGGAACAAGAGTCTACAAATCATGCTACTTATAGCTCGCATCCTGCTTGCTGGGATAAAATTGATGAGCACATACTGGGTCAAAATAGGACCTGAAACTTGTCACAACAAACAAGCAGATGTCTCTGCCTCAGAAAGACAACACCAAAAGAGGTACTTTTCCAAAACCCTGTTTAAAAGGAAGGTGGCAGATGGTAAAACTGTGCCAAGAGAATGGCTGCTTTATTACCCTTCAAAAGGCCCTGTGTTTTGTTTTGCATGTTTGGGGACAGTGATCTTAGGTCTGCAACACAGCAGGCTATAGTGACTGGAAAAATGTCGCCACAGGTTTGGCTGAACACGAAGGATCAGAGAGTCACAGAAAGGCTGTGTAATGCGCTGTGCTGAAGCTGGGTGTATAAATTCAGAATACTGGACTGAGGTTTTAAAGAGGGTGGTTGAGGTGGTGTAGTTCTTAGTAGAGCGAGAACTACCTTTCAGGGGACACAGTGACATTTTTGGCCAACCTGATAATAGGAACTTTATGGGTGTGCTGGAAGTTATCAGCGAGTTTGATGCATTTTTGAAAGCGTATATAGAAAAGTATGGCAATGCTGGCAGGGGAACACCATCATACCTCTCATCATACCTGAACTGATGGGAGAGTGGGTCCTCACAGAGATAAGTCCAATAAAAAAGGTCAGTTTCGATCAGTGTCAGGGGGTGCCGTGTACTGCACACAAACTCAATTTAGTGGGGCTGAACAGTGTTAACTGCTGCCTTGAGATGGGGGAATTTTTTAACTTTGTACAGACACTTTTTATTTTTTCCTCCAAATCTACATCCATGAATCTGATGAACGATCAGGGCTAGACAAGTTCACAGCCACTGTTTTTATGACTGTCATAGATCAACTTGTTGCAGAACTGGATCGGAGGAATCACCCCTACAAAGATATTCAGCAGACATTTGTATTTTTGAACAATATTCCATCTATCTCTGTACAAGAACTTCGTACAGGAGCGGCTAATTTCCAGAAGATCTCCAAATTCAGATAATTTATTAAAGAAAATAAAGACACCTTAGCAAGGTCATTTCTGCAACTTATAAGAGGACGGAAACTACAATCAGTGTTTCCAAACGTCTATATAGCACTCGGACTATTTATGACTTTGCCTGTAACCGATGCCAGCGGGGAGCACTCTTTTTCAAAACTTGGAATAGTCAAGAATAGACCGAGATACACAATGGGCCAAAACAGACTGAACCACCTGCCTTTGATGTCAATTGAAAGTGACACTTTACCAGCCTCATTAAGGACGTCTCTGTTAGAAAAAACTTTTGTAAGGTAGGAATATGTATGATTGTGCTGCTGTGGATTATTGCTTGCTTTTATGTGCTGCTGTTGTTGATGGCATTTGTATGGCTTTATTTCATTGGATTATTACACAGCGGTTCGATTTGTGTCTCTGTCAGGATGTTATGATTTTGGCTTAGTTGTTGGTTTAGAAAGGTAAAATCTGGTAAAATAACCAGCTTGCAGGTGAATTCTCAATTCTTTTTTGTGTGTGGGCTGTAGACCAGGAGCGTTGTACTTGAGGCGTGTAATAAAGGCCTACCCTTTTACACATGGCTCATAGCTTTGGGACAGCCATCTTGCTGGTATGGTTTATGAATTATGTTTAAGAATTATGGTTTTATAATGTGTATTTTGATTAGTATTAAGGCGGTCATGTTCTACTTTGACTTTTTTCCCTTTCCTTTATTTTGTTATACAGTGGGAAGTATTTGATACACTGCTGATTTTGCAGGTTTTCCTACTTACAAAGCATGTAGAGGTCTGTAATTTTTATCATAGGTACACTTCAACTGTGAGAGACGGAATCTAAAACAAAAATCCAGAAAATCACATTGTATGATTTTTAAATAATTAATTTGCATTTTATTGCATAACATAAGTATTTGATACATCAGAAAAGCAGAATTTAATATTTGGTACAGAAACCTTTGTTTGCACTTACAGAGATCATACGTTTCCTCTAGTTCTTGACCAGGTTTGCACACACTTAAGTGTAATTTTGGCCCACTCCAGATCCTTCAGGTTTCGGGGCTGTCGCTGGGCAATACGGACTTTCAGCTCCCTCCAAAGATTTTCTATTGGGTTCAGGTCTGGAGACTGGCCAGGCCACTCCAGGACCTTGAGATGCTTCTTACGGAGCCAGTTGCCCTGGCTGTGTGTTTCGGGTCGTTGTCATGCTGGAAGACCCAGCCACGACCCATCTTCAATGCTCTTACTGAGGGAAGGAGGTTGTTGGCCAAGATCTCGTGATACATGGCCCCATCCATCCTCCCCTCAATACGGTGCAGTCGTCCTGTCCCCTTTGCAGAAAAGCATCCCCAAAGAATGACGTTTCCACCTCCATGCTTCACGGTTGGGATGGTGTTCTTGGGGTTGTACTCATCCTTCTTCTTGAAGTTTAGACCATAAAGCTCTATTTTTGTCTCATCAGACCACATGACCTTCTCCCATTCCTCCTCTGGATAATCCAGATGGTCACTGGCAAACTTCAGACGGGCCTGGACATGCGCTGGCTTGAGCAGGGGGACCTTGCATGCGCTGCAGGATTTGAATCCATGACGGCGTAGTGTGTTACTAATGGTTTTCTTTGAGACTGTGGTCCCAGCTCTCTTCAGGTCATTGACCAGGTCCTGCCGTGTAGTTCTGGACTGATCCCTCACCTTCCTCATGATCATTGATGCCCCACGAGGTGAGATCTTGCATGGAGCCCCAGATCGAGGTAGACTGACCGTCATCTTGAACTTCTTCCATTTTCTAATAATTGCGCCAACAGTTGTTGCCTTCTCACCAAGCTGCTTGCCTATTGTCCTGTAGGCCTTCCCAGCCTTGTGCAGGTCTACAATTTTATCCCCGATGTCCTTACACAGCTCTCTGGTCTTGGCCATTGTGGAGAGGTTGGAGTCTGTTTAGTTGACTGTGCAGGCAGGTGTCTTTTATACAGGTAACAAGTTCAAACAGGTGCAGTTAATACAGGTAATGAGTGGGTAATCATACAATGTGACTTTCTGGATTTTTGTTTTAGATTCCGTCTCTCACAGTTGAAGTGTACCTACGATAAAAATTACAGACCTCTACATGCTTTGTAAGTAGGAAAACCTGCAAAATCAACAGTGTATCAAATACTTGTTCTCCCCACTGTATATATTTTTTGTGCATGTAATAGGATTGCATGCACAAAAAGTCCACCTAAAAGGGAGTTACAATCTGCCATAGAAAACACTGCTCCTGAACTACAGCTCGTTTGTGGTCCAGCCTTTACTTCCGTAACCTATCTGCGTAAACTTTGTAACACGTGTCCTAATGCTCGCCTGGCGGCTAGTGTGGCAGCCTTCAAAAACACTGGTGGAGAAACACACTGAGCTGCAGCATATACAGTGACAAGATATCCGTCTGCTGACTCCCGTCACCCCCACCCTCCCTACCGAATGTTAGGCGGTCAATGAACATAAAGTTGTTACTGTGATGTAGAGACAGTGCACAGTTAAAACGTTATGTATGAAAGATACAATTTGTTATAAATTAATAACTTACCACTCTGAAACTCCTGCTCCAGTCCAGGCTGCAAAGCTGGTTTGGGAACATGTACAGCTTAACCGCAGCCGTGTTTACCGGCTTGTCAGGACCCGCCCTACTCTGCTTCTTCACTACTTTCACTACTCTTCTGATGCCACAGTTGATTTTCAAGATAGAAATAGGTTCTGTCATTCTGATGTTCCTTTATTCTTTAACCTGCCTCCAGGCAGCATATGTCTATTTTGACTGTATTCTCAAGCCAAAAGTTGATTTTCAGAATAGAAATAGGTTACTCTGTACCTTCTTAGAAAGATATGCTAAGGATGTCTGTGAAGATTCTCAGTCATCCAGGTCACAGTTATCCAAAGACGGTTGAAGTCAAAGGCAACTGGACTTGGTTGAAGATACTGGAAGACGTTTCGTCCCTCATCCAAGGGACTTCTTCAGTTCTGACTGACTGGCAGGGAAACTCAGCTATTTAACCTCATTGGGGTCGTTTGCCAGGGTCATCGATACTGCTGGTTCGTTAGTGTTCCTGTTACAGCAACACCCCAAAGACCGCACACCCAAACACAAGAAAAGCAATCTAGTGTATGCGGTCCAATGCAGTGAGGAATGCACAGACATCTATGTTGGGGAGACTAAACAACCACTACACAAACGCATGGCTCAATACAGAAGGGCCAACTCCTCAGGTCAAGACACTGCAGTCTACTTACATTCGTCTACAACACACGTTTGAGGACCACCAGGTGCACATTTTCGACAGAGAAGATGGATGGTTTGAAAGAGGTGTCAAGGAAGCCATCTACACCCGGGTTGAGAAGCCGTCATTGAACAGAGGAGGGGGTCTACGCCACCACTTATCCCCCACTTACAATGCTATCCTTTCATCACTTTCCGGGAAACTCAACAAACGTAACCTATTGACCTCAGGTGAAGATACCAACGATGGTCGTTCAGTCTTGGCCTCGGGTAGTCCTAACGACTGTAACGACTGTCGTTACAGCAACCAGGAACACTAATGAACCAGCAGTATCGATGACCCGGGCCAACGACCCCACTGAGGTTAAATAGCTGAGTTTCCCTGCCAGTCAGTCAGAACTGAAGAAGTCCTTTGGATGAGGGACGAAACGTCTTCCAGTATGCCAAGGATATGTTTCTACATTAGAAACATTGATTATTTGAACAACTTGGTTTGTTATGAGTTACTTTTTTATAATTTGTCCCCAGACAGGAGATTTTGACTGTATTCTGATGCCAAACATTTATTTTCAGAACAGAAATAGGGAATTCTGTAATTTCTTAGAATGGCTTGCTAAGAATATGTTTCTACATTAGAAACCCGACATTCTCATGTCCACGTTATCTCTCTTTCTGTTTCTCTGCCAGTGTTTAGAGTTTCCACGCAGCTAGCCACATGTTCCAGCATTTGTGTTTGTATAAAGCCTTTTCAGACAGGTAGTGACCCTCCTTCTGTGTCCTCTTTGCATCCGCAAGGTCTTACTGCGCTCCCCCTGTGAACAAACCGGCAAACAAGCACTCCGCAAGGAAACACCGCTCTATAGGTAGTAACCATGGCAACGGCTTCTGTGCGCTACTTAATCTCTGCAACTGTATTTTCTTTAGTGACCAGTCCTATGAAAAACATTAAATATAAGTTATCTAATAGAAGTTATTGAAAGATAGATGTGTTTATTTTTGTGCTGTTTGCTTTATGGACACCAGTGACTTTTTCTGTGATATTCATTAAATATATGTCCATGAGGATTTATAAAATGAGCTTATAAAAAGTTTCTATGGTACACCTAATGTGTGTTCTTAGTGTTATAAATAACATTATCTGTTATCACAAAGACAAATTACATCATCAACAGAAATTGTAAGTGGGCAGCATTATAATGGTATTTATTTTTGAATAAAAATAAATCAAACTTTTGAATATATAGCTGATAAAATAATGTTGTCTTTAATACAACAAAATCAATAAACATTCATTAAGGTTTATATTTTTATACTATGACTTTTTGTGTACCTGACAAGAGTTGACAAAATTCAGCTACCCACAACAAGGTCTTGTCCCAATTGTCTGGAAAGAGTGATACTTTAGCATTTCACAAACAGTCAGTCTGGAATACCCCCCAGGAGGCCTTTACACCAGTAAACCATTTGTGTTGTCTTTCTATTCTATCACCCATCAGAAGGTTATGTATATAGGTATACATTATGTGTCATGCCACACGTCAATACTGTCAGTGGAAGTTTGTTAGCATTTTGACCACTTACTGGGTGATGTGGGGGAGTTTGCTCCCCCATCAGAGGAGGTGGTAGTGGCCTTTGACTCTGCAGACAGTGTCAGTCTTGGGAGGGAGGATGGGGGAGGAGCCAGGGAGGGTGCTGGTCCGGGGGGTGCCAACATCTGAGAGGAGATATAGTGACTGGGCACTTTAACCTGGTTGCTGCCATTCAGCTGGAAAATTTGAAAGACAGACAACTGTACTACTATTTGACAGGTGCTGCAATGTGCTATACCTAAAGTATACATCCTAAACATCTGTTATTTATTTTCACTCTGAAGCTAAAAGCCTTATATAAGTGGTTTTCCATCATGTTTTCTCTCGCGCAAACTTAAATTATGAATATGAATAGACGGTAACACTCAGGGAGTGTCACATACAAAGCAGGTAAGACTAAAGTAGGTGCTATTGACTCACATTACTCTAAGTGGTTGCTTATAAAGTCATATAGAACTTCACAGAACTATGAGACTCACTCATTCACCTTTAGCAGGCTTCAGATTTTGCACATGGGGTAGCTGTTTGGTCTTTGTATGACTAGTAAATAAATGCCAACCTGCGCCATCCAGAGGAGAGGAAAGTTATTACAGCAGCAGTGGAAACCTGTGCAGACATTTTGATGTTGCTTCAGCAGTCAGTGGTCCTACCATTGCTGTTTCTTGTCTCTCTTTCTCTCTACCTGTTTTACTAACAACTAATATGTCATAGCCTTTAATACAAGTTTAATATGTGTATATTCCGGTATAAGCACCAAACAGATTTTAGTTAACCTTCATGACCAATTTTCTTCTAGCTTCTGTCAAAATTGTAGTAGCTTGTACTTTCTTTCTTTCTTTCTTCAGTAGTGCTAAACTGCTGCTGGTATTACTCTTTCTATTTCCTGCAGGTCTTGAACTGCAGTTGTAAAACTGTTGACACTGTGGCACCGCAACTGCCTGGTATTTGTTTCTTAGCTTTACAGAAGTAGAGTAGAGGTGGACTGTGTGTAATAACAATGCATAAGTCAGTTCAGTACACACTGTGACCCAAACAATTAGTCACAATAGTTTATTTATATTTACTACTTTTACATGAGGAACAGAAATTCTAGAGCTTTAGCAGCGCACCAGTTGCTGTCTATTGATACAGTTGTAGCATACTAGCCGGCTTAGCCCAGTTAGCCTGGCTTGCATGCTGCAAAATGCGACCAGAAATAGTAGAACATCCTGGTATTTTAGCATTTTGCACTTGACAAACTATGTATTGTGACATACTAACAAAGTGCTTGAGTCATTCTACAATGTACCTTCATCTGTGCATTTGTCAGGATGCCTGCCCTGTATAAACGACTGACATTTGTGTTATTTATTTTTTCTTATTGACAATATGCCAGTATTTCAGTGCTTAACTGCTACACTAAGAACCATGACCAATGAGCCACTGTTGAATGTTTCAAAATAAATGACTTAACTTATATTTTTTAAAAGGTTTTTGTTTCTACACTGTATCAAAAATGGACTCTTCACCCTAAAACCAAGGTACATACCTAACTGTGAATTTTGTGTGCCATTACAACCCCTTGTAATCTGTCTGCAAAGACATATGTAATTATTTGTGTCATTAAACTCCAGCTGTTAGCCAGCTAAAGTAGTAGTATTTGGAGCTCTGTGGAATTCTTAAAGCTGAACTTTTGACTAGTTGTACTCACCGAGCTGGGAGTTTGATTGGCCGGGTCGCAGGCCAATGAGACCAGATCTTTTAGGGGGTCCTGGGCCAGGTGAGGAGGATAGCGGATTGCTCCATGTGGGAAGTAGGAGGACGACGGGAAATGAAGAGATGATGAAGGGTGGGGACTCCGAGACAGACCTGGACAGAGAGAAAAAGACAAGACAAAGAGGGAAAGAAATGATACAGTGAATTACATTTTCTTCTTTGTGTTCTCCTTATGGGAGAAACGTGTGTGTGTGTGTGTGTGTTACTGACCACTGTGAACAGCTATGACTGGCCGGTGGTGCTGAGTGAAGGAGCCCAATCTTGGTGAGTCTTCCTGGGGAGAGGGACTGTCCAGCTCTGCCTTCTTCACTGGAGGAGATAGACCTAAAAAACACACACACGCACGCGGACATATTTATTGGTGCAAGCACTAAAGATGCAGGACCCCCATTTGTTAACTTGTTGGTTTGAAGAGCAACTTAAAGAGCAGCTGTAAGTCTTGTTTTTGCTCTTGGCTTTTTCCTCCAGTGCCACCAATACATTCTTGGCCTGTTTTGTAATTTTGTCACCATAATTAGATGCCTCAGAAACGCAAAGAAAAATTAATCTGGACTTTTGCCTCAGACCCATACACACCTAAATTATAAATATTTAAATAATAATGCATTTTAAATAATGAAAAAATAGCAGGAAAAAAGCATTTTATTGAAGAAATTGAAAAATTGCATTATCAAGGGTCCCAGAGGGGCTGAGGGCCCCGCATGCACGGCAGAAATGAAGCCGTGCGTCTGGCCCAATGTCTGAATGTAGCGTAACTATAGCAAGAGCCATCAGGAGTTGGTAGCTTGAGCAGTAACAACATCAAAGAGGAACAGAGAAGGTGACAAGACTAAACAGGCAAAAATGTGTGTGCCGCTTTTATGACGACATCACATATCCATAACACACCCGCTCCGCGACACGGGGGGGCCACAGCCCTCATGAAAAAAATCCTAGGGGAAACACTGATGTCACATTCACCCATTCACACACATTACACACTGATGGCAGAGGCTGGCATGCAAGGTGTAAATTCAATTCAATTTTATTGATATAGCGCCAAATCACAACAACAGTTATCTCACAGCGCTTTTCATAAAAGAGCAGGTCTAGACCGTACTGTGTGATGTTATTTACAGAAGCCCAACAGTTCCCACCAAGAGCAAGCACTAGGCGACAGAGGCAAGGAAAACTTCCTTTAAGAGGCAGAAACCTCGAGCAGAACCATGGCTCAGGGTGGGCGGCCATCTGCCTCGACCGGTTCGGGGTTGGGCTTCAATATCTGAATAAATGTAGCCACAGGCACAGCAGGTCAGACTTGCATCTCCTCTGCAGCCCGCCGGACGCGGCTTGTGAAAGGGTCTTGGACCCAGTTAATGCCTGCTTGCTCTAGTTTTGACTTTGACTTTGTACTGTGCTACATGGAAAGAGAATACGTATAAAGCTAACACTCAAACCCCAAACCTCCTACAGAAAAGTGGAAATCCTTACCAACTACACCACTGGGTCCACACCACCACAAAGCAGTCCCATCTCATGACAAATCAACTGTGCCCTACGCACTAGATCCATGCAGGGGGCAAAACTCCAGCCTTAGCTGGCCCTGGCCCAATAAAGTGCAATTTTTCAGCCCAAATCCACCCTCAGACTGACACCAATAGCACTTTAAGCTCTCCCTGACATGCACCCTTTCTGATACACACAAAACACACACACACACACACACACGCTACAAATAGGTACATTTATTATAGGCCTCAAACAGTGCCACTGATGATGATGCCCACAAATATTGATAGTGACTGTCCATTACAGAGAAATATAAACATGCAGTAGAGAATTAAGACCTCCAGACAGCCGGTGTGTGTGCCCATGCTCTGAGATGTTGTAGAAATTAAGTGACAAGGATTGGAACTGGTATTAAATGGATGATGGTCCTGGTTCCTGTCTGGTCAGAACCACTTATCTACTGGGCGGTATTTTAATGTCATTCATTGATTTTTTTCACACTGCCTACTGTTTAATCTTTTCCCTGTGTCTACGAGCAAATGATGGTGAGTTCCAAAGCATTATGGCACTACATTGTGTTTATGTTCTGTGCGATGTAGTTATGGTCATATATATATAAAATACACACACACACACACACACACACACACACACACACACACACACGCTCGTCATATAATTAGAATATCTTCAAAAAGTTGATTTATTTCAGTAATTCTATTCAAAAAGTGAAACTTGTATAATGTATACATTCACTCCACACAGACTGATATATTTCAAGTGTTCATTCCTTTTAATTTTGATGATTATAACTGACAACTAATGAAAACCCAAAATCAGTATCTCAGAAAATTAGAATATTGTGAAAAGGTTCAATATTGAAGACACCTGGTGCCACACTCTAATCAGCTAATTAACTCAAAACTTTAAATGGTCTCAGTCTAGTTCTGTAGGCTACACAATCATGGGGAAGACTGCTGACTTGACAGCTGTCCAAAAGACGACCATTGACACCTTGCACAAGGAGGGCAAGACACAAAAGGTCATTGCTAAAGAGGCTGGCTGTTCACAGAGCTCTATGTCCAAGCACATTAATAGAGAGGCGAAGGGAAGGAAAAGATGTGGTAGAAAAAAGTACACAAGCAATAGGGATAACCGCACCCTGGAGAGGATTGTGAAACAGCTGGAGTCAGTGCTTCAAGAACCACCATGCACAGACGTATGCAAGACATGGGTTTCAGCTGTCGCATTCCTTGTGTCAAGCCACTCTTGAACAAGACACAGCGTCAGAAGCGTCTCGCCTGGGCTAAAGACAAAAAGGACTGGACTGCTGCTGAGTGGTCCAAAGTTATGTTCTCTGATGAAAGTAAATTTTGCATTTCCTTTGGAAATCAAGGTGCCAGAGTCTGGAGGAAGAGAGGAGAGGCACAGAATCCACGTTGCTTGAAGTCCAGTGTAAAGTTTCCACAGTCAGTGATGGTTTGGGGTGCCATGTCATCTGCTGGTGTTGGTCCACTGTGTTTTCTGAGGTCCAAGGTCAACGCAGCCGTCTACCAGGAAGTTTTAAAGGACTTTATGCTTCCTGCTGCTGACCAACTTTATGGAGATGCAGATTTCATTTTCCAGCAGGACTTGGCACCTGCACACAGTGCCAAAGCTACCAGTATCTGGTTTAAGGACCATGGTATCCCTGTTCTTAATTGGCCAGCAAACTCACCTGACCTTAACCCTATAGAAAATCTATGGGGTATTGTGAAGAGGAAGATGCGATACGCCAGACCCGACAATGCAGAAGAGCTGAAGGCCACTATCAGAGCAACCTGGGCTCTCATAACACCTGAGCAGTGCCACAGACTGATCGACTCCATGCCACGCCGCATTGCTGCAGTAATTCAGGCAAAAGGTGCCCCAACTAAGTATTGAGTGCTGTACATGCTCATACTTTTCATGTTCATACTTTTCAGTTGGCCAACATTTCTAAAAATCCTTTTTTTGTATTGTCTTAAGCAATATTCTAATTTTCTGAGATACTGAATTTGGGATTTTCATTAGTTGTCAGTTTTAATCATCACAATTAAATGAAATAAACATTTGAAATATATCAGTCTGTGTGTAATGAATGAATATAATATCCAAGTTTCACTTTGTGAATGGAATTACTGAAATAAATCAACATTTTGATGATATTCTAATTATATGACCAGCACCTGTATATATATTTATTAGGGCTGGGCTAACCCTAACGCCGACAATTATTTTATCGCACGTTAATGCAGTTTTTATTTTATTATTATTATTTTGAAAGTCCGTTGCTCACTGGCTCTGAATACACATACAGTCAAACCATGGGTGACAGGAGGGGTGGGATGGATCAGCCTGAGAATCACCCACCCAAACAAGCAGTGGAGTGAGGATTCGGCAGACTACGCTGTCATCTTTTTCCACCCGCAATCCGTTATCACGGCAGCAGGTGAGCCGCTTGCTTGTTAATGACGCAGCCTATCAAACACCTCATACAGTCAAAACCAACATCTGTATCCTGTGTTCAATGTTGCTTTACGTTACCTGGTCTGTGCTTGTAAAATATCCACCGCGACTTGTAACGTCATTTCAAGTTTTTAACCGAGTGAAGTCTGTGCGAGTGAACACACGCACCGACCCCGCTACCCCCCCCTCCCATGCCATCGTCCATCCTGTCTGCTCCCTGATAAAAGATACCTGATGCTGATACCTGTTCAGAAAAAAAAACACAATAAAATTGGACTCTGATGGTAACTTGTTTTAACAAGCTAGATAAAAAATAATGCAGGTTTACCAGGTTTAATATTTGATTTGATTATTTTAATGTTTTAGTTGAGATTTACAAGAAATGTTTTACTGCTACTGTGTAAAGGGAATACTGCTGGTAAAAAGCACCTTATTTGTTTAAAGTGTTTGTAAACCACATGTTATTATACTTTTGTGTGTATATAGCAGTACATTTAAATTAAAATTACAATACACAACTTTAGAATTAATTATTAAATTTTATGCATAAATTGCGATTAATCGCAAGAAAATCAAGTGATTAATAGCAATTTAAAATTTTTATCGTTGCCCAGCACTAATATATACACACACACACACACACACACACACACACACATTTTTCTTTTATCAGGGAGCAGCATAAACAGTCTATGTTAAGTAGCAAGTTTCCCTGTTAGAGTGAGGTGAAGTGGTCGCCTCACACACATGCCCACCCCGCTGCAGAAGTTGAATTGTCTTGAACTTTTTGTTCAAAAAGACTCGCTGTTTGTGAGTTTTCAGAATCTATTACTGTTTACTAAATAGTTATCAGGATATCAACAGGAGGGAATTTGCATGGCAGAGCCGTAAAACTAAATGAAGGCCTATCAGGTAGATTTATGTAGCCTACAATTTTAACATAAGTTAAATAGGCTACAGCTGTGTAGTGCACAGAAGCCGTTGCCATGGTTACGCGAGTAACTGCAGTTTACTCATGGAGCTGTTTTTTTGGGTGGCTGATTTGTCAGAACCAGTGAGCAACGGACTTTCAAAATAATAATAATAAAAACTGCATTAACGTGCAATAAAATAATTATCGGCATTAATTATGTGTGTGTGTGTGTGTGTGTGTATTATATATGTACATATAAGTATGTATTTAAATTGTTTATGAACTCTCCATATTGGTGATAAATATATATATCCTATATATTGATAATGATAAATATTTTTCAAATGTGGTATTTCGTTTCACAATAATTGCTTGTGCAATTATACAATGAAAGATCAACTTAGGTACATCAAACACTGGCATGGGCCTTCAGAGTAGATCTATTAGGATCAACACTAAAAGACAAGAATTAACTCATTGTTCTTTATCCTAAGTGCTTAGTACACCATGGTTTCAGTATGTCAGTAACATATTCAGTTATTCCCAGGCTTTAGTGATAAATACTATTTGTGTAGTACAGACACTGGTCACTGTGGGTCTTATTCTCGTCTTATTATGTTACCTCCTTCCATGTCATCAGTCCAGTTCCTGGAGCTGCTGGCAGGAGAGGAAGGTGAGTGGTAATACTCCCCTCCTGGACTGTCAGCCTCTTCCTCCATTGAGCCAGACTTATGACGCTTACTCCTGCAGACACATATATGGACACTCAGACATTTAGGATCATGGTTTAATGGTGAAGTGATGAAAGTAAAGCTTAGGAAAATATATCTTCTTCGGTTGATTTGTCAGGGTCAGTGGCTAAAAGTGCTGAGGGGACTCACAAAAGACAGATTTAAACAAGAATGGTAAAAATTGAAGCAGCACAGGCCAAAATATCCTGACCCTTAGTCCGTGTACAGTAGATGAAATGAACCAAGTGTAATGTAGACAGGTTGTGCATAATGAGAACAGAGAACATGTAAGAACATGATGTAGCACATAAATATATTTACTGTTGTGACTGTGTGTTTAACAGCTTGTAAACAGGTAGTAAAATAAATATATATATCTATAATGGCCAGGAGAGGGCTGGGTGTGCAGTCCTGAGGGGGCCGAAGTTAAGAGTCAGGGTGGAGAATGCTGTCATGCCGAGCTGCAGTAGCTCAACTCTCTGGAGAGTTGTAATGTATGCATCAGTCCATGCTTTAAGTTGGCCATGGAATTCCCTGTCAACGCAGGGCTTCTGATATGGTCTGTACAGCAATCCTCCATATTATCGTTTTGCTGATGTAGCTAATAACCACGCCTGTGTATGTGTCTAAGTTGTTGCCCTGAAACACACACCTTAATGCTGAACAGTGACCTAGTATTAGTCTGATTCATCTGACCACTGCTGAATGGTCTGCCACATTGTTTTGTCCTGTTTGAGTTTCTGATATCTCGGCAGGACTTTCAAGTCTGTGTGGAGCACACATGGCAGCCATGCTGGTGCTATCTTTAGTTTGCCTGGTAAGTGACCACATATTTCAAACTTCAAAATTTCACTTTGTAACACAGACTTGATATACTCACTGGCCACTTTATTAGGTACACCTTGATAGTACAGGGTAGTACATGATAGCATCACACAGTTGCTGCAGATTTATCAGCTTCACATCCATGATGTGAATCTCCCGTTCCACCTCCTTCCAAAGGTGCACTATTGGATTGAGATCTGGTGACTGTGGAGGCCATTGGAGTACAGTGAACTCATTAATGTTCAAGAAACCAGTTTGAGATGATTTGAGCTTTGTGACATGGTGCATTATCCTGCTGGAAGTAGCCATCAGAGGATGGGTACACTGTGGTCATAAAGGGATGGGCATGGTCAGTAACAATACTCAGGTAGGCTGTCGCATTTACGATGTTCAACTGGGCCCAAAGTGTGCCAAGAAAATATTATTATTAAAATATTATTACAACACCACCAGCCTGAACTGTTGATACAAGGCAAGATGGATCCATGCTTTTATGTTGTTTACGCCAAATCCTGACCCTACTATCTGAATGTCGTAGCTGAAATCGAGACTCATCAGACCAGGCAACGTGTTTCCAATTAGAGCTGAAAAAATTCATCAATTAAATCGATAAAATCGACACAAATTCTTTGCATCGATGCTTCGTTTAATCCATTTAACTACAGCACAGTGATCAGAAAGCCAGCGAACCACAGACAAGGTAACAGTAACTTTAGCAATTAACTGAAATCATGATTCATTGTTGAGTTGAAGCCAAAGTAAGCTGCAGTCCTCAGCTGAAAATGTACACGTGCGTTTGTTGTTCTCCTTTTTGGGCCGTGAGTTGTAACCTCACGGTCAGGAGTTAACTGGGTGTTGGGGAGCTGCACCTTTTAACTCACCCCCAGCTCTCTCTGACGCTCAGACGTTTCCTGCTACCTGGGTGTGCTAATCCATCTTTTCACCCAGATTCTTTGTCTTTATAATTGCTATCTTTATAATAACAGACAACAGCTGTTTCGTGTGCAGGATCACTCATTTCCCGTTTCACGTGTGTTTTCTTGACACAACGTGGTTTGGAGACCAGCCAAGCGTCGTGTGACACAGCTGTCAGCTCTTGTAGTGTGTGACCCACTGTCCCCGACTTCAAGACTGCTGTCACATGACTGCAAGTTGTGTAGTGTGAACAGCACGGCCAGCAGCCGACGCTGAAAGTCGAGTAGTCTGCACGAGCCTTTAGTATAACCTGTATAGTACTCGGGGGATGTTTGTGTTTGTAAAGCAGCTGTCTGGTTGCTGGTCTGATGTTTGCCGAATGACACGATGAATTTTCTGAAAGGACTAATAAGTATCTATCACCTATAAACGTGCACAGCTGATCCCGTTACCAGCCGGCAAGCAAAATTACTTCTTAAACGACGCATCGATGAATCATTGAAATAATTTATCGAAGCTTCGAATACTAAAATCATCGTTAGCTGCAGCCCTATTCCCAATCTTCTATTGTCCAGTTTTGGTGAGCCTGTGCAAATTGTAGCCTCAGTTTCCTGTTCTTAGCTGACAGGAGTGGCAGCTGGTGCGGTCTTCTGCTGCTATAGCCCATCTGCTTCAAGGTTCGACCTGTTGTGCGTTCAGAGATGGTATTCCGCGTATCTTAGTTGTAACGAGTGGTTATTTGAGTTACTGTTGCCTTTCTGTCATCTGGAGCCAGTCTGCCCATTCTCCTCTGATCTCTGACATCAACAAGGCGTCACACAACTGCCACTCACTGGATATTTTCTCTTTTTTGGACCATTCTCTGCATCTTCTCAAGATTAGAGCGGAGTTACCGTGTCACCCCCTCCCCCACACTTAAATCCCCTTTCTTCCCCATTCTGATGCTTGGTTTAAACTTCAGCAAGTTTTCTTGACCGCGTCTGCATGTCTAAATCCATAGTTGCTGCCATGTGATTGGCTGATTAGCTATTTGTGTTAACAAGTAATTGAATAGGTGTACCTAATAAAGTGGCTGGTGAGTGAATATTTGTAGTCTCCAAACCAAAGATGTGACTATTCGTGATGATATCATCAGGGTTGATTTTCTCAGACTTGACAAAGTTCCTCCAGTTTGTATTACTCCTGAACTATATTAACTGAAGAAGCCAGAAGAGTAACTATAAAATTAAGCCGTAGCATCTCTCTAGATCTTGTAATGGGTGACTCTGTGTCATTAACAATCCTTCCATTGTGAATACTTTTCTGGTGTGAAAAGTACAATTAGCACATGGACAAAATCCTTGTGAGTTTGTTCCAAAGTGAGTTAGTCATGGTAGTCATAGTTATATAATAAAGATTTCACACAGACTATTAGTTTGAGACTAGTTTTGCCATTCACCACCATCATACCCTTGCTTTACATAATATGAACATCACACTACTCAGTGTACTGACTATTCTAAAACGAATTATGAACCCCACTCACTATTGCAGGATAGAATGAGTAACATGGTGTACATTTACCATCCTGTTAGATGACCATCACTACCACATGCATACACACAGTAAAAATATGCATTTTTATATATATATTCCACTATATTATGCACAAAAAGAACAGTTAAGCTTTTGAATGCAAGCCACAAAATAGCACATGACTAACTGCATCAAAGCACAATTCTTGACACCACAAAAGCACTGTGATCATTCATGATACAACCTCTGTTGCAGCTGTCCTTCCATTCCACCAGCAGTTCAAGTTTAATAACGAAAAACCCATCTGTGCAGCTAAAGACAATGATCCTTTTCTGCTGTCAAGTTCTGCATAGAACAATAGAATAGAGAAACTAAAACTCTGACTACCTCCTTCGTAGTTCCGATTCTAATCCAAACACTGTCTGAGGCAATTTATACACACATTTTTTATATTTGTTGAAATTCTCCTTACATCACAACAGCAATAAAATCAAATGCTGCTACAACAATACAAAGTCTACTGCTTATCTACCTCCCTGTTCTCCTCCCCTGTTTACTCTGAGCTGCATACAGGTGAATCCATTAGCCTACAATATAATTTTGTATATTTCTTACTTTCCCCCTGTTGGTCTGAATAACTTACTCGATTTGTCGCTTGTCACTTTTTACAAGTAAAGTCTCTGAGGGTCTGAAAAAGGTAGGCAGCGGACCAGACCACTGACCACAGTTGAGAAGAGAGGACATCAAAACTTAAAAATGCACTGGACTCATAGTACAGAACAAGAGCTGTTGACATTGACTAGACACTGACGGACAACAGAGGTTCTATTTTATTTTACAATGGTTGCTAGGGACTCGTTAGTAGTCGCTGGATATTGGAAGGGACATGTCCCTACCATCCCTGCTAAATTCTACACTCTTGCCTGCATATCTTAGTGGGATAAAACCGGAGCCACTGGAAGAAACTCACACAGATAAATGTTAAAATACATTTTTTGAAGCTAGTAGCTCACACTCAGGTTTTCACTACAATCAAGCCACCACCTTTTTAGGATGTTACCTACACAGGTGTGGCCATCAAAATAAATTATCTAAAGGCCACACGGTAGCATCATCCTCAGTTCTTAACCAAGCAGAAATCTCCGGGTTTGAAAAGTCAAGCCAATGCGGAAGTGCCTTAAACCTGCATTCTTCCCAGCAGCGGCGACTCCACAGGTCGCAAAAAGAAGACCGATTGGACAGAAGTGTATGAGAAAATGTTTCTACTTCTCAGCTGATTTATTACCTCAGTAAACACTTTCCTAATGAGTTTATGGTCTCGGTTGCTAGTTTCAAGTCTTCTTCAACACAATATGATGTTCATTTAGTAAATGATGGTCCCATTTAGAGGAAAACAGACCAGGAAGCAGGGGAGGCTTTAGGGCATAGCTATTCTGTGTCTGGTTCCAAAAAAACAAGATGGCGACAGTCAAAATGCCAAATTCGAGGCTTCAAAACGGCATTCTATTGTTCTTATCCATTCCTTAGTGACCGGCACACAATGGATTTGAGATTTGGAAGAATAAGATTAATTAACAAAGCAGGTTGTGCACTTGCTGATTTTCTGATGCCAAAGGGTAATACAGATGTCAGTGCAGATGTATATCATTTTGCAATGTGTGTGTGTGATTACCCGCTGGATGAGGTGCTGGCCAGTGATCGTCTGAGGCTGACTGGCTGGTTGACAGACTGGTTGAGGTCGTAGGCCAGATGACCCTGGAGTTCCCCCATAGAGAAACTAGGTCCTACTCCAGTAACTACTGGAGCTACACACATAGGGAGAGCTTGTGTTTGTATCTTTCAGTTTCAATTTCAATTTATTGATGGATAGCCCCCTGAGATGCAGCCAGTGGCGTTTTCTCCCACAAGCCAAGGGAAGCCAGGCTTCCCCTGTTTTTATCAGACTCTATTTATCATTTCAATAAAAACACAATGTTTATAGTTTCAATAAATCTTATAAGCTGTTGCAGTCATCTCTTCCCCATTTCTCACTATCTTACAAGAAGTGAAACAGCGCCCCTCTAAATGCTATGCGTTGGATGTGTGGTGAAACACTATACTGCACCACCGTAGACTGGCCTTCAGTCTGACTACGCGAGGAGGCTAGGCAGAGTTAGCATCCCTTTGTGAAAAAAAATGTAATGATTAACCAATCAGATGAGGCCACTGCCTAACTGTGATTTGTCAGGATGATGCTAAAGGGAAGCCAGCCGCGGTCTGGCTTCACACCAATCAAATCACAGCATGCGATCAACGTCATTCAGATGAAATAACAGGAGCTGTTAGCAACTTTAGCTGGTGCAGTTATGGAGGGTGCAGATTTGAAGTTTTTAGTTAATAAATAGTTTTACTAAACTACCACTACAGCAGCAACTTAAGATTAAATCTGACGGAAGACCAACACCCAAACTGGAGCTGGCCTGGAGAGGAAAAAGGGGTTTTGGACGTTCAATGAGGAAAGCTATATCTGTACAGTGTGGATAGCTTGTAGCGCCAAACTTCAAATGACTCTGTTGTTGCGGAGGACGAAAAGCCAGTGGGAAATTCTATAACTTGGTTATTGACCACTTTGCCTCCATGAAAGACAGGAGAATGGCCTTCCTTTTCAAATAGTGAGTGAAATGTCACCTCCTTCTCTCTCTGATCTTAACTGAACTGCAGCTATTTGTGTAATTTTTAATGTGGTTATATTGTTTGTTTTGCTTTGCTTGCCTGGATTTAGCTGTGAATGAATAGTCAGTTGAAGTAACCTTATTGTTTTTTCTGCGGTTGTGTACGCATAGATAATGAGCACCACAGACGGCACCTGCCACAGGGCACTGGGCCAGGCTACCTGAATAATTGTCTATACTCTGTTGGTCGGGTACTCGGTTGTTGTCCAGTGATGTTGTGTTATGAACATTTGGCCAAGCATTAAGAAGTGTGTTTGAGCTTGTGTGATTGAGCTTGTGAATGCTTCTTTTATTCCTAACCCATAAGCAGCGGGCTATGTATGCTATTTGGGGTGAGAGAGAGAGACTGAGTGAGTGAGAGAAAGAAAGCGTACATCCCGGTAGATGCAACTTTCAGCGTCTGTATTGATAACAGATAGTGTGCATCTTTAAAGTTTGATTCAATTTTGTGTAAAATTATACCCTGCATTGTAATAGCACAATGCATTAGATAATTGCCCTGCAAAAAGGATATCACCTCTCACTTAGCTTCCCCAAAAATTTACCCCACCCCACCCCACTGGATGCAGCATCTCATTTTCAAGAGGGTCCAAAGACACACATACATAATACAACAGGAAAAAAACTCACCCCAGACCGAAGACACAATAAGTACATCTCATTTACCTAATTACACAATTGGTACCCATAATACATTAGAGATTCAATACAAAAAGGTATCACATAAGAAGGATAGAGGTCCAGTCCACAGGAGGTAAATCAATTAGACGATTACATGAAGCAAAATACAATTACAAGCAATACTGTTTAGTACAGTATCAGTAACATGCACACACATTGTTAACTAAAATCACATGTTGTAACTAAAATCAAACTTTAAAAAACCTTTATTATTTTTGTAGGTTTACTCTAAAACATTTCCCATATATGATGGATATAGTGTGTATTGTCAATGCACAATATTCTCACAACCACAACATTGCAAGACATTCTCACATGGCCAACTCTGCAATCATACAACTGTCTTGAGTTGTCCGATGACATGACATGCTCAATTTAACATAAGAGTGGTGTTACAATGAATGGTGTCAGAAAAGTTGGGAAGGCTGCAAATGTTAAAGTAGACTTACTCCTTGAGACCTGGACCAGCTCAGTGACACTGAAAACTCCCGATGTCACAAAACTCTCCTGGAACTCTGGACCATCTGTAGAAATACAGCAGCAATTTGTGTGTGAGTCTAGAAAAGTAGCAGTTAGTAGTTTCTTTTGATGGCTTGATTTTATGTTTTGTTGCCCCCTTTTTATTCTGTTATTTCAGTGTGTGTCGTTTTGTTTTTCAGTCTGTAGCATTATTATAATTTAGCACACCACGAACGATATGGGCTGTGTTACTACATTTATTTATATTTTGAAAACCTTTTATCATAATACAACAGCAGTGGTCCTAAAAGAAGAAGGAGAACAAACTGTCAGGTTTAAGGTAGATACAGATATGTGGTACAGCCAAAACATTTTCCTACATGCAGATGATCTGTTATTTTAACTAATCACAATGCTTTGCTAATATTTTGAATATCCTTAATGACTTGGTTCTCATCTATTACAGCAGTTCCCAACTTTTTAGGCAACGCACACCCTTCTACATCTTGACCGGGTTGCTGTACCCCCTTTCTCTCTGGGTTTGCATATATATATATGGCAGTAAAAAAATTTTTCTCATACTGTGATGGTTAAACTTTGCAATCAATCCACAGTTCACCTGCCTGCCGAACCATGCGGAGGGAGGTGGAGGTTTTTATTTCTAAAAAATTCCACAAAAAATAATTGTTGAAGTTATTGCACTACTACATCACCATTACATTTTTCCTGTCGCACACCCCCTAGAGGCAACTCATGCACGCACCACACTTTGGGAATCGCTGATCTATTATATGAAACAGAGCTGTTGGCCTATTTAAGTAATTACTGGTATTACTAAAGACCTTAACTCAATCTTTGATGGTTTATTATTATTCAATTTTTAGTATTTTTTTTTTAACACACACAACACACTTACTGTTTTATTATTTATTTTATTTTAATATATTAAAATTTTTCTAACACACACACACACACACACACACGCTTTAATTACTTGTTTAATGAAATGTATGGGGTTGATTGTTCTTATGTAGTTTGTATGATGCTTTGGCAATATTGTTGTTATACATTCATGCCAATAAAGCTAATTTGAATTGAAATTGATGGGAATGATATGCTGTATATCAACAAGAATCATTTGTTCTGTAATTTTAACTGTATTAAAAGTAAGCGTTTTGCCATCTTGAAGATGTTTCAGTATAGAATCAATTATCAATGCCCTGTAATTCCTTCAATGCTGCAGGAGATGTTGTTAGTCTGGACAATGACACAAATATAACTGAAGACTGGATGACATTAGAGAAAAATCATCCATAATGCTTTATTTTCTGTAATTCTCTAATATAGTAGCAAGTTGTTTAAGGTAAGTAAGTTTAAGGAAAGAGACAATTAAATTAACATTAAAAGAAGAAAAAAGAAAATTAGCTTATGAACAGGTAAAATGTTAAAGAGTATGCATGTTACATGTACAAGATCCTACATTACCCATTGTGGCGGTTCGACTGTCCTCCTGATCTGAGCCCACTCCCGTACGACTGGGACTGCTGCTCTGCTCTGCCTCTGAGAGAGAGAGAGAGAGAGATTGATTGATGTTTAATGAAATGTATGGGGTTGATTGTTCTTATGTAGTTTGTATGATTCTTTGGCAATATTGTTGTTATACATTCATGCCAATAAAGCTAATTTGAATTGAATTGAAAGAGAGTATTCCGGATTTCAGCTGATAGATGTAAACCCTTTAAAACTTTATTTATCAATAAATCAATTTTAATGAGTCAGCAGATTAACAGTCAGAGACAGAGAACATTCCTGATCTCAGATGAAAAAGCCAAGCAAAGGTGAAGAACACTTCACAGCAGAAGTACAGGATTGATGAAGAATATAATTGTATGATTTTTAAATAATTTATTTGCATTTTATTGTATCTGATACATCAGAAAAGATAAGATCATACGTTTCCTGTAGTTCTTGACCAGGTTTGCACACACTGCAGCAGGGATTTTGGCCCACTCCTCCTTACAGACCTTCTCCAGATCCTTCAGGTTTCGGGGCTGTCGCTGGGCAATACGGACTTTCAGCTCCCTCCAAAGATTTTCTATTAGGTTCATGTCTGGAGACTGGTAAGGCCACTCCAGGACCTTGAGATGCTTCTTACGGAGCCAGTTTCCCTGGCTGTGTGTTTCGGGTCGTTGTCATGCTGGAAGACCCAGCCACGACCCATCTTCAATGCTCTTACTGAGGGAAGGAGGTTGTTGGCCAAGATCTCGTGATACATGGCCCCATCCATCCTCCCCTCAATACGGTGCAGTCGTCCTGTCCCCTTTGCAGAAAAGCATCCCCAAAGAATGACGTTTCCACCTCCATGCTTCACGGTTGGGATGGTGTTCTTGGGGTTGTACTCATCCTTCTTCTTGAAGTTTAGACCATAAAGCTCTATTTTTGTCTCATCAGACCACATGACCTTCTCCCATTCCTCCTCTGGATAATCCAGATGGTCACTGGCAAACTTCAGACGGGCCTGGACATGCGCTGGCTTGAGCAGGGGGACCTTGCATGCGCTGCAGGATTTGAATCCATGACGGCGTAGTGTGTTACTAATGGTTTTCTTTGAGACTGTGGTCCCAGCTCTCTTCAGGTCATTGACCAGGTCCTGCCGTGTAGTTCTGGGCTGATCCCGCACCTTCCTCATGATCACTGATGTCCCACGAGGTGAGAACTTGCATGGAGCCCCAGACCGAGGGAGATTGACCGTCATCTTGAACTTCTTCCATTTTCTAATAATTGCGCCAACAGTTGTTGCCTTCTCACCAAGCTGCTTGCCTATTGTCCTGTAGGCCATCCCAGCCTTGTGCAGGTCTACAATTTTATCCCTGATGTCCTTACACAGCTCTCTGGTCTTGGCCATTGTGGAGAGGTTGGAGTCTGTTTGATTGAGTGTGTGGACAGGTGTCTTTTATACAGGTAACAAGTTCAAACAGGTGCAGTTAATACAGGTAATGAGTGGAGAACAGGAGGGCTTCTTAAAGGAGAACTAACAGGTCTGTGAGAGCCGGAATTCTTACTGGTTGGTAGGTGAAATACTTATGTCATGCAATAAAATGCAAATGAATTATTTAAAAATCATACGATGTGATTTTCTGGATTTTTGTTTTAGATTCCGTCTCTCACAGTTGAAGTGTACCTATGATAAAAGACATACAGACCTCTACATGCTTTGTAAGTAGGAAAACCTGCAAAATCAGCAGTGTATCAAATACTTGTTCTCCCCACTGTATCTACCATCTTCTACGTCATGCTTGTTGTCATGGTCGCCTCCTGCGTGTTCCACATCAAATTTCTCAATCAGGCAATGAAAATGTTTGATGCCACAGAGGTGGTCCCTATCAACTTTGTTGTGCTATTGTTGCAGGGATAGTATTTTACCAGGAATTTGAAGCCTGGCTTTACTGAACATTTTTGCGTTTACCACTACCACTACACCTGATTTAAAAAAAATCAATACACATCCATTTTTGGGATGGCTAATACTTAGCGATTGGATTTTATCTAGTTTGTTAGTCAAAATCATAGAATGGATTTAAAAATCAATCAGCTGAGAGATGTGTGCGAGTGGCGAGTTAGCTACCTTAGAAAAGCTCTCGTAGCTTTTTTAGTAGAATAAATAAACAAAATATCAAAACAAAATGTCACATAAAATAAATAGTTTTACACTTGTTTTCTTTATCAAACTTTCATCGAACTAAAAGCCTTAAATTGTTAAATTATAAGTTGGTAAATTATTGTAAAACATACTTCATTCAAACTTGACAGAAACTAATCAAAACTCCCCAAAACCATCTTGGTTAGTCTTTCCACTGTTATTACCCGATATGTGATATGCTGCTCCCAATTTATTTTCATTATAATATGAATTCGAGCTGAAAAGCAGGATGAAGTTAAAGCTAAATCTACAGGAGAAAACTTTACTAAAAGCTATAAATAATGCCTGAGAGCCTCACTGCATTATATCCTATTATATTTTTACATTTTAAATTGTCACCTCACACCAGTTTGTGTTTCCTTTTATATAAATAAAAACATTTCCACCATAAAATAGTGCAGAAAAGGAAGAAACCCAGAGGAAATTAAGTCTTTAATGCTCAAAATCTTCTGGGGGTGGACCCACAGACCCCCCACTTAGTGCCCCATACAAGAAAATAGTCTCTGGGTTCACACACAGTTTCTGGGAGGACTTTCACTTTTTCATTAAATATAATTACTTATTCATATGGATTTTTTGTTCCCTGGGAAAATAATAAATGTGTAGTTTGCCATTCAATTATTGTTTTTTTTAATAATAACAACAACTATTAACAACTATTAAGGGCAAACAGCCAACATCTTTTTTGATGGTGGGCGGTAAGGGACCTGGATAAAGACCCAAAAATCATCATAAAGTGCTTCTACGGCAGAGATAGATAGCAACTGGCCAATCAGTAGCAGCAGCCAACTAACAGCTGTAGCAACAGTCGCAGTTTTGGGATTATAAAGACAAAGCTGGTTAATTAATCAAAGTAATCAAACACTGGTGTTTTGATTAATGGATCTGTCCTACTAATAAAATTTTTTACACATTTTATGCCAGAAGAGGGCAGGGCACTGAAATACATTTTTCATGGCACACATTTTGACATGTCACAGAGGTTTAAATAATAACATTAATGGCTACTTTGTATTAAGGTGGGCTGGGTTATGAGCAGGCTGGCACACTGTGTCTTACTTGGATGAAACAGATGCCGTGTTACTCTGCTACAACTTTGAACCTTGGCAAAATATAGTGTAGGAAACAGTTTGTACAGATGATCATTGGGGATATGCAAACTGTACAAGAAATTAACCACATAACCAAGCTACGCAGCTGCAGCTGTCAAATACAGGAAGGACAACGGGCAAAAAATTGTGGGTGTATGTAGATAGAAATGGCTCATTCAAAAGGTAATAAAAACATAACGGTTCATTATGTAAGTTTTTATACACCACGGAAAACATAATTATGGATATTATATTGCATTTCTGTCAACACATCCTCGAAATATTACTAACTTAATGAACACTTCATCAACTTATTTCTTGCACTACCATATGGCATATACTGAGCACATTCATGCTCCCCAGACAAGCGGGAACCTCAGGGTCTCAGTGCTGTAAACTGCCATTATTTATAATGGCCAGCAGGGGGCGAGTCAGTTAACACATTTACCTCTGTAAACACTTTCCTAATGAGTTTATGGTCTCAGTTGATAGTTTCAAGTCTTCTTCAGCACAGCATGATGTTCATTTAGTAAATGATGGTCCCATTTAGAGGAAAATAAACCACAAAGCAGGGGATGCTTTAGTGTGGGGCTACCTTGCTCTGAACACACTGGCCAGCGCAGCACTCAAAGCTTACCGCTTATCAGAGCTTTCAACCACTTCCAACGGTCTTCTTCAAACTGGCAAGCAGGTGTCATCACGAGTCCTCAGGTCAAGAACAAACTTTGATATACTAGCGAGCAAAGAGAAATCTAAAACTGTCACTATTAGTCACCTGTGTTCATGTGAGGACTGACTAAGCATAAAGACCAGCGTACATGAAACCACCACACAGACCAGTATCACAGTTTGAACTCTAACCACCATTAACAACATCAAAGATCAGTGGCGAGGACTCCCTGATAGAAAGAGTGTCCAACAGATACAATTAGTTGATAATGGTTCCCAGTTCTGGGGGTTTGCAGTACAGTGTTAGAATTAAAATATTAACTGTATTTGTTTAAAGATAAATTCATAAGGGTAGTTGTAACCAGAGTTAAGTTTAATTGTATAAAGATAACCAGCCAACTGCGTGGTGAAATTATATTTTAAATGAGACCAAGGTAGATGCTGTAATCATATACTGTATATGTATAATCAGTTTAGTTTAGTGGTGATGGTAATGATGATATAATATACACTATGTTAGGTAGACCTGGTCAATTGCTTGTTAACACAAATGGCTAATCAGCCAATCACATGGCAGCAACTCAATGCATTTAGGCATGTAGATGTGGTCAAGACAACTTGCTGAAGTTTAAACCGAGCATCAGAATGGGGAAGAAAGGGGATTTAAGTGACTTTGAACGTGGCATGGTTGTTGGTGCCAGACGGGCTGGTCTGAGTATTTCACAAACTGCTGATCTACTGGGATTTTCACACATAACCATCTCTAGGGTTTACAGAGAATGGTCCGAAAAAGAGAAAATATCCAGTGAGTGGCAGTTGTGTGACGCCTTGTTGATGTCAGAGGTCAGAGGAGAATGGGCAGACTGGCTCCAGATGACAGAAAGGCAACAGTAACTCAAATAACCACTCATTACAACTAAGATACGCGGAATACCATCTCTGAACGCACAACAGGTCGAACCTTGAAGCAGATGGGCTATAGCAGCAGAAGACCGCACCAGCTACCACTCCTGTCAGCTAAGAACAGGAAACTGAGGCTACAATTTGCACAGGCTCACCAAAACTGGACAATAGAAGATTGGAAATATACGTTGGCCTCGTCTGATGAGTCTCGATTTCAGCTGCATTCAGATAGTAGGATCAGGATTTGGCGTAAACAAAATCTTGCCTTGTATCAACAGTTCAGGCTGGTGGTGGTGTGGAGATATTTTCTTGGCATACTTTGAGCCCAGCTGAACATCGTAAACACGACAGCCTACCTGAGTATTGTTACTGACCATGACCATATGTCAGCTGAGACGTTTGTACTTAAAAAAAACTACAACAGTACTTTAGCTTTGTTAGTATGATGTCTTTTGTAATTCAAACCAAAAGGAAGCGTGAAAAATATCTAGAAATATGTTCAATATATTACCCCTCCCACTCACGAAACGTTTACGGTTAAGTATACATTTGCTTATACAAAACCTTTTCATGAACATCAGTTGCAGGAATTCTTCAGCCAAAGTTCAACGACTCTAGAAACTGGATGCTTCAAGGATAGTGACAACTTGGCCAAGTTAATGGCAGCTATCACCGTTTCCGTTGGTCTGCTTTGAACTTGTTTATACACTAAAACTACATCACACTCAATCTCACAAACCGAACACACCGCCATGCCCACATACACATCAAATGGTTAAACACTCAGCACAAGGCCTATTCTAGAAAGACAAAGGCCTGTAAAACTCACATAAAAAATGAATACGATGTCAAAAAACGTTTTGTTCAGTTAATAGTATCTAATCTGCTAATTAAATGTTTGTGGAATTTAACTACTGCTTAATTTCTGCTTAAATTCTGGTGTAGCATTTGTAGCACATTACAAAGGCTATGGCACCATCTAGTGGATGAAATCTGCAATAGCCTTGCCTTCCAGAAACTTTTTTAGCATTGGACCTTGTTTTTTATTAGGCTGCAAAAACTCAATTAATTGTGGGGTTGACCTATTTAAATATTACATTGAGTGTGTTTTTACATTTATTTGTTAATAGACTATAGCTATAACTGTAACAAAAATATAACTGGTAATAATTGGAATTTAATTGACTAGCCTATAGGCCATGAAATTACGCTACATTGTTGTTTATAGATATAAGAGACAACTTGAACTTGAAGTTCAAGCCTCCCATCCTTCAATTGTTAACTGGGATAATATATATTTTCCCCATAATTGACGTTGCCATAAATGTTTTGTTTTCAAATGTTAACCATTTTAAAAAGACGAGAGACACTTTAACTGGCAGAGGGGGGTGGCGCTGCAAATTAACATGACAACAAATCAAAAGCATCAGAACAGCATCACACTTTACTAAACAACTGTAGCCAGAAATGGCAAAGGAAGACATGTCCACATACATTTGATACATACAAACACGCAAAGCAATAAAATGGATATTATTCAACATATAGCTGAGCATTTTACAGAAAATATTCAGATGTAACCCCCAATGTAATCAGAAATATGCATTTGTGATTTAATTACATATTTTCCCAGTAGTCCTAACTGTAACAGATAACACATGCATTCATTTTGTAATTAAATTACTTGACTAAATTGCATGTAACAAATTACTCCCCAACACTGCCTGTACGTTTGTCTACTTTATTTTATGAGCATTAACAATAAGTTATGTAGAGTGGGAAATTACGTTCGTATCATTTTATAATAGAGTGCTGGTTTCTCTTAGTTTAGCATCCCGATGGAAAATGAATAATTTCACCGAGGCTCTTAAGATTTTTAATTTGCTGTCTTGTACTTCAACAACAATGTAACTGCTAAACAAAAATGTGCAGACATAATTCAACATATTATGTTCTAACTCTTTTATGATTACATTGATGATCAAAATACTCCAAATCATTATGTAGAAATATACATTTAAAATACAATGTTGCCAATAAAATAACCAAATGAAACAAATAGCCTTCAGTTAATAATGGAAACTGAATAAGGATGAAACACAGCTCTGCTTTAATGATTCATTTTATAAGTAACTGTAGGCCTAATACAATCATTGTCATTGGAGGGGAAGTGAAAGCACTATATTTTCTTCAGTGAAACTTTACAGGACAAAATAACAGTGAATCCAGACAATAAGCACAACACAGGCTATGAACTGTAGGCTACTCCAGAGTTCCCAGTCACCACAAGAATAAAAGCATTTAACACAGGCTGTACAAAACATGACTTGAATTCACTCAATAATGTTAAAATAAAGTTACACTGACAATGGTATATATACGTACTTTGTGACAACGTGTGTCACACCGGTTTTAAGGCGACCTACTTAGTTCAGATGTATTTAGTAGGTGTATGGCGGGTGGATAGTGCCACGGATTATGGCGGGTGGATAGTGTCAAAGCGAGGATTACCAGGAGAAGGAGAAGGAGCAGTCTACCCTGCCATCGCCGCCAGACCGTGTGGATTTTTGAATGGGAGTGATTGGGACTGCAGACGGGAGACCGGCGGCGACTTGGCGGCGAGTGCATGGAATCAACGTCTTCCGGCGGCGACGTCACGGCGGCGTATGTTCGAATTCCTGTATAAATATATGCCTACTAAATACGTCTGAACTAGGTACGTCGCCTTACAACCGTGTGATACACATGTCGTCACTAGGTACGTTGCCTTACAACCGTGTGATACACACGTCGTCACTAGGTACGTCGCCACCAATACACCATTGTCAGTGTAGCTCCTATTTTAACTTTATTGAGTAAATTCAAGTCATGTTTTGTACAGCCTGTGTTAAATGCTTTTATTCTTGTGGTGACTGGGAACTCTGGAGTAGCCTACAGTTCATAGCCTGTGTTGTGCTTTATTGTTTGGATTCACTGTCCTATAAAATTCCACTGAAGAAGATGATGCTTTCATTTCCCCACAATGTGAAAATGGTTGTATTAGGCCTACAGTTACTTATAAAATTAATCATTGAAGTATTAGAGCTGTTTCATGCTTATTCAGTTTCTATTATTATTTGTTATAGGCATTTGCCTTTGGTTATTTTATTGGCAATGTATTTTAAATGTATATTTCTGCATAATGATTTGGATTATTTTGATCATGCTAATGCATTACTAATCAATGTAATCCTAAAGGAGTTATAAGATACTATGTTACCTTATGTCTGCACTTTTTTTTCAATTACATTGTTGTTGAAGTACAAAACACCAAATTAAAAATCTTAAGATCCTCAGTGAAGTTCTTCATTTTCCATCGGGATGCTACGCTAAGAGAAACCAGCATACTATTATACAATGATTCAAACGTAATTTCCCACTCTGCATAGCTTATTGTTAATGCTCATATAAATATAAAGCTCCCATGATTCTATACCAAGAACACCATTTAATGTTCAACTGTAGACAAACGTAAATGTAAGTGTTATCTGTTACAGTTAGGCTGACAGTGTTTAGTAAAGTTTGTTGCTGTTCTGATGCTTTTGATTGGTTCTCATGTTTGAATTTGCAGCACCACCACTCAATTAAACTGCCTCTCAAGCTGTGTTTTAAAATGGTTAACTGTTGAAAAACAAAACATTTATGGCAGCATCAAATATGAGGAAAACATTGATGTAAATAAAACATGTAGCTTGGTGTTGGTCTATTTTTTATATTATAAATGACAGTTGGGTACACAAAGTAAATGATAAAAGCACAATTTTAATCTACAGAATAGACCCAAAAGTAAACATCATGCCAGTTAAAAAAAATTAAAGATGGGAGGCTAGAACTTCAAGTTGTCCCTGATATCTATAATACAACAATATAGCATAATTTCATGGCCTATAGGCTACTCAATTAAATTACAAATATTACCAGTTATATTTTTGAAGTTAGAGCTATAGTTTATTAATGAATAAATGTAAAAACACACTCAGTGTAATATTTAATTAAGTAAACACCACAATTGAGATTTTCAAGTTTCTGCTGTAAACTTCTCAGCTGACATAACTTACAAAAGCATCAGAACAGCATCACACTTTACTAAACAACTGTGGCTGGAAATGGCAAAGGAAGACAATGTGCACATGAAATACATGCAAAGCAACAAAATGAATATTATTCAATATCTAGCCAAGCTTTTTAAAGAAAATATTCAGATGGCATCTTAAACATTTTCATAAGAAATTGTGATTTAATTACCAGTCGGCCTAACTAACAGATAACACTTACATTTATTTATAATTAAATTATTTGACTAAATTGCATGTAAGTAGTTACTCCCAACACTGCCTGTATGTTTGTCTACAGTTGAACATTAATTGGTGTTCTTCTTGGTATAGAATCATGGGAGCTTATATTATGAGCATTAACAATAAGCTATACAGAGCGGGAAATTACATTTGTATAATAGTATGCTAGTTTCTCTTATTGTATCATCCCGATGGAAAATGAAGAACTTTTTTTTTGCTGTCTTGTACTTCAACAACAATGTAATTGCTAAAAAAAAAAGTGCAGACATAAGGCAACATAGTATCTTATAACTCCTTTAGGATTACATTGATTAGTAACGCATTAGCATGATCAAAATAATCCAAATCATTATGCAGAAATATACATTTAAAATACATTGTTGCCAATAAAATAACCAAAGGCAAATGCCTATAACAAATAATAATAATAATAATAGAAACTGAATAAGCATGAAACAGCTCTAATACTTCAATGATTAATTTTATAAGTAACTGTAGGCCTAATACAACCATTTTCACATTGTGGGGAAATGAAAGCATCATCTTCTTCAGTGGAATTTTATAGGACAGTGAATCCAAACAATAAAGCACAACACAGGCTATGAACTGTAGGCTACTCCAGAGTTCCCAGTCACCACAAGTATAAAAGCATTTAACACAGGCTGTACAAAACATGACTTGAATTTACTCAATAAAGTTAAAATAGGAGCTACACTGACAATGGTGTATTGGTGGCGACGTACCTAGTGACGACGTGTGTATCACACGGTTGTAAGGCGACGTACCTAGTTCAGATGTATTTATTAGACGTATATTTATACAGGAATTCTAACATACACCGCCGTGACGTCGCCGCCAGAAGACGTTCCTTCCATGCACTCGCCGCTGGTCTCCCGTCTGCAGTCCCAATCAAAATTCCACACGGTCTGGCGGCGACGGCAGGGTAGACTGCTCCTTATCCTTCTCCTGGTAATCCTTGCTCTGACACTATCCACTTGCCATAGAAATGTAGCGGTGATGTTTTCCTCTGCTCCGCTCGTTTTCACCGTCACCTACTGCCGCTTGTCACGATGCTGACATTTGAAGAATGAGCAGAGGACGCTAGCTAAGTGTTACCACGCTGCACAGTGTGCGGGTGAAAATCATTAACGTGAGTTACGCATCGACTTTACTGATCATGTGATATTTTAGTAGCAGTAGTCACTCACTCAATAGCAGCCTGTCTGTGCTAAACAGGGACAACCACACGTCTCCGTTGTGTGCACCGCACAGAGCTGCATCTCTGAGTTCCGCCTTTTTCGTTCCGTCAACATTACATTATCAATTAACGTCTAGATAATCGATTATTGACATTTGTTTCATAATTGTCCTAGTCTGCATCGCGATGCATCTAAAAATGAATTATTTTCCACACCCCTAGATGCTATCATGTCAATATGGACCAAAATCTCTGAGGAATGTTTCCAACACCTTGTTGAAAGTATGCCACGGAGAATTAAGGCAGGTCTGAAGGCAAAAGGGGGTCCAACCCTGTACTATCAAGGTGTACCTAATAAAGTGGCCAATGAGTGCATATTCATAGTGCATTTAAATTGTGTTTACACTGTTTTTTCACATGAAGTCAAACAACACAAAGACTAATAGCTTCTCTTCTTGAAAGTCAGATGTGTAAGCCTCCTTATAGTTAACCTGGTTAGAAAATCAGATCTAGGTCTTCCATCACTGTTTCCCTGGTCTGAGAGATGCAGAGAAGCTAAAAATAACGTGGGAACCCACATCAATACTCACACTTTTGACACAGACTGACACATACGCACAGTCTACCAAATATCTGTGTGAATGATATAGTGCTGGGCAACGCAAATTTTTTTTATCGCAATTAATCGCATTGTTATGTGCAAAATTGAATAATGAATTCTAAAGTAGTGTAGTGTAAATGTACTGCTATATACACAAAAGTGCAATAACGTGGTTTGCAAATACTTTAAACAAATAAAGTGCTTTTAACCAGCGGTATTCCCTTTATACAGTAGCAATAAAATATGCAAATCTCAACTTAAACATTACTGTGATCAAATCAATCAAATCAAATATTAAACCAAAGCTGTTCGCCACTGCCAGGGCATTACCTTTTATCTAGCTTGTTAAAACAAGTTAAGAGTCGAGAGCCACGATCAGAACAGAATAACAGGCTCCTTCTGAGCAACAGGTTAAAAGATATAAATCTGTTTTCTTGTTTTTTTTCTGAACAGGTATCAGCAGAAACATTTTTCTTTTATCAGGGAGCAGCAGAAACAGTCAAGTTAGAGTGAGGTGAAGTGGTCGAGCACAAGGTGTAGCAACAAGCGGGAGCATTTCCATGAAACTGTCACGGCTGCACATGCCCACCAGCTGCGGAAGTTGAATTGTCTTGAACTTTTTGTACAAGATGCGGAGCACAAATCATTGGAAGAGAGACCGATCCTCGCTGTTTGTGAGTTTCCATAATCTATTACTGTTTAACTAAATAGGACATCAACAGGAGGGAATTCACATGTCAGAGCATCCCTGCAAAACTAGATGAAGGCCTATCAGGTAAAGTTATGTAGCCTATCATTTTAACTGAAGTGAAATAGGCTACAGCGCACTGAAGCTGTTGCCATGGTTACTATCCATAGAGCGCCTGCTGCTTTTCTTCCTTTCGGTTTACCTGAGAGAACCTGTGGGGCCAAGCGACAACGTTGTGATTTTAAGAACATTCCTCAGACCGATGTTAATAATGTGTTAATGTGCCCAGCCCTAATAATTATTAATGAATGCAGAAATATGCAATGTTAATACATATGAATAAGTACTATTTCAGCTTCAGCAGTCATATTCTTTAAACTTGAATTATGACGAGTCGGGGGAGTTTGCATTCATAGCCTCAAACCACATCCAGTACAGCACTGCTGTTAAAACCAAATAGCTTCCGTGTTTGAGAAAGTCAGGTTTTTATTACCTCTTTAGAAATATTTATTTCAACTTCCCCATCTCCTCTGTGTGTGCACTGTCGGCCAATTTGTGTTCATACTTGCACAAGTCGTTCTCGTCCTTGTGGGAGTTGCTATGGCTCTCCAACACTATACTGGTGATTGTGGACTAACTGACCGATATACAGGATGGGTGCTCTTAAAGTTGACAAAACAGGAAAAAGCGCACACGATGCCTCTTCAAACTTCAAGCGTTCACAATGGCCCATGTTATTGTACAGCATGAGTGCTGTTCTATTTCTTCTACTTGCTTCCTCATTCTACTCATTGTTATATGTTGGATATCTTGGTGCGTATCTGAAGGAGGTAAAATAAAAGTGAATGACTCAGGCTTAAGACAGACATGCCAATCATTAACAAGGAGCCGTGTAAAGTTCAAATTTCCCAAATTTTGTCCACAAACAAACTGCAATTAAGTAATTATGGAGGTTTGTGAATGCGTATCCCACACTGTAGAGATGCAACATGAACAGCACAAGACAAAACCCCTGAAGCCATTTTCTTTGGGCTTTTTAAGCCTTTCTTACTTCTAGCTCCACCAGCTTCAATCACTCACACCACCTGCGTCTGTCAAGCCTCTTCATCCACGACCATAATACTCCCATCAAACACAAAGACCCACCAACCCCGCAATACTGCTATGTCTAGTTTTTTCTGCAATTAGCTAAAGTAGCCAAAAATGTATTTGATACCATTTTAAATGTAGACATTTTCTGCAGAAATCAGATCAATTATTTAAATGTGAAGAAAATTATGAGCCTGACACCAACATAAAAACAGAAGAGAAAAAAAATGTTTTCTCCACCAACTGACAGTACCTGTAAATTGTGCCATCCAATAATTCAGCACAGTATCCCAATGTAGTCTGTATTTGTATTTTAAGTACACTGCATCTTAGTTCACAAATGAAGGATAACATAGATAACACACTTTAATGTTGCATAGTAAAGAAGAACACTGAAGTGTGTGTTGGTACATACCTCTCTCTTGTACAAAGTAAGCGAGGTAGAGGTCGAGCTCTTTGACAGAGACAGAGATGTGTCGAGGCTGGACACAGAGGACTGGATTGGAGCATTGGCCTCCCTTCACCAGCCGCTCTCCATCTGTGCTTTCCAATGGGATTCCTTTAAATAGGATGACCATCACCAGGTCCAACCTCCACACCTTGGAAACGACAAAACATAACAATTATTGACTAAAAACAACATGAATCTAACTCTAGCCAGGGTTAGTGTAACTATATACCATGAGGGATTGCTGAACCACTGCTCCCCTTCATGTATATAATATACTGCTTCATTGAATAGTTTAAAGTTGTCTATACTGGCCAAACGTTTTACTTCAAATTTATACTTTCATTACTTGTTAACCCTGCGATGGATTGGCGACCTGTCCAGGGTGTACCCCGCCTTTCACCCGATGTAAGCTGGGATTGGCTCCAGCCCCCCGCGACCCTGTACGCGGGATAAGCAGCTGACGATGGATTGGTGTTAACCAAGCCAACTTCTCTGCTGCTAAGTGTGGGATTATGTGTGTTTCTTTTAAGAGAGATGGAGCAAATAAAATCAGATGATGTCCTCTACAGAGGGAAAAATGAAAAGCGTTTGTGTGTGACAGCAGGAAAGCTGTTGGTCGTCTTCTTTTGCCATGTTTTTACATATGTGTTGATAAAGATATGTCTGAAATACAATTTTTTTTATAATTTGCAAATGCCACATTTTTCATGCCAACTTCTTACATTATGAAAAAAAAAAAACACACTTTACCTATCTAATTAAATGCAGTAAACAAAGCGGGATTCAACTAACTAATTGACCCTAACTAACACTTGGAAATGTTCTCTGGGCAGTGGCTAACTGGGCCCAATTTGGACATTTTCACTTAAGGTGTACTCACTTTTGTTGCCAGCAAGCTGTACGCTCAATACTTTACATTGTAGCAAAGTGTCATTTATTCAGTGTTACATGAAACATGAACATGTGTGAGCACGCGCGCACACACACACACACACACACACGCTCCTGGATAGCTCACTGATACGCAAGAGCACACTACGCAGGTATGGAATGGGCAGCTGAACGCAAACAAACATCCTTGCTGATACTTGGAAAGGAATAAAACTTAACACCCGTCAGCCTGTAGATGTCCTCAAATCCTCTCCATTTCACTCAGCCAGCTCCTTTTAAATTACAGATCTGCATGATTCACATGGGTCAGACTTTCAGGTCAGAAAATCCGGAATAATCCGGAAAAATCACATCCCTGGAATATGGATCTGATGCAATGCTACTATACAAGTAATCCCAGTAAGAGGGGTTATATGCAGAGACTATGGGATATATGGATGCTTCGAAACCCATCATCAACATTGACAAAGAAACAACTTCTAGCTCAGTGTTCTAATATCCGCAAACGGCAGCTCCTATCACAACTAGAGATTGATGAGGTACAACAAATATGCTAAGGCAATTGGAAGGCAGGACGACATGTCAGCGGGGAGATGTCATCATCATTCCCACACTCAGAGATTGGGTCCCAAGCCCCAATAACAACAAGCCCTTTCGGCACAGAATCACTCAACGTAAGGGTGACTTTGAAGATCATAACCAAACTGGACCCCCAAGTACAACGACCAAGATTGCCAAGGCTAAGTGACAAAGTACCCTCTGAAAGTCTGCTAGAAGATGTGAATGCAGCACTACATACTATTCCTACGTACGCCACAGCAATAGTGATCCTAGAGATGCTTGGCTATAAGATGAACACAAGCCACAAAGAGCATTAGTCTTCTCCCCCCATGGAGGAGAAGGCTAGAGGTCAAGATCAAGGCAACACAAAGAGAGGTTAGTCAGCTCTCAGAACTACAGAAAGGTGCAAGGAAGGGGATACCTAAGAAATACAACAAGCTGTCGATACTTGAGGCTCTGGAAACTGCCAATGGCAGCTTCCACATAGAAGCTCCCGTCAGGCATCATAATGGCTAAGATGAGTAGGCACATGGCTCAATACATGGACAGGGCCCAGAAGGGAATGGGTAGTAATACCAAGCACCAGCTACTGGTTGATAGAGCAGTCACTTGAGACTGCAAGACCAGGCAGACCAATCTGTGCACCGCCTGGATTGACTGCAAGAAAGCCTATGACTCAATGCCACATACATGGATACTGGAATGCTTGGAAATGTACAAGATCAACAGGACACTAATAGCCTTCATCAAGAACTCAATGGGGCTGTGGAAAACAAGCCTGGAAGCCAAGTCACCATCAAGTGCGGCATATACCAAGGCGATGCACTATCCCCGCTGCTGTTCTGCATTGGCCTGAACCCCCTCAGCCAGATCATCACAAAGACTGGCTACGGATACCGGTTCCGAAGTGGAACAACCATCAGTCACCTCCTCTACATGGATGACATCAAGCTGTATGCCAGAAATGAGCGAGACATCGACTCACTGATCCACACTACCAGGATCTACAGGAACGACATTGGAAGTGGCTGATATCATGAAATCCTACCAGTGGCTGGAAAAGGCTGGACTGAAGGACAGCACAGAAGGACTAATCATAGCGGCACAAGAACAGGCACTCAGTACAAGATCAATAGAGGCTGGGGTCTACCACACCAGGCAGGACCCCAGGTGCAGACTGTGCAAGAATGCCCCTGAGACAATACAGCACATAACAGCAGGGTGTAAGATGCAGGCAGGAAGTGCGTACATGGAACACCATAACCAGGTAGCTGGCATGGTGTACAGGAACATCTGCCATGAGTATGGGCTGGAAGTCGGAGGGCAATCCAAAGCATTTAACGGAGTACTTGTACTCCTGTTGTCCTGTAAAACACAGGACAAGAATCGTGGGGCAAATAAGAGTTTGCAGCAGTGAGGTAATACTTTACCTTTCCTACTCTTGAGGTGCTATTTCTTTGCACATTTACTGAGCAATCCACTAGAATCTGAAGGCCGGCTGAGCGAGATCAAACAACTGGGTGTGTGTCCCACCCACTGAAACCAAGCTTTTGTCTTGTTAATCCGGAGGGCGATCTCAGCTGGGTGCAATCACTCTTAATGCCCAACACCTGTGTACAATTAGACTCACAGTACTTCAGTGAAACTTACCACTGAAGCGTCAGCGTCTGCTCCTTGTGTGAAGACCTACTTGGGTAAAGACCAGCGAGTCTACCTGTGCGAGTCCACTGAGCAAGGCCGCCTACACGAGAAGCTTTTTCCCTTTCTGAGGCACACCCACTCACCTAAAGCTGCCAGCTACAACAACACTCAGGCCATGTGCTACTACACTATTCCTATTGTCTCCGGTACACGCAAGAGACATCATGCCATCAGGCACAGAAACCAGGCACTCCTCAAGCCTTTAAAACCGGCACAACCCACATCTGTTTACTTGTCTGTTGGGTCATGGAACTGCCAGTCGGCAGTCAACAAAGCTGACTTCATCACTGCTTATGCTAACACATTATCTCTTGGGCTACTGGCGCTCACTGAGACCTGGATCAAACCTGAAAACTCTGCTACCCCCGCTGCGCTGTCCACCAATTACTCTTTCACCCACACCCCCCGGCCATCTGGGAGGGGGGTGACTGGGTAACTTTGTGGAGGAGCTAGACACACTGCTGACCACTATTTCATTCAGTTCACGGTATGCCTACAAGAAAAGCCCATTCTTCCAACACCATTGGTTTCACACCGCCGCAACCTCCGCAACCTGTCTCCAGCTCACTTTGCCTCAGTGGTAGCTTCCGCTCTACCCTTCCCCTCAACACATTTTCCTCACTTGAGGTCAATGATGCCACACAATCTCTGTGCTCTACACTAAGCTCGTTCGGTCATGCCGCTTTTCTCTATACAACATAAGGAAAATCAGGCCCTACCTCACTCAGTACACCACCCAGCTTCTGGTACAGGCCATGGTTATCTCTCGCATCGACTACTGCAATGCCCTCCTAGCAGGTCTCCCAGCTTGTGCGGTGAAACCTTTACAAATGGTTTAGAACACAGCAGCACGTCTGGTTTTTGATCAGCCCAAAAGGACTCATGTCACTCCATTACTCAGTGACCTCCACTGGCTCCCCGTGGCCTCCAGAATCAAAATCAAATCACTAATGCTTGCATACAGAGTGACTATTGGGTCTGCACCCATCTACCTAAACTCCATAATACAAACTTATGTTCCTTCTCGGCTGCTACGCTCCTCCAACGAACGCCGCCTGGCTCTGCCATCCCTTCACACAAAGCAATCCCAGTCCCGGCTATTCTCATCTGTGACACCACGATGGTGGAACGAGCTACCACACGCCATCAGAGCAGGGGCGTCCCTCTCTAACTTCAAGAAGCTCTTGAAAACTCATCTCTTCCGAGAACACTTCCTCTTATAACACCTTTAACTCCTAATCTCTAACATGCACTTCCAAAGTGACCCCAAACTGGGAGAGTGGCTACAGCAGATTCCAGGTAAAACATCAGAGGTCTCTGTCCAGAAGAGTGCAGTCCTAGGAACAGCTAAGATACTGCGCAGAACCCTCAAACTCCCAGGCCTCTGGTAGAGGACCCCAGCTTGAGGATGACACATACCACCCCGCAAGGGGTGACAGGGGGATTTATATTACACACACACACACACACACACACACACACAATATCATACTTTTTCTGTCAAGCCCCCTTATGAAGCTTAAAAAAAGTGAATTTTTTATCAATCATTTACAATTACAAAATAGCCTTGCTAGCATCCGAGCACATTTGTTTGTTTACTTAACCACTTGAATCATATTCATGCAACTGAATGAAGGTCTGCGCAAGGTGCAAACTACGGGGGAGCCAGGGGTAGCTTAGCTCCTCTAAAACCAGGATTTGTGAAATTTTAGGGGGTCTCTAAAATATTGACAATATGCTTTTTGCCATTAATTTCTATTTTTCTGTATCATCATGGATCATGCGTGAAATCAGGAGCGCCGGGCTTCGTCCAACCAGAGGGAACGATCGCCGACCATCCACAGCATGCCTGGTCGCTCCGCAATCTCCTGACCCTGGCCCTGTACAGCGCCCCACTCCCCCTACGGTACCTATAATGGGTTGTGTCGCTAGTATGACCGGCGCGTTTCAGGTGGTTGGTGACCGTTTCCTTTGGCTGGATGAATTTTACGTATGATCCGTGCAACACTGCAGCTTGTGGCTCTCTGCAGCGCCACGCAACTTTCTAAATTCTTCCATCTCACGGAGTAAAGAAAGGTCAGATTGAAACAGTGTACAGAGACTGCCGCAGCTGTTATGTAAAGCCTATTGCAGCAAAATGGCAACATATAATAAGAATAATAATAATAATAATAAGACAAGCAATGCCAGATATTTTCACATTCAGCCCCAGGCCTAGATGCTTGCAGCTATGAATAATTCAGCAGACCATCCATGACCCCCCTGAAGTAGCTCTGCACCCCCCCAGTTTGAAAACCACTGCCCTACACATATCAAACACAAATATTCACACACACACTCTATATATAAAATCAACAGAACCCAAAACCAGACAACAAACATCACATTGTTCTCTGGACAGACTTTTGTTAATTGTCCTGTATTTACTATTTTGTTTTCCTCGTAAAAGAATAATTAAAAAGTTTAAAACGGGGCACAGTTAAATATCAAAACACATGTAATCACAACCGATAAATGGTTTAGATCCACAACTCTCCATACCAGTAAATGTAAATACTAAATGTTTTGGTGTACGTTCTGCTAACTATGAAGAACGTGCATGTGGGTTTATGAATTAGAGGACATGTGTGCAGAACTTGTGAATGATCAAAACTGTAAATAGCCACGATAGCCCTAGTTGCAAATGTGTTATGCTGAACTTGTATGACATTATTCTGTAAACTAACTTTATATATGAAACATTTTACTCAACTGCACCTCTACTTTCCTTTAAGATGCAGTCTAATGTAAAGGTAGGTGCTGCTCTAGGTTAGTGAAAATTGAATGCTCTATGGAGAGAAAAATCACTAATCAATAAGATCCACTTGTATTGTGTTTCTAGAGACATACTGCTCCTATTAGCTGTTTGTTTTATGTAAAATATTGAAAGATAATACTGACCCATAACTGGCTTTTGTCCACTGCATATGGCGTACCTTTATGACGCAAAAAATATCTTGATATAACAATTATGATGTAACCCTGTGATTTTTTACTGTCATGTTCACAAGTGTACGGATGCAGGCATACTATTTTAATCTGGGTGAGAAATAATTACCCACCCTCTGAAAAACATTTGCCTGTAAACCATCATACTTATTTTCATCATACATCATTTTTGGTTAGAAGCTCTGAACTCAGCAACATTTACTTATTATCCTGACCAGCTGACACAAAACAACTGTGGAACAGAACTACTGTAAATTAATAGGTGCGATTAGGCAGAATTTTATTTACCTTGTCAGCTTGTCGGAGACAGTCTATGCGTCTCATTTTGCCTTTCTGGTCAGGGTTTGACAGGACACAGCATGCAGCTTTCTTCCCAGTGATTGACAGGACAAAATCTTCTCTGCATTCAGGTCTAATGTCCTTTCTTAGCTTGGCCAAAAGACGGCTGGCCCACTTCTGTTTCACCTAGGAACAGAATGATATTGTAAAGGGAGTTATGTCTATTAATATATTGTACTCGCATATATAAATAGCTGTAAGACCAGTAAGTCAAATTTGGAAATGTATATTAACATGTTATAAAACACTGGTTTAACTACATACATAATGTTTTTAGTTTTTAGTTTTAGCTACTTGAGTTCAAAATAAAAATATTTATTTCTATTATCCACCACTCCAATCCATCCCACCTCTGCCTTTTCCCCAAGAAGTTCGTCTTTGACAGCTCGCTCTTCTTCTTTAGTCATCCTTTTCTCATGTTTTTTGAAGTACTTCCTTTTCCTGGCCTGGAGGTTGAACCATGTGTAGGCGAAGGCACGGACCTGAGGCAGCAGAGCCTCAATGAACGGATGGAACTCATCCTACATGACAGACAGACACATTAAGTTAAATACACACGCATACACTACACACAATTATCAGTAACCAAACCAACTTTAACCACAACTTCCTTAGTTTGGACATGTAGCATCTATTTTCCTAACAGCACACCGACATAATCAGGCTACAACACAGCCGCTCTGGTGGCCCGCTTGACAGACAAGCACTCCCTCTCCACATATAGGCAGTATGTGGACACCATGGTCTTGTGGTTCCAGGAGAGCTCCCTGGAACTGATCAATAAGACCAAGAAGATGTGTTGTGGGGGGGTGCCGGGCAACTGATACCACACCCTCTCTCTGAACCACTCAGGCTGGAGGGGCAGGTGGTAGAACAAGTCAAGAGCTTTAAATATCTGGGCACTGATATTGACCACCACTTGTCCTCCACACAACATGTAGATGGGGTCTACAAAGGCCAGAGAACGCCTGAGAAGGCTGAAAGGTTTTAATGTCAGACAGGACATTTTACCAACAGTGTATCGGTCACTCGTCGAATCAGTTCTCATATTCAACATTGCATCCTGGTGCAAGTTCCTCCCAGAGAAAATCAAGAAAAAAACTCACAAGAATCATCAAACATGCCACCAAAATCACAGGCACCACTCAAATCCAGCTGTTTTTTTTCAGCCATGCAATAAAAAGAAAGGCAGACTCCATCACTAAGGACCCTTTACATCCCCTTTCCCACTTCCTTCAGCTACTGCCACCGCTGCTTCAGAGCACCTCTGGCCAAAAGAACTCACAAAAACTCTTTCATTCCCACTGCAATATCCATTTTAAACAACGACAAATAGACTGACACTACTTTAAATGCAGCTTTGTACACCTGCTCCTATTTATTTATGGAATTGTTTGTGTTTTAATATAATCTTATGCGAGTATTTCATGGGTGTATGTTTTTGTTGTATGTGAGCCCCTAACCTAAGACAATTTTCTATCATTATGTGATAGACAATAAAGTTTTTTTTTTTTTCAATAAAGTGTTATGTGGATAAATACAGTTGCAATGAATCACTGCAAATCAGTTTTATTGTCAGAAGTTACAATCGTTCAGCTGTTTGCAATGAACAAATCAAACAAAAGCAAAGGAAATATCTCAAAACAACAAATGCAACAAAGTGTTGCCCCAAATTCAACTGAAAATGCAACTTATAATGACTGTAGGAAATCCCACAGACTGTTTTATAGGCTGCTTTATGTTTGCTGCAGTGATACGGAGAAACTCTTGTAGGCTAAAGCGATATCATCCTACAGAGACTGATTAAAAGCTTTAGGCCATTGTTGCCTACATGTTTTTACAGTAAGCCTATTTACTGCTTTGAAATGTGTTTAATATTTTTTATTTGCTCCCTGTCCGTTTCACACAGCCTGTTGCAGCCGTTAAAAAATATTATTATGATAATAATAACTATTATGAGCAGTTTGGTAGGGATATTGAAATACTACATTTTAATATGAATGTAGGCTATTTATTTTAGGTTAGTAGCTTTCTTATAGGCCAACTACAGAGACTGGTCATTTAGCCCACCTCCCCACTTTTTGCGATGTGGGTGCAGGTAATGAGATTCAGTCTTTCAACCACTATTTGAGCACATTTTATGGCATGAATGGATGTTTCATTTCATTGCTTTATGAAGTTAATTTAGAACAATGTTTGGAATACTTTTGAGGGTGTTTTGAAGTGACAAGATGTTTTTTAAAGTGAGGTGGAAGACCACATCTTCAGTGCCCGAGTCTTTTAATATGGAAACGCCGACACACAGCCGAGCTGAAAGAATAAGGCTGATATTTTCATACAGCTCATAAGAACACATCAAATCAACGCATTATTATAGACTACGCTTGTTCATTTAGGCATTCACACTGTCTTCCTGAATGTGTCAGCTGCAGCTGTGTTACTTAGACTAGGCCTATGTCGCATTTCTGTAGTGTTACAGTTTGCTCGTTTGTAAAATATGCCACTCTGCTGCCAGTAGACTTGTTCATGTCTGTGATTGGTCATCTGCTGCTAACACCGCCTCTTTTATGTGAACGTGCTCACAGCTGGATTGGGAAACCCTGGGTTTCTGTCGCAGACCTGGTCCCAGTTCAGCGCAGACAAAACGTAGCAAAACTTTTTTTTCAACGGAAACGGTGGTTCCCTGAACACCCTGCTGTGTACGCAAGCGCACTGAATTTTCCTACCTTTTTAACACTGCTGTGGTTTACAAATTTGTTGCAGCCGATTGGGTAAAACCTGTGACACGCACACCAAACAGGAGAAAACATACCTTAAAGCCTGTTGCAGAACGTTGCTCATTATTGCAAGGAAACATGTCGTTCAATCCGAAAATGTTGCAAATCGGTGCAAAACGTTTTGAGATTGAACTTGCCCCAGATGGAAGTTGACGGAAGTTGAACTTCTAATTATGGTTTGTCCCAGAAGACACCGCACACAAAACGTATGACATTAATCTCGGCTTGCGTACAGTATAGATCCTAATGTTAACCGTTTTATTCTTTAGAGGGCAACAACAGAACTTTAAATACACTTCTGAGAAGTTTTGAGTTAAGAAATCAACTGTGTACATGTCGAATATCGGCTGTCTGACAAAAATTGACGGCGAATCGAAAATGTGTTCAAACAATTTCGGACTTGACAAGTTCTGACCATGGTGCTGGCAGGTGTCAATATATAGCTGCAGAGCAACGCAATGGAGGTTAGCCCTATCTGCTAGCTGCCGATGTGTGCCGCTGTAGGGTTAACGTTAACCGGTCGACATACAATCAATAACTTTAGGCACACACCCTGTGATGGTTAGGGTAAGAGTAATATACCTCGGGGGGCTGTCAGGAATAGTTAGCTAGCTAGCTCCGGTTAGCTCCCCCAGGTCCAGTCACACAGACCACTGCAGCCAACACAGCTGACGTGTCCAGCAACAGCTGAACGATGGTGTTAATGTTCGTACCGCTATTCTATCATAAAATTCTCAGTAATGTTGTAAAGTTTTAACCTAAATCAAGATACATCTGGCTCGTGATGTACAGAATATTCTTGCTTTGTGAAACTTAAAGAGGTGGTATTATGCTTTTTGGCTTTCCCCCTCTCCTTTATTGAGTTATATATCTTTTTTGTGCATGTAACAGGTTTGCAAAGTGAAAAAGCCCAAAGTCCAGCCCAACGGGAGTTCCCATCTCCCACAGAAAGCACTGCTCTGAACTACCTGAAAACAGCTCATTTGTAGTCCAGCCCTTCACTTCCTTTACTTGTGACGTCACAATGAAAACGCATTATAAAGCTTGCCAAGCGGCTAGTGGGTCAGGCACACCCTCAAACCAAGCTAGTCTGAGCAGAGGCCCTTTGGCTCGACTCGCCTTTGTTTGGTTTTCCATTGTAGAAATGTTGTACCTGTACCTACTTCCAGGTACTTTTTTTCATATCACCTTGCCTCCATCGAGGTTCCAGGCGAGCTGAGGGATACTAAAATGTAACGTGAAAACACGACAGACTGCTGATTGGTCAGAGAGAATATTCACTATTCACTGCATCATCATTGCGTGCGCCAGACAGAGGCCAGCAACAGAAACTTTTACAGTTTTCATATGGAATTTCATCACTAAATCCACTTCTGAGAAGTTTTGAGGTGAGAAATCAGCTGTGTAGATTTCGAATATTGACAGTTTTACGAGAAGTGATGGCGGAACAAAAATGTGCTTGAATATTTTCGTAGTTGAGGAGCTCTGTGATTGGCTGCGGGGGAAGCCTGCACCAACCCGCGGGAGGATCGTGTGAGGCCGGCCAGCCGCCCGCTCACAGAGCCCTCTGCTCCCGCCGTCACACAGACCGCTGCAGCAAGGCTACAAGGTTTTCATACCGCTTATCTGTCTTTACATTCTGAGGAATGTTGGAATGTTTTAACTTTAAAAAGAGAAAGCTGTGTGGATCGCTGGTGTGTGTGTCGCATTGAACATTACGTCGCGGCAGTTGTGTGTGGCGTCGCTATGACGACAAGCTATGTACCATCTCTGGGTACTATCTGCAATGGAAAACGGAGCAGGGTCGAGTAGAGTCGAGTCCATCGATTTGCGCTATGGTAGCATTTTTCAGCAAGGCAGCACAGATCATCAGAACACCGGCAACAGCTCAACGTTTAGTCCTAAAACACATTTCAACTCCGACTCTGTTTGGGCCTGGAAATTCACAATCACAACCTGTAAGTATGCTTTATTGGTTGTGAATTATATTTAAAATAAACACAATAAAAAAATACAAATACACAATACAAAAATAAACTCAATGTAACTTCAGACTGTTCAAGTGCGGAGTTGTTGTAAACGTTGGCTAACACAGCTAAATTTGTAGCTATAATACTAGCGTTTCACCCGATGTGAAAGCTACTGAGCAAACGTTCAAATTGTTTGGCCAATTTTTATGTAAAAACGAGTTGAAATATGGTGATTTTTGTAGTGGTTTAAGGTAAGATGTGGAACAATGATAGGTTACGGTCGCAGTCTGAAGCGGCTTTGATTTGGATCACACTACCATGTTTCTTACGACCCGCTCTGATTGGCTGGGAACTACGCATGTGCAACTCCCAACAAAGATTTTGTACAAGTAAGATGCATCACTCTGTAGCTCAAGAGTGGAGCATACAACACATAGGGTGAAAAGAGGAGCTGCAGCAATGTGCAGAATGAGAAAAATATGGTGTTTTTTGAAAATTAAACCATGTAAACCTGTTCTGGTACAACCCCTAAATAAGATTTTGAACCTGAAAATGAGCAGAATACCACCTCTTTAAAATCACTTTGGAACAAATATACAACAACAGTATGAATTGAAACATTGCTTTATTATCATTACGCTATTAAATAAATATTTACAGTATTAATATACTATAATAATATTATATAATTAAAAATATATAGTAAATATTAACGCATAATGTACACTGATTGGTACATTGACACACTTTATCAGCTCTTTTTATTTTTAACGGCTCTGCGTGGGCCGAACGGCCGAGATAAACGTTGTAGTGAACAACGGTGTGGATTTGTGCATTTTACATTGAATAAATTTGGAGCTACCCTAAATTCCTTTCTCCTCCCCAGAGAAGATGGGGAGGGGTCAAAGTTGCTTTCTCTAAGTGCTATCCCGACCATAAAACTGGCACCTTTTTGATTCCGAAGCTGATAGCCTGACTGTTAAACTGACAAAGGGACACGAGCCAGCCATTGGCATCTCCCTGAACAGCCTATCAAAACTGGCCCCCCCACACACGTTTCCGTGGCAACTGACCTTATTCTTTGTTTTATTACCACATCAAAAAGGAAAACCCCTGTCTCACCCAAGTGTGACATGGTCCAGACACTGAACTTTGGATGACAGAGGACTGCAGTCTCCAAAGACTCAAAGCATTTAATTAAGTTAATTAAATCTTTAGTTGCCTGAATACGTTTGCCTCTATTTGAGTAGTTATGTTGACTGTTGTTGCTATCTGTTGTTGATATTAGTGCTGAAAAGAAGTTACTTGTGCAGTGTTTTTATTTTCAGCAAGACACTCCTTCATCTAATGTAATCAATGCTTGTTCATAATACTTTCCTACAAAATCCCTTTAGAAATGATGACAAAGAAATGTTTTACTATACTCTTAATCGCCAGCTTGAATTTAAGGATGAATCAAGAAATTCCCCGGTTCCTAAGGAGAGATGATCTTTGATTTAATCCAAGCTTTCCTCATGTAACCTGAGCTCCCCCAAGTGGGCGAAATAAGTATTACATGCCCTCGTCGGAAATGCCGTTAAATGTATAAATATCCTGACCAATAATGTGACAACTGTTTCCTGTTACCAAATGCTTAGAACAGTACAACCGTTCAACCATTGAGGTTCGATTGTGGAAAATGTTTGATTATAATACGTGCAAATAGATTTCTTTTCTTTAGACATTAAGTTTAGAAAGGCAGTCCCATGGGGAAACCTGAGACGCCCCCTGGGGAACCACGCCCCAGACAACAAAAGAGCGACACGTGACCTGCTCGCTCTTCTCTTCTCTTCGCTGTTGGCTCTTCCGCCCTCTGGACGTTTCGGCACGAGCAGCGTGCCTCGCCAGGCAACGCCCAGACTCGGCCAGCGAAACAAACAGGCCCTTTTGTTTGCCTGAAGCTACACACCTGAAGTGCCGCGACATCGATCTGCCTTCAGTTTGTTTTATTTTCTTTATTTCTTTTGTCTGTTAAAGTTATCAGTCCGTTAAGTTACACTGGACTAATTCAGGAACGACCAAGTTCGATTTTAAGCCTTTTTCGTCGAGCCAACTTACCGAGGTCAGACCAAGCCACGTGGTCTCGCCAGCTACAACGAAGGAAACCTGCAAACAGCCGAATTGCCAGACGGAGGAGGCGTTTTCAATCAGACATGGAGAACCCTGGAGAATCCCTAGCAAAAAGCCAGGATCGGCAGCTAGAGTGGGACCCGTGCAACAGGCCAAAAGCAGGCTGTCGACAAGCAGTAAGACTTAACACACGTTCTGTGATCAGATGTCCATTTTAACTCCTAAATTATGACATTAGTTTACTTTCATTAGCTCTTCTATGCCGTATGAGTCAAATGCTTCCCACAATCGAACCTCCAGGCTCATTGTTCAGCAATTGTTTATTTCCCTGTATCCAACCATCTTTATATCACCTTAGTTAGAGAATAAATTCACTGTAATATAATCAAGAGCTGTGTGTGTTGCCTATTTCTAGTTCCTGCCAAGAGAATTGACCCTTTAGATATGAGACTGACTGACTGATTTAAGATAATTGAGCGATTATTAACTAACTGATCACTAGTAATAATTGTATAATTATTCAAAACTACCTAGAGGTCCGGAGACTCTAGGATTATAACAACTCTGGTGGTGCCCTTAACGAGGAAAATTTATGAATTTTAATTCATAATTGGGTATCAATTCTCATAAATTTATTAAAATGCATAACTAATAAATTTAGGTCTACTACAACGTCTAACTACAACGTCTAACTACACGTCGAGTCGACACGGACCGTAACTCTGTGATTGGTTGGCTGGGCAGCCTCGCCCTCCAAGCCGACAGGAAGTGCCCGTGCTTTGAAGTAACTTTTACCAGCGCCCAAGATGGCGGCTGTAACATGGTGGATCAATATATCTGATCGTCACAACCCGGGCGAAATGACTCGTTTCATTATCAGAATGTGATCCACTCGGTCGATAACATTTGAAAAGGCTACATCAGCGTTTACAATTTTACCCCCATTCACGTTAGCGGAGGGCTAAACCAGAAGTTAGCCGCCTCTGCTCGCAAAAGTCAACACGGAGGACGCTGTAGCGCTACTGCCGACTGGCGTTTGGGGTTTGTAATTGCAGATTGACGGACACACGGACGCACAAGTATAAATGCCTGGTTACGTGTGTAGCCTATGGCTTAGACCCAACGCAAGAGTATAAATCAAGCTTAACATTTGACATAAATGACAAGGAACAGGATACAAAAAGATTATGAAGGCACTGAATGTTCCTAGAGACGCCGCTGGAAGCATAGTTTGCGAGTTCAAAGTTAAAGGAACAGTGGCTACACTACCTAGATGGGGCAGAAAAAGGAAACTATCAACAGCTGAGGAATGCAACATTTCTGAGAATGCAGGTTGTGAAGACCCATCAAGTGACTGCAAAAGACCTGCAGCAAAGTCTTGGTGGCAACAGGTACTGATGATTCAGTGAGGACAGTAACGCACATGCTGAACATAGATGGTTTCCATGCCAGAACTCCAAGACGTACACCACTACTGACCCAAAGGCACAAGAAAAGTCCGCTCAAATATGATCAAAATCATCTAAATAAGCCACTGAAGTTTTGAGAAACAAAACTGGACCTTTTCAACACGATGGATCAGCAGTATGTCTGGAGGAAGACGAATGCCCACAGTTAAGCATGGTGGTGGCTCGGTGATACTCTGGGGCTGCTGGCATCCTCTGGCACTGGAAACCTGTAGTGTGTGGAAGGCAAGATGGATTGGACTGGAAGATTCTACAGTGGACATCACAGTTACCTGACTTGAACCCCAGAGAAAATCATCAACACAGCCTGTTCAACCTGCTGCCTTCTGTGAAGAGATATAGAAGTTTCTGCTGCCACACCAACAGACTGCAGAGCAGCTTTTCCCCCCAAGCTATCAGACTTTTAAACTCTACTTCATCCTCAGCACTGCTCAAGTGATGATAGCTTATTTCTGTTTCCCATTTTTCATAATTGATTTTGTATTGTATATTATATATTATTATTATTATATATGTATATTATCTGCTATTATCTTGCTATGTAGCAGAAGAGAGTTACACAGTTACTCAATTTCACTCTACAACTTGTTATATTGTGACAATAAACCGACCTAGCTACCTACCTACTGCTCATGAGGAATGGGCCAAGATTCTTCAGGAATGCTGCCAGAAACGAGCGTCTACGCATCTCGTTTGCAGTAGGTCATAACAGCAAAAGGGTGCTCTAGTAAGTACTAAAAATGCTTGCCATGAAGATGTTGGGAATGGAGAAGTCATTTTTAGTTGCATTTAAATTAAAACTAAATTTTGGGAAACCACTTAAAGCATTCATTGTATTGAGCTATTTCAGTTGCTTTTGTTGGATTTGTGCAAACAGCTGAAAGTCTGTACATTTTGATAATAAACCTAATTTGCAGTGGTGGTTGAATAATTTTGATTGGAACTGTAAATGTCCCAGTCAGTGGAAAGTCAGAGTCACTGCCAGACTATTTTCTCTTCCACTCACATTCTCCATGTCACCCTAATCAGGCTTTAGTTTATGGTCAAAAACCCATAACATATAATTATATTTAAAATTTCTGAGCACCTCAATGCTCAATGTAGTACATTTACAATGTTATAAATATTTGTTTTACTTGTATTGATATAAAACATGCTTAATACCAATTAAACCATGTTGCAAATATTAAACTGTTAAAGTCAGCAACTAAACAAAGTCATCTATTTTGACATTTCACATTTTAACATTTAACCTCACTAGGGTTGTACGGATATTGTGAAACTCAGGTTTCACCTACTTTTCATCATTTCTGTTTATGTAAAGGCATTCAGGTTTCCTGGAGGTGCACTGAGCTGTGAGTAATCTAACTGAAGAACAGAATGGGCTGTGTTCACAAGACTCACCTCAAACTGAAACTTCAAGATGTTAGTGAATGAATAACTTATGTTCCCTTCAGTTAAAATGTTGTATCTTACATTTTTGACCAGGTTATAATGTGTTAATCATGTTTAACTTGTCAAAGTTACAAACTTCACTAAACAATTTGGACATATTGTGTGTAATCACTATAAATGCATCATTACATTTAATAAACACACATGATCAGAGCAATGCAAAAGCATCCTTTATTTGATTTAAAATATTTTTTGTAGCTTTAAGTAAAAATGCATTTCATAAATTTTGAATATCGTGGAAAAGTTTTTGTTTTCATTATTTAAGTCAAAAAGTTAATATTTTATATATTCTAGATTCATTGCACGTATGGTGAAATATTTCAGGCCTTTTTTGTTTTAATCTTGATGATTACAGTTTACGGCTATTGGAAATCAAAAATGAATCTCTCAAAATATTAGAATAAAGAATGTATGAAACCTTCTGAAAAGTAGAAAAGTTCTGAAAAAGGTTAATTTCTGCACTCAGTGCTTGGTCGGGGCTCCTTTTGCACAAATCACTCTATCAGTGCGGTGTGGCATGGAGGCAATCAGCTTGTGGCTGCTGAGGTGTTATGGAAGCCAAGGTTGCTTTGATAGTGGCCTTCAGCTCATCTGTATTAATGGTTCTGGTGTCTCTCATTTTCCCCTTGAAAACTACCCATAGATTCTCTATGGGGTTCAGGTCAGGTGAGTTGGCTGGCCAATCACAGTACCACGTCAGCGAACCAGTTCCTAGTGGTTTTGGCACTGTGGGCAGGTACCACAGGAAAAGGAAATAAGCATCTCCATAAAGCATGTCAGCAGATGGAAGCAGGAAGTACTCTAAAATCTCCTGGCAGACACTGCCTCAACTCTGGACACCAGCAGAGGACATGGCATCCCAAATCAACACTGACTGTGGAAACTTCACACTGGACTTCAAGCAACTTGGGTTGTGTGACTTTCCACTCGTCCTCCAGACTCTGGGACCTTGGATTCCAAATGAAATGCAGAATTTACTTTCATCAGAAAAGAGGACTTTGGACCACTGAGCAACAGTCCAGTTGCATTCTCCTTAACCCAGGTAAGCCGCTTCTGACATTGTCTCTGGTTCAGGAGTGGACTGACACTAGAAATGTGACACTTGTAGCTCATTTCCTGGACACGTCTGCGCCTGGTGGCTCTTGATAACTCCAGCCTCAGTCCACTCCTTGAAAAGCTCCCAAGTTGTTGAATCTGCTTTGCTTGACAGTCTCTCAAGGCTGTGTCATCCCTGTTGCTTGTGCACCTTTTCCTACCACACTTAACCTTCCAGTCAACTTTCCATGAATATGCTTTGATGCAGCACTCTGAACAGCCAGTCCTTTCAGCAATGACCTTCTGTGGCTTACCCTCCTGGTGAGTGTCGTCTGGACAACTCTCAAGTCTTTTCCATGATTGTGGTTGTGTTACTGAACCAGACAGAGATTAATGGCTTTTCCCAGGTTGGCTTCCAATAAATGTTTTTAAAGTGCATAAATAAATCCAAAATTGTAACCCTAACCCTGGGTCGTCAGCGCGCATGTAAACGTGTAGCGTGTGTGTGTGTGTATGGTGGCGGAAGAGGAACACTTGCTGAAGAGAGTGACCCCCAGCTTTTCTGGTGTTGTGCTGAGATGTCCGCACCTCGCATGACTTTTGAATAATTTATTACCGTTGATGAACCACACAAGGAATATTTTATTGTTTTTAAATAGCCGGCTACCTGAAATAGACCCGTGAGGAACTGCAACGTGCATGTAGGTGTCAGCAGCACTGCATGCACGTAAAACTCACACAGGACCGGTGAATAACAGGGGGGGGGAAGAGAGAGAGAGAGAGAGAGATCTTCAAAAAGCCTCAGTTTAGCAGGAAATTTACAGTGTAAGTTGAAGGAAAAAGGAATAGAGACTGCAGCTCTGCGCATGAGTCACACATGAGTCGACTATCAGTCAACTATAGGCAGGATTTGACGATTCTGATTCGACTATGTAAACCCTTAGACAGCCCTAGATAACAAACCAGAGGGCTTGGGATGTTATCACTACGAGGCTTAAAACATCACATTAGATTTGATGTCTACTGTTTTAAACTGTTATATTATTATTTAAATGACTAACAAGTAGTCTAAATGCTAAAATTCCAGTTGACTGATGAACAAGTGAACTATGACTCAAAGACTATGTAAAACAACAGGAGAAAACTCTTTGTAGTACTTGCCCGTTTCGTCTCAAAAAGTCCAACAACCCATCCAACAACAAACGCCACCTAATCTTTGGAAAACAGTCTCAAACTGTGGCATTTACAGGAGGCTCAGTAAGCAAACTTTGGCATGCTACTTGCCATGGAAACCAAGTACTCAATGACTCAATTCAGACCTGCCCCAGTCAGCTTAACTAAATGAAAAGATTTCCGATTGACTTCTACAGTGAGTGCTGCTTTTTATCAGTGAAATACTGCAGTAGATATAAGTTGGTCAGTTGTTTGCTGTACACTAATTAACGCGAGCCGAACATCTGGGGAAAATGCCATACTCTGATGTTACTCACTCATACTGATGTTATCTCTCAACCTTCCTGTGTAACTGACAGCATCCCAGCACGCGAGATATATAGGATGAGAGCTACATAGACTTTGACACGAAAGCGCAGCCCTTCTTTCTCTGACTTATATTAACTCATTTTATTACAGGTGTCCTAAGACTAATTAGTGTGTCTTATTTATTATTTATGACAATCGCCTGTGCATTGTGCACTCTGTTGCCTCCAGGTTCTCATACAGAACATTCAAAAACTATTAGCCTATGACAAAATCATTTCTTAACAAATATGCATGAGTAAAATTAAGTAAATCTATTTCAGTCCCTTTTCCTCAACAAAATAAATATCAATAGAAAAATTAAATGCTAATTCGTTCGAATCAAATGAATTAAATCAAACTTATCGAACATTTGTTATATTGTCATTGAGCAAAATTATAACTCAATTATTATCATTATGTTTTATTGCCCAGCCCTTGTTCTAACCCACCGTCCAGCTGGGGCCTTCTGTGTAGAGTTTGCATGCTCTCCCTGTGCCTGCTTGGGTTTTTGCCGGGTACTCTGGCTTCCTCCCACAGTTCAGACTGTTAAGTTAGGTTAACTGCATAGAGTGCCTCCATGTGTCAGCTCTGTGAGTGACTGGCAACCTGTCTAGGATGTACCCCTACTAGACCCTCAGAGGATAAGCGGTTATAGATAATGGATGATAAAAGGTCTTAAAACTTGATTTTGGCCCCATCAGAGCCACACGATTAACTAATGAGGACCCATTTTAATTGATCCTGTCCTTCCTTACCAAATCTGCATATCAGACTACTAAAACCAAATGACATGCAGAGAACCTGATCATTTTGATGATGCAGTAGCAGCACTGATAGACTCTATCGTCGGTGTTGCATAGCATACCGACGGAGAGGAATATGGTAGGAACTTGCACAGAGGAAAAACTTTCTGTTTAGTCCCCCAAATAGACATAGGCCTAAAGCACATGCACACACAAAGTATACTGTAAACAGACAAGCTGACTAACATACTGTAGAGAAGATATATCTACTGCAATCTTTCAAACACTCCTTTCAGCTTGTTCCAACCAATTACCACATGTTAATTCAAGTCCCTGTCCAACAGGCCTGGTGCAGTTAATGTGTTTCAGCTCTCTGTCAGCCCTGTTCTGAACAGAGACAGCAACTGGAGGTAGGAATAGCTGAAATTGTATAAATGATTAATAATGAATTTCATTAAATAGTTTGTTTGTTTTTTTCATACACACTGCATTATCAAATCAAAAGTGTCATGGATAATTAGTTAACTACATGATAGCTTCATGTCTATGTAGGGTAGGCTAACAGCAGAGAAGCAGTGCGGTTTACCTGCGACAGGGAGAGAGGAGAAAACATCATTTTGAAGAGAAGGAGCTGAATCAGATCAGGCCGTGCGTTAAGATCCCTGGGCTGACATTTTACATTTCCATAACGTCGTCATCTGTTTTTGCAGCTCTCTGTAAGCTCATCCCCGCTGAGCAGCGGTACCTCCGGGTTAGAGAAAACGCATTTCCTGGGCTGTTTAACTGTTCAAGAATCCAGATATGAGATAGCTCGCTCGCCTCGGATGACTCTGCCGCGTTAACTCCAGAAATGATGACACGCCAGAAAAGTTATGGCCCTGGAAACATGCCCGGCAGGGAGAAAAACCCAGAGAAAGTTCGGAATAATCATTCTTAGGAGAATATGGCCGGAGGTGCAGGAGCACGGGGACTGTGTCATTTAGAGTGGGAAGGAGATGAGGGGGCGAAGAATAAAAGAAAGAGACTGAAATGACGTTATGAACTCAGCCCATCCCAAACGACGGGCTTAAAGCCGCAGCAGCTGCTGGACTCTGCCTCTCCACACTGCCTCATAGCACACGCTACATTTCATCTCATGCTACAGTATACCACCGCCCACTGTGGCTGTACTACAGTACTAAAAAACAACTTGGATTTTAACTGTACACTTAGAGAAGGTTCTTAATTTGCTCCGCTCCCTTAACCGGTGAGAAAACGACACCAAATATAACCTCGGTGAACACACTGAGCCTGATGATGGTGTTTTTGAAGAGGATGATGATCAAGATCTTCGGTCTGTTACCAGGCTTTGCCGTTGCTCAAACACACGGTGCTGGTCACACAGTGGAGGGTTAGGAGGGTGCTTCAAAAACAAGAGGTGTAGGCTACTTTTAGTAGGCCTATCTATTGTAGGCTTCTTTAAATACACATCTGAAGTAGGCCTACTTTACGTGAGTATTTTCATTTTACGCTTCATACCTGTATCCCACTTCACTGCAATTCATAGTGAATTAAACAAAATTATTTTGATAATAGCTACTTGTTAGGCTACTTAACTAAGAAGATTTTTACATATAAAAATATAGGATCAGCTTATACAATATAGTGCATTGTTATATAACTACACCTCAAACAACTTAAACACAAAAATGCAACTTATTGGTATTAAGAAATCTAATAATGTAATTTTGTAGGGCACATTTTTCTGCTCTGAATCCTTTTACTATTAATACTTAGGCTATGTACTTTTACTTTAGTGACATTTTCAATACAAGACTTTTACATGATACTTTTCCTTATGTAAAAGATCTGGATACTTTCTCCACCACTGCCAGAAACTGATATTTTGTTTTAACATTAGATTAGATTCAACAATTTCTATATAATTGCTAATAAATGTACTTTAAACATAACATTAAATTGTTTTATGAACTTAAAAATTGTTTTATAAAATTATGCTTATTAATCATTCAACTTAAATCTTACCACTACTCACTCTTCATTCACTCACTTTCTACAATCACCCTCTTCTGGCCTGGTTCTGACAGAGTCCTGGTGCCACAGCATGACAGGTTTTGTGAGATCAACATTTTTTATACAGCCTATGGATCATTCTCCTTGATCTCTGGGGAGGACAGCAGGGCCATTAAAAGATCTGACAGTGTGTCAGACACTGACTGGACCGCCAACTACCCAGCTAAAAGCTAAAAACACTATATATCTCGCCAATATGCCTGCTTGCTGCACTTTATGAAAGGTATGGAGCAGATTTTATTTGTCTCTGAGCAGTGAAAGTTGGTTGACAGACACAAGACAGAAAAGATCTGTTTGTGAAAAGCCACAGCCAACACGCCGCTGGTTCCAGTAAAGCTGGACCGCACATGTGAAAGCATACATGATTGCGAGATAAAAGCCTTTTCACACGGGATAAAGCTGCAAACTTTAGTTGAAGTGAATGCGTTATAGATGCGGATATTCTTTCCGCACTGATCTCCGTATCAAAGCGGCTACAATCTCACTCTCCCCTCCCAACTCCTGTCGCCTGGAGTAGCATGTAGCTGCAGTACCGGAGGCTGCAGTTCAGGACCGCAATCCTAGGACCGGAACATCAATTCCAGGACCCTTGTTTACTTTGATACTGCCAGCTAGCTGACTGGCTAGCTAGTTAGCTAGCTTGTTATGTTACTCTTTACAGCCCCCCGAAGCCAATTACTCTTACCACAACCACCACCGAGCGTGTGCCTAAATCTGAGTTATTGATTATATGCACATATGGGTTCCAATATGTTCCAGCAGTATCCTTAATGCTACCAGCCTACCTCAGGCATGAGTGAAACCACAAATACATGTTGGCCATACATGTCATGCTATAAACTGTTCTCACTATAGGCTATACTACATCTTTAATAAAAACACATTTCATTTCACTGCACAAAGTGTATTTAAGTCATTATGATCAGTATTTTAACTCATTACTCTTACTGCCATCATTTAAGCTAAAGCTTTGTTTGTTTTTTTCTTGAAAAATAGTAGCCTATGATCCTTAATGACATATGATAAATGACAATAAACAAATACTGTTACATTTTAATTCAGCCTTCCTTTTTGGACATTGCACGCTGTGTTCAGGAGGATTTAACAACAACACTAAATTATATTATAATTATATAATATATATATATATATATATATATATATATATTATATTATATATTATAATACATTCTATTCTCAAGGTGAATCACATCTCATCTAATGGAGCTGCAACATTTATTTCTTCTTGGCTACAGTGGCATCTGAGCTGTTGTCAAGAGGCTCACTTCCCCATTTGAACTCGAATCTTCCAGTGTGTGTTTCCAATGGGGCTGCGGATGCAGGAGGATTCCCTCCACTAGCTGTGTTTCTCCTAGCGGCTCTCTGCCCCAGCTGTATGCCGGGACAGGAGGCCCTCTGTCGGCTTGTTATACTAACTCTGCCCGCAGGCTCCGATTGCGGCCATTTTCTGCTGACTAACACACACAGACACACACACACACACACACTTCGACTTGGCCTTCCCCCGTCCCGTACGAGGAACGGAATGGGGGTAGCCGGGACTGCCGCTGCACGCTCTTCTTTAAAAGCCCCAAACTCAACAACTTTCAGCCGGAACACACAACACTGCATGTTGGCCGCTTACCCATGCGCCGCCAGTGGTCGGAACCCACATTTGCGGGTGGTATCCTGTGTAACGCCAATACGCCCCGTTCTCCAGCACAGAGACGATGTTTCTCCAAACTTAATTCAAAACTGTGGGATTTTAAAGTTGACTTGTTTAATTTCAGACACACTTATTATCTCGTGAGAAACAAAAAATCCTCTTCTGTCTGAAGGCCTTATGGCAAATTCGGCGCATATATAATACTCAAAAAGAGCTTTATGTCAACAAAATATCAAGTTTTATAATCGTTTCACGATTGTGGCTTCCGCCCTACACACTGTTTGACGCAAGACGCCAGTTGGAAGAACGAGTGAACCGATTCTGAAAGTTAAGCTTTTACTAAAGTATGTGGTGTTTTGCGTGTCGTGTGTGTCTGTGTGCCGAATGTATCGGGGGATCCTGACAATTCAAAATTGTTTTTAAGGTGTGCTGTGCCAGCTGTGTATATTCGCCGGCGTGCAAGGGATATTTTGTCATTTTTTAAATGTAATTTAGCGACTGATTCTCTCCATAGAACGTCATGGACTACAGTTCGGCCGATGCTACAAACTAAAAGAGAGAGCGACAGAGAAAATAGGCTTGACATTTAGAGAAATTGATGCAACTACTGACGCTTTCGGCTCCACTTTCAGCGGCATAGCAAATGTTAGTCGTTCAACTCCTCGCATTGCGTCTTTTTGGAAAACACGGAACAGCACACCAATAGGAAGGGACACTCCACTACATTATTGTACCGGAACAGGTTTTGTCCTACCATTTCGAAGCTGAGCCGCCACCGGAGGAAGTTAAAGCTGATCTCAACGCCTGCCCATCTTGCGCTGTTGGTCGTTATCATTCCATATTCATTTCCATCGTCGTGCGCGTGCCAGGTGGAGTAAATCCGCGGTGCTCGAGACCAGAAACGTCCCGCGTCAAGCTTCGGGCTCCACGGCAGTAAACCCCCTCCCCCGCCCGGTAGGCTGCGGCAGAATAGAATAGTGCTACATTCACCTTCTGCCTCTCTTGTTTTCAGCTTTGTCTCTGGCTCTGTCTTACTGCTCATGTCCTCCTCTCACACTCATTCCTCACTCTTACCAATTAAATTCCCCCTCCCATACAACAACTTTATGTTTTACTGTAAATGTTCTATGTTAAAGGCTAATAAAGTTACAGAACATCTATTCCACATTATGTTGAACAGCGGTCTTGATTGAAGGTATCAACATTTGAAAGTGCACAGCCTGCTGAATATTTAGGCCATTTACTGCTGTTCTCTTTGTCTTGGAGAAAAGTTTTTTAAAACGTTGCTCGCTCTGATGACTCACTGATGGCCTAAATAAACTCAGAACGGAATGTGGACGTCTTGATTACATTTGGGACTACCACCACCCTTGCCCTGGGAATTTCCCTTGTTGCAATTGTGTTATTGTAATGCCATGATTAAAGATGACTTATTTTTTTACATCCATCCACACAGATGGAGATTTGGTTGAGAGCTGTTCCTAAGGACAAGAATTCACTTTTATGCTAAAAGGAACTGCATCCAAGTGGGACTCAATTATGTGACTGTCATCTGGCCAGAGTCTTCCACAAGGACTCACTTACCACAAATCACTTAGCACCTTAAGATCTCTGCTGAAACAGCAAGGGCTCTGGACAAGAGACTGAATGAACACCAGGAGCAGGACAACATCACACCAAAACAAATCTGCTCACAGAATTGACCTAGAAGAGGTCAATGGTCATCGGCCAGGTCACTGGATAACTGGAGAAAGATCAGAGAGGCCTTTCACATCTAACACCGAAGACCATCTTTGAACAGAGACATCTCTGCTCCATATAGGACAGCACATTGTCATGTAACCAATGTTCTACACTCAACTTATATTATGTTATACTGAGCAATCTCCATCTGATGAGGAAGACCATAAGATGCAGCTGAAAACTCTGTTAAAAAGCTAACCATATGAATAAAGTGTGATGACCTTACTTTTCCTTTGTAAAATCAAAGTCAATCAAGTCAAGTCCTCAATCTATAATTTAAAAAGCTTATGTTTGAAGCATATGCACCTCTGCAACTGATTTGGCCGTGGGTGTAGAATTGGGAAGGAAGTGTGTCTGTACCAATATCCCAGCAGGGTTTGTAGTGGTTATGGTCTGTCGTGTGGTCCTTGTGGTCAGGACCAGTTACTCAGTGGTCCATTACATAGTCCTGGTGGTCTGGACCAGTTGCTCAGTGGTCTGGTCCTAGTCCACCGCACACCTTCTCTGTCTTATGTCCCCATCTCCCTTCTCTCTCCTTTGGCAGGGTGGTACACTTTTGTTAGCTATTAAAGGTCCAATATTTTGCTCATTTTCAGGTTCATACTTTTACAGCTAGAAAATTACTAGAAAATTTTTGCATGTGTTAATATAAATCACATTATTTTTGTCATCACATCCATAGCTTCAGCACCTCCATTCACCCTCTATCTGAACACTCTTAGCTCCTCTCTCTTTAAGGTCCCCCTCCCTAAAAGGACACTTTCTTCTGATTGGCCAACTTCTGGAAGCCTACAGAGGGGCAGGAACTAGCTGGCACAGCGCTGCTGAATAAATGGCTGGAATCAGAACCGCCTACTACCAGTGACTGCGTTTTTTTTAATTTTTTTATTTTAATTTTTTTGACTGCGTTTCTTAGGAGTATGCAGTATGAAACTCTTAAATCGATTTATTTTGCACTATGCTAGGCCAGGCTTACCAGTTTTGGAAAGTACAATTTACAATTACAATACTTTTTTCCTAAATTAACCTTGTGTAAGGATAAGGTCTGTAATAAACATAACATTACAGCTAGCTGCATTTATCCTTCTACTCATAACAAAACAATAATGCTTATGTTAACGCAAGGTTGGTCTGGAGATTTTTTCAGAATCAGTACAACTTTTTGACATACTGCAAATTTTTGGAATATGTAGTATGGGTTATGAAATAAAATTTGCATAATCCATACTACATTTAGGTAAAATCATAAGTGCTGCAAGTATAGTAGGCGGTTTTGAATACAGCCAATGTATGGAGATAGGCTTGGCTATGCAAGACTAGGACTCACTGATTACAGTACAAAAAGACAACTTTCTGGTGAAACTGGATCATATTTTATTGAGAAAATATTTTCCATTCAGTGTTTCCTCTGATGGCCTCCGGCAGCTCTGCTTCATCTTTTCCTGATGGACAGATAGCTTTACTTGTTGTTAGCAGACACTGTACTTTACTGCTAACTGTGGCTGCTGCTAAATTCAAACATGTTTGCACAAACATTTACTGAAAGACAGAGCAATGGAAAAATAGAGAGAATTCTTTCTCATAGTTTGGGGTCTTTAGACAAGGGATTCATGTTTATGTTGAAAAAGCATGAAAAAGTGCATTTTTCATAATGTGTGATATTTTTACATATTACATATTATATGGAAGTGTTGCTTTAAGACAACACAAGGACTCTTATTTCTAGTGACTGACACTGGAAATGAAAACACATGAAAAATCCACCCTTTCACTCCCCAGAAACTGATTGGACCTTTTTTTTATTAAGTTCAGCACATGCAGTGAGACTCTGGACTCTACTGGGTTATACTCAGAGGTAAACATGGCACCACAGTTTAGGAGTGTGTTCTTTTTGTTTGTTTGTTTTTGCTGCTAGAGGGCAGCCTTTCACTATTCATGGTGAATGAAAGCAGCAGACCTTTGTGTTGAGCTTTCCCTCTGCCTAACCTTCTGGGGCTGTGAGGAGTTGGAGAAGAGAGAGATGAGAAGTAAGGCAGAGCTGTGTCTCTTTAAGCATCGGGAGGACAGATGTTGGTGCAGGAATTATCTGCTTTAAGACTGATCAGCTGGGCTTACAAAGCTCAGCCTCTTTCTGCTGAATCCCAACACCACCACAGTACTAGTGTTTGATGAGACTTTCTGTGGCAGCTACATCTGTAATAAACTTGCTTCCCTCGATCTTAACCAACTACATTTCTTCATCTAAACCATCAACCTGTCTTGTAGACCCAATCCCAACTAGGCTACTTAACTTTATCCACAGGCCATGTACCACAGTCCTTTCAAGTAGCTGTAACTAAACCTCTTCTTAAAAAGGCCACTCTTGATCCAGGGGTTTCAGCCAACTATAGACCTATATCTAACCTTCTATTTCTTTTGAAGATCCTTGAGAAAATAGTCACCAATCAGTTGTGTAACTTTCTACATAGCAGAATTTTCAGTCAAGATTTAGAGTGCATCATAGCACAGAGACAGCACTGGGGGAAATTACAAATAACCTAATTGTATCAGACAAATGACTTGTCTCTGTACTTGTCTTGTTAGATCTTAGTGCTGCATTCAACACCATTGACCGTAACACGCTATTACAGAAACTAGAACATTTAATTGGCATTAATGGAACTGCTCTAAGCTGGTTTAAGTCCTATTTATCAGATCGATCTCAGTTCCAAAGGTTCACCTCATATATGCTCCCTTTAGGCAATATTATCAGGAAACACTCTATAAACTTTCATTGTTATGCAGCTGATACTCAATTATATCCATCGATCAAGCCAGATGAAACTCATCAATTGGTTACATTTCAAGCTGTCTTCAGGATGTAAAAACCTGGAATTTTCTAATGTTAAACTTGATAAAACTGAAGTTACTGAACTTGGCCCCAAACACCTCTGAGTTGCATTATCTAAAGTTACGTAACACAATAAATTCTGGAACATCCTGTCTGAAAATGATGTGGAAAAACTAGTTTGTTACTGCATTTGTAACTTCTAGGCTGGATTACTGCAATGCTTCATTATCAGGCTGCTCAAATAAGTCTCTTAAGATGCGGCACATGTACTAACAAGAACCTGGAAAAGAGATCATATTTCTCCTGTCTTAGCTTCTCTGCATTGGCTACCTGTAAAATCCTGAATAGAATTTAAAATCATTCTTCTCACATACAAAGCTCTTAATGGTCAGGCACAAATCTTATCTTAAAGAGCTCATAGTACCTTACTACCCCACCAGAGCACTGCGCTCCCAGAATGCAGGGTTACTTGTGGTTCCTAGAGTCTCCAAAAGTAGACTGGGAGCCAGAGCGTTCAGCTATCAAGCTCCTCTCCTGTGGAACCAGGTTCCAGTTTGGGTTCAGGAGGCAGACACCATCTCCACATTTAAGAGTAGGCTTAAGACTTTCCTCTTTGATAAAGCTTATAGTTAGGGCTGGCTCAGGTGAGTCCTGAACCATCCCTTAGTTATACTGCTCTAGGGCTAGACTGCAGGGGGACTTCCCATGATGAACCACCAAAAAAGCACAACACAGACTCCAACGCAAATTCCATAGTACTGTAAGTATAAAAAAACAAAAAAAAAGTTTCATCAGAAAGGCTTGATTCTCCACTTTGTTTTGAAACTGACAAAACCGACACATAGTTGGCTTTCATCCTATTGGACAGGTAAACTAACATTACTGGAAAGCAGGTGAAACATATTGTGATGTTGTGCTTTAGGCCACATCCACACTACTACGTTTTCATTTTAAAACGCTGACCTTTTGCTGTTTGCACCTCCCATCCAGACTAAAACAGCCAATCTGAAGAACTAAAACGGAGAAGTTTAAACATTTTTTAAACTTTCTTCTTTCGCCAGATATTCTGCAACTACGGAGTAGACAATCTGCTTCCTCTTTACACCGACACACACATGCCCAGTGTACATAAATGGCCACTAGATGAGTGTTTTCAGTCGTAATATTTATTTTTATTTTTATTTTTTTCGTTTCGTTGTAATATAGACGGAGATCAATTCTGATACGCAGCTGGTGAGGCCAGAGATTGTTTTCATTTTAAAACTTGTTTTTAAACATAAAAGTAGCAGTGTGGCTGTAGCATCACTTGGCTCCAGTTACTGTAGATCGTTAGCTAATGCCGAGCAGTTGCTAATGTTATCTCTATCGTTAAAATCTATATATTATTGTTAAAATGTTACAGTTGTATGGCTTTCCACATTACTTCCCTTCACTACAGTAAAGTTCTTACTACAGCCTAATTGTTATAAAGTGTGGCAATAATCTCATTATAATATTCAGTCTAGCTCACTAACAGTTTTTATTATTATTCAATACATTTAGTTGTGCTGACATTGCTGAGTCTCTCTGGTGAAAGATGTACAAATAGTTACTGAAAAGCAGCAGATGATCTACGCTGATATATCCCGCCGGCTAAATGCAATCAGTGCAACGTTACAATGCAAGGAGTATGGATTAGTTCAACGCCAAGCTGAAAAATGTTACTGTAACGTTGCAGTGGGACTTCACCTGAATTTCCAGCACTTTGTATGGCATGCCACCTCCATGTTCCTGCTCAACACCCACTGCTACAATTATTATTATTAGTCTTATTATTATTATCATAACTATTGCTATAATTTTTATTACAATTAGTCATATTTATTGATATTTGTGTTATTACCACTACCATTACTATTATTTTTCTATGTGGAACTTGTGTTGGGCTACTGTGTGTTCTCTTTGCTCCTGCTGGATGCTGTTGGTGTGGCTGATTCTCTTGTGATGCTCTACACTGGTCTGTCAGTTTCAGAACAGATGTTAAGATTTGAATGGTGAACTGTACAAAGCCTAGAATGGACTGGCACATCAGTACTCCTCTGACATGTTTATCTACCATGAACCTCCCTGGACATCATCCACTGGCTTCACATGCTAAACTAAACTAAATCTGATGAATTGGCCTTCAGCCACTTTACTCCCAGCCAACAGCCTTCTGTCCTAATGTCTTCCATAAAAGTAAGCCTAAAGATACTTATGTTGTTAAAAAAGCTCAACACCACTTTATTCAACTGCACCTACACATGCACTATATCACTGAGTATCTCTACAGTTCCATTTGTTCTCATAAGGGGTATTTACAAACAAAGAGCAAACTATAATAGTAGACAAATATTTAGAAGCTACCACATAATCCAGGTTAAGCAAAACAGTTGCAGCTGCCACATGCAGGAAAGATAGAAAATCCAAATGTGTGAATGTTTTGGCAAACAGCAAAGAGGAAAGTTAAGCCTGCTCTTAAATGTGCAGATGGTGTCTGTCTCAAAACCGAAATGTGACCTTATTCCACAGGAGAGGAGCTTGATAACTGAAGGCTCTGGCTCCCATTCTACTTTTGGAGAATTTAGGAACCACAAATAATGTGCAGTGCAGAGAAGCTAATACAGGAAAAATATGATCTCTTTTCCTGCAGCGGGTGATTAAAACTGCTCAGAAGATCATAGGTACCCATCTCCCGAGCATCAGTGATATCAGTGAGGTGCCTACGCAGAGCCCAAAGGATCCTAAAGGACAGTACCGACCCAGCCACAGCCTGTTCACCCTGCTGCCTTCTGGGAAGAGATATAGAAGTTTCTGCTGCCACACCATCAGACTGCAGAGCAGCTTTTCCCCCCAAGCTATCAGACTTTTAAACACTAATTCATCCTCAGCACTACTCCATTGATTAGAGTTTATTTCTGTTTACCATTTTTATAATTGCTTTTATATTACTGTATGAAGCTGATTCCGATTCTGATATTGTTTGCTAAGTAGCAGAAGGGAGTTAGAAACTCAATTTCACTATATAACCTGTTGTAATGTGACAAATAAATCTATCTTGTATCTTGAATGAAATGTATATAGCATACATCTAAGTTTCCATTTAGTAGGTTCCTTGGTTGTTGTCAGGAAGTCTATGTTAATGTTTAAGACGCAACATAAAGTAGATACAAAGAAATCCTATTTTTTATTTGTCTGTCTGTCTTTCTCCACTGAATTTGGGTCAGAGCTGCTTTTTATCTTTATGCTGGTAATGACAGGCTTATCCCACTGTTTTTCCAGTCTTTCAGTTCCTCATATTCTCCAGATGTATCTGTCGCCCTCTCCATGTGACCCCTCCTCTTCCCCCCTCATTATAAAGATCATTACTGCCTGCTGGCCTCCTACACATCACTTGCCACCCAGTGAGTTGTTTAAACCCCAAATGTGATGTGACTGGAGTTAAAGGGAGGCACTCTGCCTTGTAAAAACAAACAAAAAATGCAACTAAACTGAACAACTGCTTTTTTTGCTAGTGCTAAACTCAATCCTTTAGAAACATAGTAAATACTAAAGTTATCATGATCTTGCTATCTCAAAGACTTTTAAAAATTAATAAATGAACAAGCAAAACAGTTCAAGGTTTCTGAGTATCCAACACAGTCAGTACAGCATCACAGCCTGGTCTTTAATAATCACTGATAAAAAAATTTTAATATGAAAATTATAGTGATGTTAAAGCAATATAATCTAACATTTCTTTCTTAAAAACAGCTTCAAAATCATTTTAATGGTACACTGGCGTGTAATAGGGTGAATGATGTCAACTTAATTGCCTCTCTGGGGCGTGGGAGCTTTCTATGGAAAACTGAAATCCCAGGGAGGATTTCTATCACGACGAGAACAGCTTAATGCTTTATGACACCACAACACAACAAAAACTAGCTAAGTAAAATGTACAATGTCAGTTCTTTGTAAGAAGCTAGCTCGTTATTCTCATTATGGATATAATGGCAGAGGCTGCACAGAGACCGAATACGTCGGAGGAAGCGAGGAAAAGGAAGAAAGAGACTTTAACTCGTTGGTGTGAGCTAAAAGAGGTGAAAGGATGCAGTAGGCCTACAGATGCCGAGCTGGCATAATAAGTTATTAGCCAGCTTGCTGTGTCTTGTGTTGTTGCGCTTGCTTAATGTTTGGCTGTGTTAGCAAAGTTGTCAACTTGAGCGAAATCAGCCAGATGTTTCACAGACAGAGTTTTAGCCACTACCTAAAAATCAAAGGTGATGCTTTGTTGGCTAGCTTAAAACCCATGTTGTGTTAGGCTCCAGTTACTGTAGATCGTCAGCTAACGCCAAGCAGTTGCTAATGTTATCTCTATCGTTAAAATCTATATATTATTGTTAAAATGCTACAGTTGTATGGCTTTCCACATTACTTCCCTTCACTACAGTAACGTTCTTACTACAGCCTAACTATTATAAAGTGTGGCAACAATCTCATTATAATATTCAGTCTAGCTCACTAACAGTTTTTATTATTATTCAATACATTTAGTTGTGCTGACATTGCTGATCCTCTCTGGTGAAAGATGTACAAATAGTTACTGAAAAGCAGCAGATGATCTACGCTGATATATCCCGCCGGCTAAATGCAATCAGTGCAACGTTACAATGCAAGGAGTATGGATTAGTTCAACGCCAAGCTGAAAAATGTTACTGTAACGTTGCAGTGGGACTTCACCTGAATTTCTGAAAGTTATTAGCCAGCTTGCTGTGTCTTGTGTTGTTGCGCTTGCTTAATGTTTGGGTGAATCTGGGTGAAGGTGATGCTTTGTTGGCTAGCTTAAAACCCATGTTGTGCTAGGCTCAGCAGCCTCTATGGAAGCAATATTAGCTAATGGCAGAGGCAAAGAGACTGAAGACAACGTTGACGGAGGAAGCTAAGAGGAGAAAACGACAGTGATCAAGCAAGAGGTTGTCGGACATTGGCGAGAGCTTTGTGAAATAAACGGCTGCAGGACGGGAGTAATATTGTTGTGTCTTATGTTGTCGCACTTCTTGATGTTTGGCTGTGTTAGCAAAGTTGGCAACTTGCTAGTTTTTGAAGTAATGTATTCATAACAAATGCACCTGCACAGCTGTATGTATTTACTTTGAAATGGTAGGAGCATCAAATTACATAACATAATCTTACATAATGTTGCTCTAATGTAAGGTAAGCTTCCTATATAGTTACTAAACTCTACAAGAACTGGATATAGATACTGGAATATTTTACAAAGGGCCTGATATTGAAATTTATTTTATTTAGATTTGTCATTATCTTATAATGAATGAGTAGCATGCTTATTGGTTCTGTTTCCTAGGCTCTTTGCTTTCATTTACCATGCAGACATTGCACAGTATGATCAGTCTCTCAGCTGTCTTTCTCAATAGCTCGCTCTTTCTCACCCATGTTGGCTGTTCCATTCAAATACAAAATCAGTAAGCCAAGTCATTTACAAAAAGCTTCAGTATAATATTTCCATGACCACTTAGGGGAGGCTAAGCCCATGTGTGTTGAAAATGTTTAAGTTTGAGGGAATGTCTAAACAGTTTATTCATTTCATCAATGTACATTGATGAAAAATTAACATGGGCTGTATCAACAATCCAGTTTTCAAAAATGTGCAAATAAGGCAATTTGCAATCTGAACACACTTACACATCCCAACCAGACAACAGTCTCAGGGAGCTTAACTTGACTGAAAGCTGCACAGAGCTGCAACCTGGGCTGCTGACAATTAGTACTAGAAAACATTTCATTCAGTGTTCATATCCAAACATTGCTAATTGAGGGGAAAATCCCTGCAGTCCAAGGGGTCCAGTGTTCTTATTAGGGTTCTGAATTTTATTTTATATCAATATTAATAAAACAGTCATAGCTCTGATCTGATAATCTGAAAATATTCCATTGCAATCAGTTTTAGCAGATAATCAAATAGTAGTGATTAATTATACAGTAACTATGCAAAAAAGTCCTCTTTTTTGAGCCCTAAAGAAGAAAATAGTCAGAAGTGAAAAACTCACCATCCACCATGTCTTGGCAGTGACATCATAACACAGTTGCCACTTCACCGAGCTGTCTGCCTCACTACAGCCTCCTGTCGTAGCTGACATCTCCATGACAACAGAAGGGAGCCGTCGAAATGTCAAACAACCATTGCTTTAGAGAAAAAAAGGGATTTGTGGTAAAACTGAGAGAGTTTTTTCCAGTTTGTTGGACAGAATCTGTTTCTGTCCTGTGTGATTTCATTTCCAGCCCCTGTAGATACAAGTTGCAATATAGCTCTGATTACTTATAGAGGAAGTTCTTCAGAGATACATTTTACTTCCAAAGGGAACAATCAGCAAATTAATCATAAAAAACTCTATTAAGCTTCAATTTATCCAATGTTTTATTTCTAAGTAAAATAAGAGATTGACATGGATTCTTTTATTTTTGTGAACATTTAAAGATGCATCTGAAATCTGTATACAGTATGTGCTCCTTGAATATGATATCATTCTGGTTCGACACATTAATCCAGTGTCAGAAACTCAGAGGACAAGTAATTCACTCAAAAGACGTTTTAACCACAGAGCCTACATAACCTACAACACTACTAGGTAGAGACTCTCACTATCCAGTACAGTCCACCGTGTGTTGCAATTGTCCACTTCTAGCAGTTAGTTCTTCATACATAAAGGCTCTTACCTGCCACTCTAACCTGCGGTCCTCCTGTCTCCCACAGCTTCAAGTTAATCCTCAGCACAGCACAGAAAAGTTCTTGCTGTAAAAGTTTCATACAGCAGCTAAAATAAAATTCACCTGGATGGATCTATTTCAGTTCAAGCAAAACTCAATTTTACACAATATAGTGCTTTTCTTAACTAAGCAACCTCTTATCATCCCTGCACATGGCTCTGTACTACTGTCTTAGTTCTCTGTGAGTCCTGAGAAGAATCCAGTGTTGTTTCTCCAGGTCCTCTCAATACCTGTCCAAGTTTAACAGTGTCTTTACATAGGGACTCCCAGTTGAAAATGTCCAATCAAGTTCCAGTCCCTCTGTATTATTTAAAGTGGGAAAAAAGCACCAAGCACCAGCCACCAACCAAACCAGCCAGCCTCCCCCTTTCTTGATTCCACTGAGTGGGCTGTCACTCTGAAGAGGCAGATTAGGAACTAGTAGAGACACACACACACACACACACACACACACACCAAATGCTCCTTACCAGTTTGATCATATATGGTTAAAACACAAATAAGGTCAAACGCGTTTTTATCATGATATGGTCTGTGTGTCTGCCCACTGTGACTCAGTGCCCATTTTAAAATAATGGCATTGACCTTTCTCTGTTTGTCTCTCATTCTCTCTCTCTTTCGATCTTCCTCACACCCTCAGAACAAAAAGTGTTCTACATGGGACCTCAAATGTTTCTGTGATTTTGGGCCATAGAGGAACCCTTTGTGGTGCTGTTGAGAACACTTCAAGAAAGCATGAGATGTTCTAAATGAGCAGAGCTTTTTGTAACACTGGACTGTTCAGTAATACACTGTCAGGAATGACTTTTAGTCCTAACATTCAGATCTAAGGAGGGTCACTCAGATTATTACAGATTCAGCTTATGAAAATCCAAGTGAGCATTAACGATAAATCTTGACCTCAGAAAGACCAGTTTGACAAAATAATCTTGATGTTGTAGTTCAACATTGTGGGAATTGTGCTGACTGACTTTCTTTCGAGGGTGAGCTGAAAAGCTTGCTATCAATCTAATGTCTGTGTTTGAAGTACAAAGCTGGAGTCAGGACATGGTTAGCCTAGCTTAGCATAAAGACTCACTATATTGTCATTGTACACATTTCATCCAGAAATCATTAATAAAATTTGATAGTGAAACCATCACCACTAGGTGTCTTAGCCAATTTGAGATTTTAAAGCAGATTCAAATTATTTAGGTACAATGGGAGTCCCCAATTCATATTTCTTAGTTACATTCAGTACAGGAAACAGATGTTACATAGATGTTTTTCAAGAAATGATCCAAGAAATGATCTTGTATTATGCACTTGCATTGTGCATTTAGCTGTGCACATTTTGCCCTCAGAAAGGCTCATAGTTAGAACTGACTGAATACCAAGTATCTTTCTGGCTTTGTTAGCCCTCAAAGTGTTTAAGAAGTCAATAAAGAGAAAAGGCAGTTTCTTCATGTAGTATTGCTTGCAAGTCAATATAAAGCATACATAGGTAGGACCAAAAGGCAAAGACTGTGTGTGCGATTGAGAAGGTTGGAGGATACAAACACAGGACACAGAGCAGGTTCAGTTTAGAAAGGTTTATTAACAAAAAGGGAGCACACTTACAGGCAGTGGCTGAGTCCAATGATAAACCCAAAAATGAGGCACAGGGTAAACACAGATCCAAGGTACAGGCAGGCAATGTTACAGGTAGATATCAAGGCTGGAAAAAATACACAGGAGTCTGATCATGGCAGGCCACAAACCACAACATACTGTAAAACTAAACAGAGCATGTACACACTACAATGACCAGACAAGGATTGAAGACACACAGCAAACATTTATACGCATGGGCTAACGAGCTGGGAGGGGATACACAGGTGAAAGACATGAGGGACTAATCAAGCACACCGACAGGTAGAGTGACAGCAGGGGAAAACAGACAGATACTAACAGATGTAAAACACAAGACCACACATTAACTGGAACTCAAAGTACTTAGCGGGCAAGCAGACAGAGGGATTACTGGGGAGATAGACACAAGCAAATCTAAATGCAGAAAATACACTAAACATAATAAGGCAAAACTAAAACAGGACAGACAGGGAAAATGAATAATAAACTGAATAACAAGGACGGACTATAGCAGAACAATCAAAATCAGAATAATGATTCTAAACAGATCAGAACTACACAAACAGAACCCCCAACAAGACACACAGACATCAGACCAACAAACATGAAGACACAGTTTAAACTAGACACAAGACAACAGACAGGACTGAAACCCAAAACAGAGACAAAATAAACTATACAGAAAAGACTAAAAATAATAAACTGACTGGTAACTAAACAGAGCAGACACGCCCACTGTGTAACAAAGACAACAACGTCAATTATGGTTTGTATGAACATCACTTGTTGGAGGGAATGAAACAAGCAACCAACTCAGTAACAAAGACACTTGGCTTCACAGAAGATCCACCTCTGGAGTTTTTTCTAAGGGAGTTTATTCAGTTGGTTTTGTTGTCATTGCTTGACAATTCCATAACAAGTAACAACGTATTCTCTGATGAAGACGTTCATCAGAGAATAAGGTTGTTTCCATCATGTTTCCATGATAAGGTTGTTTATATCATGTCCATCACGCAGCACCCCCTTAACGCACTGATGAGTAGAACCAGCCCTTTAAGACTGTCTGTCTTGACTGTATTTTCTCCTAGGAAAAACACCTTTATACCTTTAACTATGCTTACACTTAACTGACAAAGACCTCTAGCATCAGTTTGAATTACAATTGTGACTGTAGTGTCGGCTTGGGTGGGTGGGTCAACAAAGTGAGTGAATGACAAAGGAGATTGTGATTGCTTCCTGTTACTATCTTACCTAACCCTACCACTAACCCTTATCTAAGCTTCTAATTCTTCTTTTAACAATGATTACCCAGGCTCCCTAACCTTAACGATAGGCATCCTAAATCAAACCACAATCTTTCCCTAAACTTAAGTACTTTCTGTGTCTAAATCTAACCAAACCTAAACCATAATATTCAGAATCAGAAAATACTCATAAGTATTTTTTAACAGCAAACTGTATCAGTTTTGGAAGGCATTGGCAAACTACAGCGCATCCGGAAAGTATTCACAGCGCTTCATTTTTTCCATATTTTGTTATGTTACAGCCTTATTCCAAAATGGATGAAATTCATTATTTTCCTCAAAATTCTACAAACAATACCCCATACTGAAACAAGTATGTTGGAAATCTTTGCAAATTTATTTAAAAAAAAGTATTCACACCCTTTGGCACCAATTACAGCCTCAAGTCTTTTTGAGTATGATGCTACAAGCTTGGCACACCTATTTTTGGGCAGTTTCTCCTATTCTTCTTTGCAGGACCTCTCAAGCTCCATCAGGTTGGACGGGGAGCATCAGTGCACAGCCATTTTCAGATCTCTCCAGAGATACTTAATCAGGTTCAAGTCTGGGCTCTGGCTGGGCCACTCAAGGACATTCACAGAGTTGTCCTGTAGACACCTCTTTGTTATCTTGGCTGTGAATACTTTCCAGATGCAGTGTATGTTGTCATGTCACTAGAGAAATCAGATCAAAAAGACTTACAGTATATGGACACCTTACTTACTTTCTTTGTGAATCCACCCATTTACAGTCCCTTTACCCTCAGCAGGGAACCATTGTGTAGACGACCAGTGGTTTTTCAGGGTGTGTTGACAGTGTGGTCAGGTTAGTGTCTATGTCAGCCCACAGAGCTACAGTCTTACAGCTGAGAGCTTGAGGTATCTGGATCAGAGCGACCACAGCCCACTGTAGAGAAGGTCAGGACTACGCCACCAAATGTCACATTGCTGTTTTAGGCTTGCCCTTAACTGGCATCATTATTTATGGTAGCATTTCTCTTCATTGTTCTTTTCAGTGGATTTCTTCATTATATTTACTGCTGCATGAGAGGAGAAGAGAGCACTAAAACTTAAGCTTAAGTTTAGCCACGTGAAATAGCCCACCTCCAACCACACACGTACATAAACTAAAACACAATCTTATAATTAGTAGTCCAATCAATCACCCCCTCAGTTAATTAGCCAATTAACCTCCCTCAGAGGTGTAAACATCCAGCCAATCAGGCTTAAACACAGCTGCCCTAAACCAGTCAAAGTGTTCATCCAGAAGTTCAACAGGACATAAAGAGAGAAAATTACAGGACAGAATGTACACACACACACACACACACACACACACACACACACACACACACATATATATATATATATATATATATATATATATATATATATATATATATATATACAGAATACACAGAATACACACATATACACACACCATTATCCAAACCACTGAACAGACCTCACACTTACTAAATGACAGAGCAGAACAGCCCTCTCTCATTTCTGTGGCTTCAAAACTTGCTGTACTTTTTCTGTCATGCACAGCCTTTATCCAGTGCTGCTACCCTCTCAGTTATCATACATAATGTGTTTCATAAAAACTGCCTGCATGTATTTTGCAGGACAACAGTTTCATTGGAACAGCTAAATTAGGTCAGCAAAATGTTATATAATAGAGCTGGACTCTTATGATGTACGTTTAACATGACGTTGATTATGAAATAATAAGTTTACCAGACATACAGCCTATTTGGCGCAGTTCCACTGAACAGAGACTGCAAAGGGGCTTTAGACTTTCTGTAAGCTATCTTGGCAATATCAACAATAGTCATGGCTGGATTCATCTGTTAAGGGGCCCGTTTGCAATGTTTTTTAACATTGATAGCCAGAATCTAAAGATGTTTTTTTCTCACTTTGTTGAATACAAAAGTTCTTAATTTAAAGAAAGATAATCAGAACTAGGTGTCGCCAAATCAACTAGAGGATTTCACAAAGGCAGAATTCACAATTTAGAATTCAAGCAATGGACAACACAAAAACATATTGTTGACACTTTTCGAGGTGTTGCTTCCTTGTTTGCCCTGCAATGGACTGGCGACCTGTCCAGGGTGTACCCCACCTTTCGCCCGATGTAAGCAGGGATTGGCTCCAGGTCCCCGCGACACTGTACGCAGGATAAGTGGTAGACGATGGATGGATGGATGGATGGATGGATGCTTCCTTGTTCCATTTTCTCTGACATATGTGACATAATAGTACTGTCACCCAAACTGAGACATCTTTTATAGTTATCTTTATATTTTACATTACCTGCAACATATATTACTCATTTATTTTACTCCCATAGTCACAGTGTGGGTCAGATAGTGTTGTAGTCAAGACCGCCCAAACCGAGACCAAGTCAAGACCAAGACCAGAGTTTATCGAGACCGAGACAAGACCAAGACTTTTAGGGGCTGAGAGCAGTCGAGACCAAGACCAAGAGAGGGCGAGACCGAGTCAAGACCAAGACCAGTTCCCTGCATTGCATGGCACGCAATATGAAAATGTGAAACGAGATCATAGGTAGTCTCAAATTGATCTGAAAGATCTACATTCCCATTAAAACATCCACATACAAACACTGAGCTGAAATCAATGTAAGCATTGCAGGGAGGGGTGACAGTCGTTAACAGTAACAACATGTTTTAGGGTTATTGGTTGCATTTGAAGCAATAAGTTTTACTTCCAATCAAAGTTAGGATGTTATCAAATTAGACAATGCAAAAGCAATTTATTGATATTCCCAAAGTTATGGTCTTGACTGGTCTTGAAATAAAATCCCGAGTCCTCAATGTCCGAGACCAAGACAAGACTGAGTATAAATGCGGTCGACACAGAGACAAGACCAAGGCCATCAAAAAGTGGTCTTAAGACCAAGACCGGTGTCCCACCTGGTGCCAGAATGCTACAGAGTAGGTATGTGCATCTTCACTGGTCTCACAATTCGATTCAATTACGATTATCCTGTCAACTATTCGATTCGATCTCAATGCATCAACATGCGTTATCTCTAGGGGTAGTAATTTCTAGGCACCTCATTACAGTTATGAGAGCTACAATGCGATTGTAAAACAAATAGGATAAAGATCTATTTTTCTCACTGTGTGACTACTTGGTACTTTTAAAGCAAAGTATTTGTAACAATCGAACTAAGTATGAAGTAATGAAATGCAGCTATTTGATGTTACTTCATATAAATGTAGTTAATGTTACATAACATTATTACATTATTACAGCATTATTACTGACCTCTGCTGCTGCTATTTTCCTTCCTGATGCTGCTGTTATTAGTTCAGATTCATATACGGGTTGAGCCACACTGTGTACATGCTGCCTAAATATATCTGTTCCTTTTTTGTATCTTCTAGTGTAGTTATTTTGTCATGTAAGTTGATTATCGTAATCTTGTATTGAGCACCAAGGACCTTGAGAAATGGCATTTCGTTAATTTGTGTACTCGACTTCCAGAACGCAGTCTGAAGAGGAGAGACGACTTCACACAGGTTTGAAAACAACATACAGACTTTAATTCCCTCGATCTTTAGCGAGCACAGTTCCACAAGGATCTGTGCTCGGACCAATCCTCTTCACTTTATATATGCTTCCTTTAGGCAATATTATCAGGAAACACTCCATAAACTTTCATTGTTATGCAGATGATACTCAGTTATATCGATCGATAGGATCAAGCCAGATGAAACTCACTTAGCTAAACTTCAAATGTGCCTTCAGGATGTTAAAACCTGGATGACCTGTAATTTTCGAATGTTAAACTCAGATAAAACTGAAGTTATTGTTCTGGGGCCCAGGCACCTCCGTGACACATTATTGAATTGAAATCTTTATTTCGAACATGCAAGAGAAAGTATATGAAAAAAATAAAAATAAAACAATGTTTAAAAACATAGGAGAAAAAAAAACAGATGAGCAGCAAACAAAGTACCCTTCTTTCCTGTGTTAACATACACTCACCTAAAGGATTATTAGGAACACCATACTAATACTGTGTTTGACCCCCTTTCGCCTTCAGAACTGCCTTAATTCTATGTGGCATTGATTCAACAAGGTGCTGAAAGCATTCTTTAGAAATGTTGGCCCATATTGATAGGATAGCATCTTGCAGTTGATGGAGATTTGTGGGATGCACATCCAGGGCACCAAGCTCCCGTTCCACCACATCCCAAAGATGCTCTATTGGGTTGAGATCTGGTGACGTGGGGGCCATTTTAGTACAGTGAACTCATTGTCATGTTCAAGTAACCAATTTGAAATGATTGGAGCTTTGTGACATGGTGCATTATCCTGCTGGAAGTAGCCATCAGAGGATGGGTACATGGTGGCCATAAAGGGATGGACATGGTCAGAAACAATGCTCAGGTAGGCCGTGGCATTTAAACGATGCCCAATTGGCACTAAGGGGCCTAATGTGTGCCAAGAAAACATCCCCCACACCATTACACCACCACCACCAGCCTGCACAGTGGTAACAAGGCATGATGGATCCATGTTCTCATTCTGTTTATGCCAAATTCTGACTCTACCATCTGAATGTCTCAACAGAAATCGAGACTCATCAGACCAGGTAACATTTTTCAGGTCTTCAATTGTCCAATTTTGGTGAGCTCTTGCAAATTGAAGCCTCTTTTTCCTATTTGTAGTGGAGATGAGTGGTACCCGGTGGGGTCTTCTGCTGTTGCATCCGCCTCAAGGTTGTGCGTGTTGTGGCTTCACAAATGCTTTGCTGCATCGGTTGTAACGAGTGGTTATTTCAGTCAAAGTTGCTCTTCTATCAGCTTGAATCAGTCGGCCCATTCTCCTCTGACCTCTAGCATCAACAAGGCATTTTCGCCCACAGGACTGCTGCATACTGGATGTTTTTCCCTTTTCACACCATTCTTTGTAAACCCTAGAAATGGTTGTGCGTGAAAATCCCAGTAACTGAGCAGATTGTGAAATACTCAGACCGGCCCGTCTGGCACCAACAACCATGCCACGCTCCAAATTGCTTAAATCACCTTTCTTTCCCATTCTGACATTCAGTTTGGAGTTCAGGAGATTGTCTTGACCAGGACCACACCCCTAAATGCATTGAAGCAACTGCCATGTGATTGGTTGATTAGATAATTGCATTAATGAGAAATTCAACAGGTGTTCCTAATAATTCTTTACGTGAGTGTACTTCTATCACATGTGCGAAAAGGAGTAGGAAGAAGTAAAACTCCTTATGTACTCCTACCCCTTAAATGCTTACATCCCTTCAATTTACAATATTTATATTTATTATTGTTATGTTGTAATATAAATCCTCTCATACATAAATGCATATATATACTCATATATGTTTATGCGCATACACATGCATGTATATGTACTTATTCAAACAGCAAAAAATACAACAACAAAAAAAACCTAACAAAGAAAAGACAAAAAACAACAACAAAGGAGCACTCCTACTTTTACTATAGTGCTTCTCGATACCTCCTGAAAATCATTTCTTGTACATTTTTTTGAAAAGGAATATGTTTGGGCATTGCTTTAGGTTCTCATTTAGTTTGTTCCACAATTTAACTCAATTGATAAACACAATCTTTTCCTTGTTGTTCTAAATCTATTAGTCTTAAAATTTCCACTTCCCCTTAAATCTTACCCTCCCTCTCAGAGAACATCTTTTGTATATTCCCAGGCAATATCCCATTTCTTGCTTTGAACATGAATACTGCAGTTTGATATTCAATTAGATCATGGTATTTTAGCAATTTAGACTGTAGAAATAATTAATTTGTATGATCCAGAAATCACACGTTGTGAATGATTCTCATGGCTCTTTTTTGCATTATGACTAGTGGCTGTAGTGAATGTTGAGAAGTGCTTCCCCAAACCTCTACACAGTAATTCAAATAAGGTAACAATAGTGAGGAGTACAAGATGTGAAGTGATTTAAGATCCAGAATGTGCTTAGCGCTAGGACTGCAATACTTCTGGACAGTTTGGTTTTGATGTGTTTTATGTAAGCCTTCGAGCAAATCTTGTCATCTATGTTCACAAGGAAATGTACTCTTTCTATGTTAACACCCTCTATCTGTGCTTGATGATTTGACTTACAGTTTCCGAATACCATGACTGTAGTTGGATGGTGGGAGGAAGCCGGAGCAGGGAGAGAACATGCAAACTCCACACAGAAAGGTTTGAACCCACAAACTTCTTGCTGTGAGACGACAGTGCTAACCACTGCACCACCGTGCTGAATTATTATCTTTGATCAGGACATGTCGTTTAAGTCTCACATTAAGCAAATTTCAAGGACCGCCCTTTTTCACCTACATAATATTGCAAAAATCAGGAACATCCTGTCTAAAAATTACGCAGAAAAACTAGTCCATACATTTGTTACTTCTAGGCTGGATTACTGCAATTCCTTATTATCAGGCTGCTCGAAAAAGTCCATTAAGACTCTTCAGCTGATCCAGAATGCTGCAGCACGTGTTCTGACAGGAACCAGGAAAAGAGATCATATTTCTCCTGTCTTAGCTTCTCTGCATTGGCTTCCAGTAAAATCCAGAATAGAATTTAAAATCCTTATTCCCACCTACAAAGCTCTTAATGGTCAGGCACCATCTTATCTTAAAGAGCTCGTAGTACCTTACTACCCCACCAGAGCACTGCGCTCCCAGAATGCAGGGTTACTTGTGGTTCCTAGAGTCTCCAAAAGTAGACTAGGAGCCAGAGCGTTCAGCTATCAAGCTCCTCTCCTGTGGAACCAGGTTCCAGTTTGGGTTCAGGCCTAGACTGCCGGGGGATTTCCCATGATGCACTGAGCTCCTCTCTCCTCTTCTTTCTCTCCCTCTGTATACAACCTCATCCCATTAATGCATGTTATTTACTTGACTTCTTCCCTTTCCGGTAGTTTTGTGCTTTCTTGTCCCTGTCCTCGTATCACTTCCTGCAGGTGTTTCTTGCTCTGGATCTGTGGTTGCGAGTCACCTGCTGTGAGTCACCCTGTGTTTCTGCTCGACATCCTCTGCTACAATCATGTATCATGTCCAGATGCACAAAAAAGCCTCTTGGAGCGATGCCCGACACCCAACAGCAAGTCGGCCATTTTGGATTTAATGGTCATTTTTGGTGATTTACACACTTTGTACTTTAAGAACTCCTCCTAGGGAATTAGTCCGATCGACTTAAAATTTTTGTTGTGCAGTCTAAATATATTGATGATTAAAAGTTGTGAAAACGGTGAGTTTTCATAGAATGGCGTGCCCGTAGCGTGGCATCCAAAATCAATGATTCGCCATAAATCAAAAAGTTATTGTAACTCCAGTCTACATCACGTGTCAAACTCAAGGTCCACGGGCCGAATCCGGCTGGCCACGTCATTTATGCGGCCCGCGAAACTTAAAAGATTCATGATAGTAAAATAAAAGTTTATGATGCTTTAAAGCTTATATGAACAATAAACTACATCTCCCACAATGCATGTCGATTTTGTGACCTGCGAATTGATGGCATCCTGCCACTAGATTGCGGTCTTTCCACACTCGCGTTTAACTACGTTTTTTAACGACAAGTGGAGATGACAAATGTATACAAACCAGGGCTAGAGACTAACGTCGTCCTGTCGTCCTGGGGACGATAGAAAATGTGTTTGGGACGAAGAGAAATATTCTGTAGGATGCCTCTTGGACGAAAGGTATTGTGTAGGGATGTATTTATTTATTACGATCACTAGCAAATGACAAAGTGAACCCACCGAGCGTTGACTACAATGGAGGCCGTCTTCTTACAACAGTCACGCCGGACTCACACAGGAGGCTGACTGCTCAGCTGTTCCCTCGGTTCAGGTCCATTGATTCTCTCAGTATCAAACGGCTTAAGCGACACAATCTTCTCAAGCAGTGAAAAACAAATCTATTTTATAACATCGACTAGCGGCGAGAGCTAGCTAGGCTAAATACTCAAATAAGAGACAGTTATTTTACAATATGTTAAGGAGTAGTTTACGCAGTACAGTATGTTTATACAGTCTTAAAGTTCCAACTGGCCCTTTGAGGGTAATCATAATGCTTATGTGGCTCGAGGTGAAAATTAATTTGACACCCCTGATCTACATGCTCACATCTGCACCAAATTTGGAATACATTATAAGAGTCCCGCCCTGAACACATGAAGTCATAGCGCCATCTGCTGGCAACTGGAAATGACATGTTTTACGCTGTAATGTACTACTCCGAGCAGGATGGACATATGAACTTCAAAACTGTCCAGGAAACCCATAACACATTGATGAGGCCATGTTGTAAAACTGAATTTTCAGTTAACGGCTTGGCAGTGGCGTGGCACTTCGCCGCCACGCCACTGCCAAGCCGTTACACGTTTAATAAGAGTCCCACCCTGAAGACATGTATGCCAACATTCACCCATGGTCATAGCGCCACCTGCTGGCAACAGGAAATTACATTATTTCCTGTTTTATTTTGTAATTTTGGTGATCGGTGTTTTTTCTACCTTGATTCCTAATGTGTCTCACCTGTGATTAATAGCAATGCCTGCTTGTGTGTGTGTGTGGTATGCACCTATATATATATTGCCCTCAGTTGTGTTCAGTCCTTGTTGTTTCATCTTCGTATGTTGAGTTTCTGCCTCGTGCTCTGTTCTCTGGATTATTCCCTGTGTTTGGATTACCACATATTCTTTAACTAGGGCCAGTGGTCTGATGACCTGCAATGAAGACTATGGCCAATACACTAAAATCACTACTCAGCCCTGTGCTATTGGTTGGGAGATAGTTTAAGTCAAACAAATATTTTGTACTTATTGCCAAGTACAGTGGCACATACCTGTTAGCTTACAGTTTGATCACATAAGACTGTTTTTGTTCATTTAATAAATCATCTTAAACTGCATCCTCCTCGTCTGTGTCTGCAATTTGGGTCCACACCTCTGTTTCCCTGCTGTTGTACTCAGCCTTTGTGATAGTATGACACCACCAACAATGGACATTGTTAGACATTACCTCAGATGAACTGGTTGATTTAGTTTGTGAACTGGTTGAGCTCAAGGCCATGTGGAGGGGAGCTGACATTGACAGTCACAAAGAGGCAATTTTGTTGCTGGCTCAAAGGAAAGTTTCTGCTAAACTTTCAGTAAGAGACTCAGTACCTATTTGGGGAATAAACTTCCTCGACACCGCTGCCCTTGCTCCTCAGCCTGCAAACAACCAATGCGACAGCTTCCACCAGCCTGCCAGCCAGCCTGTTTCCCAGCCTGCTAGTACCCCACCGCCTAGCCACCCACCAGTCCTGCCGTCTGCCTGCCTGAACCTCTAGCCAAAGACTGGGACTGTGACTCTACTTTGCCATGAGGGCCAGGCAGTCAGAAGTGGCACAGGCAGCTAGCCTACAGACTTCTAGCCTAAAGGAAAGGCTTCCCCTGGATTCCTTGTCTGATCCACCTCCAGAAAGGCCAGTTGGAGGTCTCACCTACTTCAGCCTCTGGTGGGACCCCGCCATCATCAGCGACCTCTGGTGAGACCGTCACCGTTGGCATCCTGTTCAGTTTTCTGTCCCCCCCGATCTGCCTGGTCTGCTGGGTCGACCTCCTGAACTGTTGTGCCCTGTTCTCCGTCCTGTGGTTCCCTGCCCTGCCCTTTCCAACCATGGACTGAGACTCAGTTTGTTTTTGTTTTTCCCCCCCTGGACTCTGGCCCTCCTCCTGTCTTCCCTTCGCCCACCCTGGCTGGTCTTGGACTTTTTAGGGACGTCTGCTTTCTGTCCCTTAAGGGAGGGTTATGTCATGACGTTGGATTTCAGTGTGGTGTTTTCCTGTTATTTGATAAATGTCCTTTCTGTTTTACCCATCACCTCTGTGTGTGTTATTGTTAGGTTTTGTTAGTTGAGCATTGCTTCCTTGTTTTCTGAGGTATTTAGCTACATTTATCCTGTATTGTCTGCAACCTTACTTCCTGTTTTATTTTGTAATTTTGGTGATTGGTGTTTTTGTCTAGCTTTTTTTCCTGTCTACCTTGATTCCTAATGTGTCTCAACTGTGATTAATAGCCCTGCCTGCTTGTGTGTGTGTGGTGTGTCCTTGTATACACTCACCGAAAGGATTATTAGGAACACCTGAATTTCTCATTAATGCAATTATCTAATCAACCAATCACATGGCAGTTGCTTCAATGCATTTAGGGGTGTGGTCCTGGTCAAGACAATCTCCTGAACTCCAAACTGAATGTCAGAATGGGAAAGAAAGGTGATTTAAGCAATTTGGAGCGTGGCATGGTTGTTGGTGCCACAATCTGCTCAGTTACTGGGATTTTCACGCACAACCATTTCTAGGGTTTACAAAGAATGGTGTGAAAAGGGAAAAACATCCAGTATGCGGCAGTCCTGTGGGCGAAAATGCCTTGTTGATGCTAGAGATCAGAGGAGAATGGGCCGACTGAATCAAGCTGATAGAAGAGCAACTTTGACTGAAATAACCACTCGTTACAACCGAGGTATGCAGCAAAGCATTTGTGAAGCCACAACACGCACAACCTTGAGGCGGATGGGCTACAACAGCAGAAGACCCCACCGGGTACCACTCATCTCCACTACAAATAGGAAAAAGAGGCTACAATTTGCAAGAGCTCACCAAAATTGGACAGTTGAAGACTGGAAAAATGTTGCCTGGTCTGATGAGTCTCGATTTCTGTTGAGACATTCAGATGGTAGAGTCAGAATTTGGCATAAACAGAATGAGAACATGGATCCATCATGCCTTGTTACCACTGTGCAGGCTGGTGGTGGTGGTGTAATGGTGTGGGGGATGTTTTCTTGGCACACATTAGGCCCCTTAGTGCCAATTGGGCATCGTTTAAATGCCACGGCCTACCTGAGCATTGTTTCTGACCATGTCCATCCCTTTATGGCCACCATGTACCCATCCTCTGATGGCTATTTCCAGCAGGATAATGCACCATGTCACAAAGCTCCAATCATTTCAAACTGCTTTCTTGAACATGACAATGAGTTCACTGTACTAAAATGGCCCCCACAGTCACCAGATCTCAACCCAATAGAGCATCTTTGGGATGTGGTGGAACGGGAGCTTGGTGCCCTGGATGTGCATCCCACAAATCTCCATCAACTGCAAGATGCTATCCTATCAATATGGGCCAACATTTCTAAAGAATGCTTTCAGCACCTTGTTGAATCAATGCCACGTAGAATTAAGGCAGTTCTGAAGGCGAAAGGGGGTCAAACACAGGATTAGTATGGTGTTCCTAATAATCCTTTAGGTGAGTGTATATTGCCCTCAGTTGTGTTCTGTGCTTGTGGTGTCATCTTCGTATGTTGAGTGTTCTGCCTTGTTCTCTGTAGGGTTCCCACCCATCCCTTAAAATACGGAATCGTCATGTATTTGAGAACTAAAGAGCACGTCCTGTTTTGAATCAGTACGGGACACAGTTCGTCACGTATTTCCGAGTTGTCTTTAATGGAGCATCCCAGGCAAACCCGCATTCTGTGAAGACTTCTCCTTTTCTACCCCTGATTGGGTAATACTCGCTGCCATTGTTGGTTTGATTAATACCGTCGACCAGAGTGAGAGAAATCAAAAAGGCTACTTGATGAGTATCAAGTCAAACTGCATAGTTTGTGGGCCAGTGTTCTGTGTGGTGCGCGGTGGCCTGTCAGACCTGTGACAGCATGCCAAGGCTGTGTAATGACATTATAAAATGTACTAATTTTCTGATTGATCACGCTGGATTTCATATGATGCTGTTAAGGAATATTGTTACAATTTAAATGAATCGCATGTCTGCATTATGGTGTGATTTGTTTTTTAAGGTTGAGGTATACAGTCAGACACATAATCATTGATTTAATAAGAGATAAGAGAGATATAGGCTATTTACATACACATTTAATTATCAAAATATAGTGCCTATGTGAAGAATACAAACACTATCTATAGAATTGCATTCTTCAACATCATATAATTAACAATAGACTGACTAAAAACTGAAAATGTAAATACAAAAATACATTTACTGACCAATCATAAAAACTGTGTTAAATTAAATTTAGAAATGTTTGTAGATGTCATCCTGTCCGTTAACAGACACATCCTAAGCATCACAACATACACTGGTAATATGGAAAGGATATTTTCCAGAATGACCAACAAAGTCACTGTCACGATCGTGGTGTGGAGGCAGGTTGGAGGACCCAAACGCAGGACACAGAGCGGAGCAGGTATAGTTCAAAGAAGGGTTTTAATATAACCAAAAGCGAGCACACTTACAGGTGAGTGGCTGAAAAACAGAAATCCAAAAGTACAGGAATACGAGACAAGACAAGCAAGGCTGGTTACAGGCAGGCAGAGAGTACACACACGACAGACTGGGGGGTAACATGAACAATGACCGGACAAGGACAAGACAGAAACACCAGGTATATATACACAGGGACTAACGAGCAGGGCGGGAGCAACACAGGTGACAGACATGAGACTAACGAGGCAGAGAGAGAGAGCAGAGGAAAACAGAGACTTGACATGACAAGCAGACTATATAACAGATACTGGACACTAGACAGGACAGAACGACGAGCGTCTCCAGACGGTCACCGACGAGCGTCTCCAGACGGTCAACAAAACCCAAAACAGCACAAAAACAAGGCACAAGCCGGCCCAGGGTGGGCGGAGGGAAGACAGGAGGAGGGCAAGTCGAGCCAGGGTGGGCGGAGGGAGGACAGGAGGAGGGCCAGACCAGGAAGGTGGCCAGAGGGCAAGGCAAGGGGGCGACAGAGTTCGGGAGGTCGCACAAGCAGGGCAAGGGGACAAAACAGTCTGGGGGAACCACCCAACAGGCAGATCATGCCCAGGAAACAGGGCAGGTAAGGCACTTGGCCTAACATGCAGGGCAGGGCAGAGGGGCAGAACAGTTCATGAGGCCGTCCCGGAGGGCGACCCAGGAGGCCGTGCAGACCAAAGGGATCGCGGAGTTCAGGAGGTCATCCCGGGGGATGACCCGACAGGCCGAGCAAATCAGGGGGAAAACACACAGTTCAGGAGGCCGTCCCAGAGGATGACCCGACAGGCCGAGCAAATCAGGGGGTAAACACAGTTCAGGAGGACGTCCCGGGTGGCCAGAGGTGAACAAATGTTCAGGAGGCAGACCCGGAGGTCGACCGAGTAGACCAGGAGGGCAACAGTTCAGGTGGGCGTCCCGTGGGATGACCCATGAGGCCGGGCAGAACAGGGGGGCCACAGAGTTCGGGAGGCCGTGCCGGAGGTCGACCCAACAGGCCGGGCAGAACAGGGGGGCCACAGAGTTCGGGAGGTTGGCAGGACGGCCAACAGTGAGGCAGCAAACCCACTGGGGGCCGAGCAGGAGGCCGACGGCAAGACCTCTTCAGAGGTCGGCACCCAAAGCTTGGGTGCTCTGGAGGCACAGCTGGGCTGAGGACCACTGGCGAGACAGCTGGGCTGAGGACCATGGACCGGACACGAGGAGCTGGAGTCGGTCTGACCACCGACTGGACAGCTGGGCTGGGGACCATGGACAGGACACGAGGAGCTGGAGTCGGTCTGACCACCGACTGGACAGCTGGGCTGGGGACCATGGACAGGACACGAGGAGCTGGAGTCGGCCTGACCACCGACTGGACAGCTGGGCTGGGGACCATGGACCGGACACGAGGAGCTGGAGTCGGTCTGACCACCGACTGGACAGCTGGGCTGGGGACCATGGACAGGACACGAGGAGCTGGAGTCGGTCTGACCACCGACTGGACAGCTGGGCTGGGGACCATGGACAGGACACGAGGAGCTGGAGTCGGCCTGACCACCGACTGGACAGCTGGGCTGGGGACCATGGACCGGACACGAGGAGCTGGAGTCGGCCTGACCACCGACTGGACAGCTGGGCTGGGGACCATGGACCGGACACGAGGAGCTGGAGTCGGCCTGACCACCGACTGGACAGCTGGGCTGGGGACCATGGACCGGACACGAGGAGCTGGAGTCGGCCTGACCACCGACTGGACAGCTGGGCTGGAGGCCAAGGACCGGACAGCTGGGCTGGAGGCCATGGACCGGACAGCTGGGCTGGAGGCCATGGACCGGACATGAGGAGCAGGTGCCGGTCTGTCCACCGACGAGGGAACAGGAGTCGGCTGGGCCACCGGCGGAGCAGGTGCCGGTCTGTCCACCGACGAGGGAACAGGAGTCGGCTGGGCCACCGGCGGAGCAGGTGCCGGTCTGTCCACCGACGAGGGAACAGGAGTCGGCTGGGCCACCGGCGGAGCAGGTGCCGGTCGGACCACCGACGAGGGAACAGGAATCGGCTGGGCCACCAACGGAGCTGGTGTTGGTCGGACCACCGACGAGGGAACAGGAGTCGATCGGACCACCGGCGAAGCAGTTGCCGGTCGACCACCGACGGAGCACGAAGACGAGGAACAGGCTGGGCCACCAACGGAGCTGGTGTTGGTCGGACCACCGTCGGGAGAACAGGAGTCGGCTGGGCCACCAACGGAGCTGGTGTTGGTCGGACCACCGACGAGGGAACAGGAGTCAGCTGGGCCACCGGCGAAGCAGGTGCCGGTCGGACCACCGACGGAGCAAGAGGAACAGGAGTCGGCTGGGCCACCAATGAAGCTGGTGTTGGTCGGACCACCGACGAGGGAACAGGAGTCGGCTGGGCCACCGGCGGAGCTGGTGCCGGTCGGTCCATCGACGGAGCACTAGGAACAGGAATCGGCTGGGCCACCAACGGAGCTGGTGTTGGTCGGACCACCGACGAGGGAACAGGAGTCAGCTGGGCCACCGGCAGAGCTGGTGCCGGTCGGTCCACCGACGGGGCACGGGGAGCGGGCTAGGCGGAGGACTAGCCACGCTAGCCGAGCAGGATACTGGCAGGACAGGCAGAGGGCTAGCGGCGCTAGCCGAACAGGTAACAGGCAGGACAGGCGGAGGGCTAGCAGCGCCAGCCGAACAGGTAACAGGCAGGACAGGCGGAGGGCTAGCAGCGCCAGCCGAACAGGTAACAGGCAGGACAGGCGGAGGACTAGCGGCGCCAGCCGAACAGGTAACAGGCAGGACAGGCGGAGGGCTAGCAGCGCCAGCCGAACAGATAACAGGCAGGGCAGGCGGAGGGCTAGCAGCGCCAGCCGAACAGATAACAGGCAGGACAGGCAGAGGGCTAGCAGGCCGGGGAGATGACGGCCGGAGGCTAGCGGTCCGGGTGTTAGCCATTTCCAGGCTAACAGACTGAGGAACTGATGAGGACTTGGCTGGGGGATTGGCTGAGGTGTGGAGGAAGTCACAAACCCACCCAGGGAGAGAGTCTGCTGCTCCTGGCTGAGCAGCCAGGCTCTTCCAGGCAAGGGACACGATAGCTGCCTTATGGCTAACATGACTAGCCCCATACCACATATTCCTCAGCACCATAAGCTCCCGGCACAGATCAAGCAGTTCATCGGACATGGTGTCCGCTGGGTCCCTTTGTGGTCCGGTCATTCTGTCACGATCGTGGTGTGGAGGCAGGTTGGAGGACCCAAACGCAGGAAACAGAGCGGAGCAGGTATAGTTCAAAGAAGGGTTTTAATATAACCAAAAGTGAACACTTACAGGTGAGTGGCTGAAAAACAGAAATCCAAAATCCAAAAGTACAGGGATACGAGACTAGACAAGACAAGACAAGCAAGGCTGGTTACAGGCAGGCAGAGAGTACACACACGACAGACTGGGGGGTAACATGAATAATGACCGGACAAGGACAAGACAGAAACACCAGGTATATATACACAGGGACTAACGAGCAGGGCGGGAGCAACACAGGTGACAGACATGAGACTAACGAGGCAGAGAGAGAGAGCAGAGGAAAACAGAGACTTGACATGACAAGCAGACTATATAACAGATACTGGACACTAGACAGGACAGAACCCAAAACTCAACATACTAAGGCAGATACTAAACTCAAAAGTGCAACACAAAGGATGGCCAACCGGCAGAGCGTGACAGTGACAGCAAGAACAGGTGCTCTTTGGAGCTCATTAGGAGTGAGCTTTTGATCACTCTCAACTTTGAGCAGTCCTGTTCATAGTTTTACTGTAGCTGTTTGAAAGACAAGCAGCTACTCAGTGCTGCACGAGTAGTGTACTTCTGACAAGAAAACATTTATAAAAGAAAGTAGGCCTAACTAAAGCCTACTACTTCTGGTCCACTGATATTCATGATGTTCATGGAAAATCTTTTGCAAAAGCGTTTGTTTTAGCCTATTTATAGTTCGTAAGTTATGGACATGTTGATTTAATAAGTTAACAAAATACAGTTCACATTTCACACGTTCCGCTAAATGCCTATTGACTTTGTGGTCTCACTGTCACACCTTGTTGGCTCATGTTTATTATTGTCATGTCTGTTGAGTTGTTATAGAGAGAGACTGAGTTCCTCTGTTCACACTGATTTCAATAGCTGATCATAATGTCCATTGGCGTCAATCTTAATACTTTCCTGAAAACACCATCGGGCCTGTGGTTGCCGGGCCCCCAAGGGGTGCGGCCCCCCGCTCCGGCAGGCGTCCCTTATTTTTCTGTATTAAAAGTGGCAACCCTAGTTCTCTGGATTATTCCCTGTGTTTTGATTACCTTGGCCATTTGTTGGATTTAACCTGTGTTTGGATTTATGCCCCTTGCTCGAACATAAGCCTGTTTTTGTTCATTTAATAAATTATCTTAAACTGCATCCTCCTTGTCAGTGTCTGCAATCTGGGTCCACACCTCTGTTTCCCTGCCGTTGAACTCAGCCTTCATGATAGGTGGTATCATTAATTGTAATGAGAAAGGAAACCCCAGATGAATAAGCAAAGAGAATCAGTAAATACATAACTATAAATACATAACATTTAGTTGGGTTTCTACAGACTGGTTTATTTAGTGTCTTCTCTACACATCTCTAAAGCCTTGTTGTCATAACCCCGTTCCTCTTCATCCTCCCTGTAACACAAAACAACAACAAGCAGACAGGTCAGCTATTTACTTCCAGAGTCCATTATTCTCTAAATGTGGACACCTGGAAGTGACTACTTATAAAACAATAAAAGAAAGAAAGAAATTGCTGAATTCATAATATTGTGTCTTTTCTGAATACTCCACCACTGTTTAGAACAATGAATAAACTGCACTAAAATGGTGATTAAACTTTAAACCAGAAAGCCCTTGGTGGTTATTGGCTAACTATTGATAACTATTGACAGGAACGATGTATGAGGTCTCCAGATTTAAAGTTTGAATGGACACCTGTCAGCCAATCATACTGAGTGATTTCTTTGGCCATGGTGTAGTAAAGTAATTAACTGAACAAAGCTGTAATTTAGATCCAACCTCTTGTGCATGTTTAAATGCAGCTGAGTAAACAAGTCAGGTTCTTCAGATTTATGGAAATTAAGAGTGCGCTTTGTATCATAGTGTAATAGAATTTACACTCTACAAGTATTTCCCACTAGTGTAATATTGTACATTCATGTGGTGTCGGAATAATCGGAAAAATTATTTCCCCACTGGGAAAATTCACATGAAGGCCCACTGAAGACGGAACAACTCAGAAGATTTTGCTACACAGATTTCCGAGTTGGTGACGTCACACACATACACGTAGAAAAATAACTTTATAATAGAAAGTTGACATAACCTGTTTCAGCACATTTGGATGACAATGATTATACTTCCAACACATTTTTATAGAAGCATCCATGTTATTTCCAAAATCCGACCACATAAACACACCGAAGTTGGAAGAATGACTTTCTCACTCGGGAAATGGGCCCATCCGAGGAGCACATGAATGCAGCAATAGCCTCCTAACTAATACAACCACTGTTTAGCTTTCAGTTTATACTCAGAGAAGTTTACTGTGAAGTACTAGCTTGTGGAGGTGTATTGGATTAAATAATATAGTACACACTGTATGACAAACCTTTAGGAGTAATTGACAGTTGACAATACTTTCACATACGCAAGTAGACCTTGTAAAATTAGGCCACCAGTATCTGCACTGATATCAGGACTCTAATCTCTAAAGAATCCAGTTTCAGAACTGTGGTATGTCCCATACTATACAGTTGGAACTACAGTGGGACATGACTTGAATTTGTATACTATGTCATCATTATTATGCAACATCAAGGTTTTACTCGGAGAGCCAGGTAAATAAAGGAATCTCACAAACGGTTGTTTTGTCATTAGTTTTGCTTCAGGTTAAAGTTAAGGGGAAGGGTTTTTCTTGTCTGGAAAGTCACAGCTTTTAGTCTGATCTGGCTGATGTGTGTTACAGAAACAAACAGACTACCATCAGAGGTCACTCTATCTGCTGCACACAGTGGAACTCACAGTTCACATAATTTTAATATTTCTTAAAATTAATACATTGAAGAAAATTCTGTCTGCTTTATTTAAAGCAGGGGATAGCTGATTTACCAGTCTGTTACAGTCTATAAAAAGGAAAGCACTTTTTTACCCACACAATTAATGAAACCTGCATTCCATAGACCATTGTAAGCTGCTATGTGTGTGAGACTGTGTGTGTGCGTGTGCCTGACCTGTTTTTCCTGAGTAGTTTGTGAATGATCAGGATGGTGAAGACGATAAAGAGGAAACCAACTACAGTTGTCAGTCCCAACAACCAGGGCTGAAGAGTCACTGACTGAGATCCTGCTGCTACCCGCATGCCAATGCGCACACCTGAACACATACACACACATCCACTTGTAATCATTAAAGTCCAGATAGAATTGGAATTTGGTGATAAGTGCTATGACCTCTGCACTTTAAAACTGATTTGTTGTGTAATAAAGTGGGAACTATCGTGTACTATGTATCTGACAGCAAATAATAACTGCTCTGTCATATCTGCGATGAGTGCACAAAACAAACAATAGTCACTTTTGATGCATAGGGAGCTCTTCTGAATCAAATCAAAATCTGGGCCACTTAAGCTGCGACTCCAAGTAAAGTTGCAAGAGAAAAAGTCTGTTATGGTGTTATGATAAATTTACAAGATTGAGAGAAATGTCAAAAGGTTGTTATCTTTGAGAGAAGTTGTAATTTTACAAGGAATTATAATAATGTTGTAACCCAAATTATAGAATTTTGAGAACAATTTTGGATGCTTTGAGACAAAAATATAAAGATTTTTTATTCCAACAGTGCCACTAATACACCTTGCCAGGTTAACAGAAGAGAAACATAAAATAGCACACATTAATTTAGAGTTTGATCACATAATGATTTTGCATCATTTTTTCTTAATTGAATGGGAAACATACATACACATACATATATATGTATATATATATATATATATATATTATATTTATATATTGAGAGACAGAATAGAAAGGTTTTACCTTTGTTAGCTGAGCAGCTGGTGGCAGACAGCAGCACACACAAGACAAGAAAAGTCACCATCATCCTGAATATAACAGACAAAGTTAACTTAACACAGTACACCAGGACTGCACATTCAGCTTATCTGGACTCCTGAGAAACACACACACACACACACACACACACACACACACAGCTCTTGATGGTCAAAGTATAACGTCCAGGGGTGGCAGTTTGGGTGTGTGTTATCTGCTGTGTTACTCATCAGCAGTTTTCAGCCAGTATACTACATTTTACACTAACATGAAGAAGAATACAAGAGTTCACAAGCTCTGATTGTCTCATTTTCTGCCAGAAGCTGGAATGACTGAATTTCCATAAATATAAAAGTAAGTTTATTCATGGATAACCCCTTGAGATGAACCATCTCATTTTTAAGGGTGTCCAAATAACACAATGGAACATCCCACACGACACATACTTGTTCACTTGAACTCTGGAGCATTTGATTACACCGCAAGTCAGTCTGTATAAACCAAGTAGTGTATATTGAGCTTTTCCATCATTCTTTTCCCTTATTTCTATTTCAGTTACCACTGGAAGTGTGCACTCAGTAGAGTGCAGATCTCCACCAGATGTGTCTGGGTGCATGTGGGTGGGGAACAGATAGTTAAACACTAACTTAGGACTAATAATAATAATTGTGTGGAGTGGAGCAGGAACATATCCAGATACCACAGATCCAGACTCCACAGCTCCAGAGCCAAGAACACCTGCAGAAAGCGACAGACAGGGAGAGGAGAGGGACAAGAAAGCACAAGACAATGGGAGAGGAAAGAAGTGGAGTTAATAGCATGCATTATATATATATATATATCAGATCATTATTTTCAAGAACTCAATGGGGCTGTAGAAAACAAGTCTGGAAGCCAACTCAAAGCCAACTGCACAAGTCACCATCAAGTGTGGCATATACCAAGGCGATGCACTATCCCCGCTGCTGTTCAGCATAGGCCTGAACCCCCTCAGCCAGATCACAAAGACTGCGGGGCGCCGCAGGCTAACGGAAACCATGAAGAGGCAGCAAGGATGTCCACCACAGCCAAATACCTACACAGCGCCGAGGGTACAAGCCGGCTCTTGCGTGACTGACAGGTCGCCATGGTAACGACTTGTCAATCATCGATAACCCTGCCCTGAAACATACCCTGCTTTGTGGTCTATTTTAAAATAAATGGGACCATAATTTACTAAATGAACATCATTTTGTGTTGAAGAGAAACTAGCAACTTATCATAAACTCATCAGGAAAGTGTTTACTGGGGTAATTATTCAGCTGTGAAGTAGGGTCATTTTCCCGTTATTTCTAATGGAGCCAGACTTCTTTTTGCAACCAGAAGAGTCGCCCCCTGCTGGATTTTCAATAGAATGCAGGTTTCAGGGACTTACGCATTCGCTTCATATTGCAGACCGGAAGCTTCCCGCTTGGGTCCACATTTAAACAACAATGTGAACTGTCAAACAAAAAAATTGGATATGGGAAAAAAAATTGGAATTGAGCATCAAGGCCTGCAGTTTTAACATAAATGTGCCTAAATGTCGACCAGGAAATCTGTGAGTACGATCTTTATATTAACTGGCGGGCTGGGTAGGGGTGGCTGTGGAGGCAGGATACTGACTTTTAACTCTGCTCTAACACTGATTTTAAAGAACCTGTGTGTTTAAGTCCTAAGGCTTCCCTAGGTGGCGTTACTGGCTTTCTTTTAAAAATATATTTTATCCAAATCTTTTAATTGAGAACTTTGCCACCGGCCACATACATAGGTAACATAGTTCCTCCCAAGTCACATAAAAGATTAATTCATGAACACAATGTTCACTGATGGACACAAGACTATTTTCAGCAACAAGTAAAGCCAACAGCTAACTGCTGCTGAGCTGTCATTATCTAAATTGGTCAGTTAGCAGTACAACTAGTGGTCAAATTAACTTACTCTGCCCATGACTAGGGTTGCCAACCTTCCCTTAAAATAGGGAATTGTCCCATATTTAGAAACTAAAAGACGTCTCCCTTATTGAACTGATAAGGGGCACATTTTGATAGGACGACTGGTTGAAGTCCTTGCTCCAAATCCACAGTGAAGACTAATTGAGAGAAAAATAATTATTCAGTAAAACCATATGTTATTGTGACTTGGCCACTGACAGATAACATGGAAAATGTAAGCCAAGAGTGTGAAACACTGTCACTGTTTCTGCTCCACAGTCCATTATAAACCACACATTAGATACAAACATTGACAAGTGAAACATGTTTATTCTCTCTGTGATTATGGACCCGCTGCCAGATTACGGTGCTTTGATAGCAGCACAAAATATACATAAATAAATGCTTTGATAGCGGTGCTGAATTTGATCTTAGTCATGACAGCAACAGTTACTCACGTAATCACTAACTCTTTAGTGGTTTGCCCACAAAATAAAAAGTGTGAGAAGCTTGTTTAATTAATGTAAAGCAGTATTTGGAGTTGAACTGAGCTTGTACTTCTGAAATTATGAACCACACTGAAAGAGCCTGTAGCCTGCTTGACTCACCTCTGAAAGAGCCATCATAATCCCCTAAATGTCCTCTGCCTGGAGATACTGGGGAAATGAAAAGGCGTCCGTAGGTTGATGGATGCGGATCAAACACTGAAACAAAAACAGTGCAGCACATGCTGTAATGTGAGAAACATTTGCTGCTTAATCCATTTGTTGAAGAGGGAAAAAAAAAAAAAAGTTGTCCCCAAGGTGGGATTGAACCCTCAACCCTCTGGCTGCGAGTCCTGTTGCACCTTATTGACTGACCTAACTGCACGTAGGAACCATTATACATGAGGGGGGCATATCCCCCCACATTTCAAAATCTATGTCTAATGTATTGTCCCTTTCACTTTTTTCCGTCGGTTTTGGAGTTGGCTCATAGGCGGTTTGAGTGAGTAGTTAATCAATCAATCACAAACTCCGCATAAGACATGATTAAACGTTAAATGTAAATGCGGACAAAAATCATGTAGGCCTATAGAAAAAATGCGACACAAGGCAAAGGTGGTGCTGAAAAGTTAAGGGAGAAAAAAAGAGTTAGCTCGAGGCAGGTGCAGCAATGTGCCTCAATATTACGTTTCTTTTGTGCTGCTGTTATAGCCTACCTGAAGACAGCAATGAGGACAGCAAGCATCCTCATTGCTTCCTCAGTCCTCGCAGGGTGGGTACACTCAAAAAAGTGAACTTTGTGAGATGTTGAATAAAATAAATGCACCTATACCCAATTTAATTAATATGTCTGTGTTAGAGTTTTAAACATAGCCCACTTTAGTAGATTCAACTTAAAATGAAGACTTGTTAAAGCCACAAAACCCACTTGATTTGATACAACATAACAGTGTTGAGTGAATCGCACAATCAAAACGAAAAGAGAGAGAGAATATGGATGGATAAAATAGTCCTGTTGGGCTTTATGCGTGAAGCTTCCTCTGTATGTAGGTTTACCTGCTTCAACAACAAGCTGCTCTCCCGTTACTGCCACAATAATTATTTCCGTTGTAAAGATTATTTAGATGCTTTAAGAATAATTAGATTGTTTTAGCTGCCTGTGCTACTGCAAAGCAAGTGGTTTGGTTGGCTACATGTCCACAATAAAAAAGACACAGGCAACATAAGGGGCTAGGCAGCAAGCGTGATATTTTAATGTGATCATGTCAACACATTCATGGAGATTTAAAAAGGAAAATAATTATTAAACAGAAATAGCTAAAGATAATCAACCAGCAAAGCAAATTGCATTCCCTAGAAACAACCATGTTGCAGCTGTTTCTAACCTGATGCACAGCAGATGAAATATGTTATTATACTTTTACTTGAGTAGGTTTGTCATTTATTCCTTTTACTTTTTATGGGAGAAATTTATGGGCAAACTTTTTTTTTGAGTAAAGATTTTGTGTACTGGCCAGCGGCCCCAGTACTAGCGCTGACATGGTGAACATGAATCAGAGAGCATAGATGAGGTCAATAGCAGAACAGAGTCAAAGCCAGCCAAAGCACCAGGTTATGCTAAGCATGATGATGATATGGCTTTTACACTGACAGTAAATTCTAAAACTCACGTAGTAAAAATACTTTGTTAGACCAATAGCATGTCATCAGAGTTTGCATTGAAAACAGTTCTGTGTTCACAAACATTTGTTGCGGGGAGAGTCAGGGCCAAGTGATACGCAGGAAATATCACAGACAGCTCACAAGTTCAATTCAATTTCAATTCAATTTTATTTATATAGCGCCAAATCACAACAACAGTTATCTCACAGCGCTTTTCATAAAAGAGCAGGTCTAGACCGTACTCTGTGATGATACAAGTGTAACGTTAGGATAACTAAATACATTTGCACTGTGGCTACATTAACTAGCAGCTGTTCCAGGGTTTTCATGGTATGTAATCGGTTTTGTTCTTGTTATATTATACTCCCTCTCTCTGACCCTCTCCCTCTCCGAGTTTTTCTCCATCTTCTGTCACTACAAAGACCCTCTTTCAGCCACACTTATAAATACATTCTGTTTTCAAAAGTCAGAAATGAGCATTTAAGTGCTTTATTTAAAAAAAAAAAAAAAAACACGGGGAGGCATGCCTCCGAACCCCCCAAGCGTCCCCCAAGTTCAAAGTCGCTCCTACGCCCCTGGACCTAACTATACAATATGTTGATGTGAGTCAATATCATGCCTTATACTCTCACCCACCATCTAATGGTTGAAAATATTGCCCCAATACAAAACGTATTTGCAGACCCCTGCAGTATATTATTACTACAACTTGTAGCACTGCCTGAATTCTACCAGAAGTAGAACAAGAAGAACGAAACACATGTCCGTTTTCAACTACTGTAGAAACATAACGATGCAACGTGGCTACATCCACCTGCTGTTATGGAGATATAAATGGCTCATTCTAAGGTAATGAAAACATAATGGTTCATTATGTAAGGTCTTTACACACCACTGAAAACATAGTTATGGATCTTATAGATCCTGAGAAATATTACACACTGAACCTCTAACATAAATTATAACTTTCAAAATAAAAGCATAAATAACAAATTGTATTGTATTGCATTGTGAATAGAAAAGGTAATAGAAAAGGTAAATTATAGAAATTACCCAAATGTATTGCAACATATACATCATAAAGTGAGACTGCACCCTACTGCTGGTGATCACTCAATGTCCAATAGGGCAGCACAAGGGCTTTGTGTTGAAATGTGGTGGGGACATAAAGGCTCAGATTAGGGGTGTGTCACGAGACTTAATATAATGGTCAAAAACAAGATGACAAGATTGTTAACACTATTTTGGAGAAATATGAAATGCTGAAATATTCAATTTCAATTTTCAGTTTTGTTTATAGTATAGCGCCAAATCACAACAACAGTCATTTCATAGCACTTTTCATAAAAGAGCAGGTCTGGACCATACTCTGTGATGTTATTTACAGAAAGCCAACAATTCCCACCAAGACCTAGCCTTAGCTTCTATCTTTAATTTTTTTCACGTCTGTTTGAGTCAGTTCGACAGCCTGAATACAACCTTCGAATCTATAATGCAACGGCAAAACTTTTTCTAACAAATTTGACAATATTTTTCCAGGGACAGCAGTAATAGACAGTGGCAGTGCCAACAGCTTGTCGGACTTAGCAACAGCGGGGCTTAGCGAAGGGTAAATTGTCATTAATAGTCCTGTTGTCATTATAATTATGATTAATATTACTATATTTATTTACACCATTGTTAATTTTCAGTCTGTACCACTATTACCTTTATGGTCTGCAATTCTGTGGGGATACTGTGTTGGCTGCTCTCCCCAACCCTCCCAGCCCTCTCTCCCTTTTTCTTGCCATCTCCCACTTTCTCTCTCAACCCCAACCGGTGGAGGCAGATGGCCGCCCACCCTGAGCTATGGTCCTGCTCGAGGTTTCTGCCTCTTAAAAGGAAGTTTTTCCTTGCCTCTTTTCACCTAGTGCTTGCTCATGGTGGGAATAGTTGGGTCTCTGTTAATAATATCACAGAGTACGGTCTAGACCTCCTCTACATTAAAAGTGCTATGAGACTACTGTTAAAATTCAGTTGAATTCCATTGAATGTTATTTTGTCATCCTGGCGTTGTCAAAGCCCACGCTGCTGTGGGTAACCTAGGTCACTATGTATCAGTATAATAATTATTAAGATTATTAGGCTAATAAAGATGTGCCTGTATAATATGGCCTTTGATTCAACACCTGTAGCATGTTACTAAAATGAATGAATTTTCTTAGACAATTACTTGTACTTGTACTTGAGTATGAGTTGTGTACTCCATGACTATGTCTGATCACCAGGGAGTCCAGTCCATCCCTGAATGTAATAATAAGGCAGTCATGCAGGTGTAAAACATGTTATATTAATTATGTTAAATATGCATATTCCCGCGCTCCCCTCCCCTGTCCCTTATTTCCATTTCAAGAAGTTAGCAACCCTACCCGTGACCTTGACACAGCCAACACAGACAACACAGATCAACAGGGAATATAGTACAGAGATGATTTACAGACCTTCTTGATGGACATAAGATCTTGATGGATAGCTTTACCATTTGCTATACCGATAAACGCTGCACTCCCTTCCCACTATGTAGGAAGTTGTATGTAGAGGAATATATAGTGAGCTCTCCTGCATAGGGAAAACTACACTACTCAATCGTTCTCTTGGCGCCATTCTCTCGGCGCCATTCTCTCGGCGCCATTCTCTCGGCAGATGGAGATGCCACCCAATATTTATCTTTGTTTGTTTGTTCTCACGGTGATTCAGATTTTGCGGATTAGCAGAAGAAACAGGATAGCAAGAGCAGCACGTCGACAAATTGTAAGTTAAAAAATGAGGATGATCCTAGATCTTTATATCTATATTTACAACAGATACCTTATATAGGATAGACACAATTTATGGATTCTGTGAACAGTAAACCCTCATGTGCAGATACTCAGTGCTATCATAACAGGAAATTGTTTCATTCTATCCAGATGCAAGCAGTGTGTGACCACCAGTGTCAGTTCCTGGGCATATTTGTTGGCTACCCAGACCTTGACTCAAGAGTTTTGAAAAACAGCCCTTTGTATGTGCGTTCACTGTAACCACCTGAAGGCTATTGTATTCTGGGGGATGGTGGATACCCGTGTATGTCATCATACACCATGCAAAGGCCCATTCTGTGGTTGAACAGGCCTTTGGCTTAATGAAGACCAGGTGGCGATCCATATTTTTCAAGGCTCTAGATGTACACCCTGCTTTTGCAGTTAAGGTTATTGCCTGTTGTGCCATTTTGCACAACTTCTGCCTCAGAGATGGAGACATGCTCGAGCCTGTGGAAGAAGCACTGGGGCCAGAAGATGGAGGTGGTCAGCTTCAGGAAGACCAGCAGTGTGGGGAGCAGCTGCGTGGGGGCATTGCTGCTGCTCTTTCAGCTCCAATAGCCACTCCTCCAGCTCTTCAGGACCATGACTACAATTTAGGAGATAGTCCTTACATTAATTGGTTCAAGGTTTATTCCATGTAAATATTTGCAAATACTGTTAAGTTATTAAATGTATAGCCTGTTATTAATCAGTTATTAATATATAGCCTATTACTAATCAATTATATAGTCTGTTATTAATCAGTTATTAATATATAGCCTATTACTAATCAATTATATAGTCTGTTATTAATCAGTTATTAATATATAGCCTATTACTAATCAATTATATAGTCTGTTATTAATCAGTTATTAATATATAGCCTTTTACTAATCAATTATATAGTCTGTTATTAATCAGTTATTAATATATAGCCTTTTACTAATCAATTATATAGTCTGTTATTAATCAGTTATTAATATATAGCCTATTACTAATCAATTATATAGTCTGTTATTAATCAGTTATTAATATATAGCCTTTTACTAATCAATTATATAGTCTGTTATTAATCAGTTATTAATATATAGTCTGTTACTAATCAATTATATAGTCTGTTATTAATCAGTTATTAATATATAGCCTTTTACTAATCAATTATATAGTCTGTTATTAATCAGTTATTAATATATAGTCTGTTACTAATCAGTTATTAATATATAGCCTTTTACTAATCAATTATTAAACATATAGCCTGTAATTTAACCCATTGAAAAGTTGTTCTGTCAAAATTTGATTTGTAGATCTTAATTCTCATATGTCAGTGCTCATTGATTTTTTTTTTCTCCTGCGCTCCCCCCTGTGTGCTCTCCCTCTCTCTCTGCTCCTGAGCCCAGCTGACCTCACACCTGCACCTCATCAGCCGCCTCCTCTGCCACCTGCCAGCAATCAACTCCATCTCTGCCAGTATATCAACCCTGGTTCTCCACACAATCTCCACTTGATCATCATTGCTCCTGACCAGCTGCCTCGGTTTACGCAAGCCATTTTGTAGTCCGCAAATCTCTGTTTCCCCGTTCACTTTTTCTTTGTCACTGATCCTGTCTGTCTGTCTGCCTGTCTGCCTTTCCCCAGGTTCACTCACCTTCGTCCACCGTCGTGTCAGCTGGGCTCGCCTACCTACCCTCTCCACTCGGGCGTCCTCCATGGCGTCCTCCTGGCTCCTCCTCACTCCTTGTTCCTCGCCAGTCTGCCTGCCACCACACTCCTCCATCAACCTCACCGGTCAGTTCTCCCATGCCTCCTCTCCTCCTCGGTCCCCGGTGCCCCTCAGCTCCCTCGTCTAAGCCTCCAGTGCCCCACCTGCTCCTCTGCCCTCTCAAGCAGCTACAGGACAGCGTTGCCTTTTGGCTCCTCTACCACTGACACACTCCCTGGATCTGCATGACTCTTTGGCTCAGATGGTACTGAATCAGGGGATGCTGATGTGGACATGGAAGGGTTCTCTCTCCAGGCTGAGGCAATGAGCCATGGAGGCTGTATAGATAGCCTACCACCTATTGTCTCATCCAAGAGAGAGAACTACTTCCATGTACATACTACATGTGTCCTCTTACATTTAATCTTTTATGTATGTTCTATTATTATTATTATTATTATAACTATTACTATTATTGTTATGTTCTTTTGTTATGTCTATTTACTAGGGTTTAGTTCAGAGCTCTGAGATTGTTTTGGTGTTTTCCTCTTGTTGTTCCTCTCCTCTCCTGGAATGTTCATTCAAGGCCGAGAGAGGATCTTTGTTCCCCAAAACATAGAAACCTAGACTGTGTAAATGATGATGCATCCCTTTGCTTGGGGCCAGACGCCCGAATCCACCCAAGGCATCAGGTCTCTGGACTAGCTGTATATGTGTTTTAGTACTTCTGTTAATGTGCAATGGATACATACACATATAATTTTTAGATGGCTGACAAAGTTGTAAAACTAACTTTCATTGTAAGCAAAACGAGACACATTTGTATAATAGTTTTTGGCGCTCCTCCTCTCTTTCTTGTCTTCCGTCCACCATTTTTTTCAATCAGCACAATGCATGACGGTATGTAGGGCTTGGTTAGTGACCATCGGTTGTACACTACTTTTCAAAATGCATTCTGGGATACACTGAGTGGACTATATAAGGTATAATAATTATCACTATACATTTGGACAGCCCTACAAAATGGCGAGCTCACTATATAGTGAGTAGTGGGTGATTTCGGACGCAGTGATTGTCTGTCTGTATCTGTAGCTAGTTAGCTTGGTTAGCCATGCAGCTAGTGGTCCTGCTCTGACTCAGCTGCAGGGTGCCAAGAGCCAAACCCGACAAGAAAACCACCTCTGCACTGTATTCCTAGTGCTCAAACTGGCCTCTATCATTCTTAGACGATGTATTCGGCCATAATCTAGCTGCCGTGTTCACTCACCGGGAGCTGATACCAGTCCGCACAGAGTCTGCATGACAGGTTGGAGGCATAACGCACATTCAGCGCTTCTGGCTTCTGTAAACTCCAAACTTACAGGAAACACAGAAGCTAATAAAAATAAAAATAATAATATTTCCTAGAAACGTTCAGCCTAAAGTAATCCCTATGAGTAATCCTGGATTTTACAAAATGTACCTGTAATCTGATTACATCTTTTTTTCTGTACTGTAATGGAATACAGTTTTTTTGTATCCTGATTACATCACGCCGTTACATGTAATTTGTTACTACCCAACCCTGACGGTGAATAAGAAAACAAATGAGCAAGGCCCTTCTGAGAAGTCCCGTGGAGGTCATAGACTGTATGAAAAAATTGACAACTAGTGAAGCCATGTGTGATGAGTTGTCAAACCTTGTTTTTATCTGTGTAAATTGTTTCAATTGTGTGATGTTGATTCAGTAAAGATGATGTAGAAGTCGCCTGCGTGATCTCATGATCTCTTTACAGAAGCTGCTGTAAATTAATGTACACATCACATTCAGCCTGTCAGTATTTGTCTATATGGTAGGCTATATCTGTCTCCATTCTCATGAGTAAAGTAAACAGCATTATGAGTCTGAATGGGTAGTAACTATATATATGCTTTTATGCAATAAGTAGGCCAATAACATTTATAAAAATGAATGACCCATATTTCACAAAAAAAATATTTCATGGACTGAATGCATTGTAAGCAAAAATGCACACTTCTTTCAAAAGGCTGCAGATGAAACTGGCAAGGTGAGAATAGGAATTACATTACACAAGAGTTTTTTTATTCACTTTATTGAAAATTTAGGCTACCATTAAGCCTTTTCAAACTTCTTTTGCCAGTTTCACTGTCTGCAAACGTTAACCCATACCCAATGTTTCAACTCTTATTGGAGTTCATTATAACAAATGAACCCTGTGTCTTTGACATTAACTTGCAAATTAGCCTGTGGGATTATGTTATGTAACTGATTATGTATGGGGAGCCTGTCATTATTTCATCAGTATCTCATGACAATCTGTGGTAACTAGTATATGATTACAGCTGGGGGAGTTATTCGCGTCGGCCCCTCCAGGTTACAACTACTACTACAGCTCGTGACGTACAGTGTATAATGCCAGAAACTGTAAGTCATAGATTGTGGTGTTTCCACATCCGTGTTTAACTACAGTGGTTTTCCAACGAGTAACATGTAGCTGCAGTACCGGAGGCTGCAGTTTCAGGACCACAATCCTAGGACCGGAACTGCATTTCAAGGACTCTTGTTTACTTTGATACTGCCAGCTAGCTAGCTATGTACTCTTGACAGCCCCCCGAAGCCAATTACCCTTACCACAACCATCACCGAGTGTGTGCCTAAACTTAAGTTATTGATTATATGCCTGTCAACCTGTTAACCCTGCAGCTGCGCACATCGGCCGTGTTAGCAGACAGGGTTAACCTCCTTCGTGTTGCTGTGCATTACCTCCACCAATCCACTAGATGGCGCTGTCAACTACGGTCCTAGAACTGCGGTCCTAGGATTGCAGGGGTCCTGAAACTGCAGCCTCGTGTACTGCAGCTACATAATATTGTTTCCGACAGTGGAGCTAAGAAATCAGAATCAGAAGATTCAGAAGGAGCTTTATTGCCAAGTAGTGTTTTACACATACGAGGAATTTGCTGTGGTGATAAGGTGCTACACGTAGACAACCACAGCAAATTCCTCGTATGTGTAAAACACTACTTGGCAATAAAGCTCCTTCTGAATCTTCTGATTCAGATTTCTCTGTTACTGACGAGCTTTTGGATGTAGCTGCCATGCAGGGACAACAACTGGGAGGGACATTTGATGAAAAAGAAGTAAAAATAAGTAAGAAGTAAAAATAAATTACCCTGGGAAAAGTTGATGGGGCTAACTACTGATGGCGCACCTGCAATGTGTGGAGAAAAACAGGCTTGGTTGGACCAATGAAGGAGAAAATGCAAACAAGTAACTGCCACACACATCAAGAAGCTCTGTGTGTAAAGGTTCTGGAACTGGATGATGTAATGACCACGGTCATGAAAACAGTGAACTTCATTTGCGCGCGTGGCCTGAATCATCACCCGTTCCAGCTGTATTTGCAGGAGATGCTCACAGCCTGGAGACGTGCCGTATCATACAGAAGTAAGGTGGTTGAGCAGGAGCGCAGTCCTCAGACGATTTTTTGAGCTTAGGGAAGAAATTGCTCTTTTCATGCAAAGTAAAGGAAAACCCTTGCCTGAACTGTCAGATCCAAACAGGCTGTGTGATTTTGCTATGTTGTGTGACATAACTGAGCATCTCACCCAACTGAATCAGAGGCTGCAGGGACGCAAACAAGTCATCACACAGATGTCCGACTTAATCACAGCTTTCCAGCGTAAACTTCACTTATGGAAGTCCCAGCTGGAACGGGACAATCTTGCACACTTTCCTGTTTTTTTCACGGCATCTCAGTCTCAGTTCCTGGTGCTTTTTCATGAGCTTGGTTGGCTATCAAAGTGAGCCGGTTAATTAATAAGTTTGATCTGCGCTCTGACTTTAGAACACAGCAATGAGGCTTTGCCATCTTAGTCAATCCTTTCACCACCGACGTTGACAGTGCACCCCATCACCTCCAGATGGAGTTAATAGAGCTTCAAAGCGATAGTGGCCTGAGAGCAAAGTTCCAGGATGTTGCAATAGAGGACTTTTACTGTCTACTGCCCCCTGCTTTGATGCTGCAGCTCCGACTTCATGCTCCCCGTGTTCTGTCCATGTTTAGGAGCACCTATCTGTGCGAACAGATATTTTCAATAATGAATCTAAACAAGACCAAGCACAGATTGCGCATCACAGATGACAATGTCCATGGTGTTTTACAGATTGCTACAGCACAAGAGCTAAAACCAGACATTGACAAACTGACCATGGGAAAATGGTGTCAGACATCTCGCCAGAAAAAAAAAATAGGCAAGACTTAAAAACCTGAATATAATAAAATGTATTTCAACCAAGAATAAGAACAATTTAATAAGTATACAATTTAATGTGCTTGCATTTTGTGTGTGTTTGTTGTTATTTTCAGAACATGGTCAATGGATGAGGATGGTGTGTGATATGATGTGTCCGGGGGAGGAGGGATCTACTAGGTGTTCAAGGACAAGCAGCATCACCTTATCAACTTCACAAAAAACTTGAACTGACACAACCCTTATTGTTGTTTTGAGTTAATTACATATATAACTTTTTATATGTATCAATGTACACAGTGTGTTTACAGCCAAATGTGTACTGTAATCAAACCATCGGTCATTAGTTGGATGTATGCCCTCTGCAAGGCTGTGTGCTGCTATTTGTTATATCAAATCTCAGATCTGTCACACATGTTATTAGCAGCACACAATTATTATTTCTTTTAACATAGTTCGGCACCTCTTGACTGTGAAAAAGTGAAAAGTTAATGTAATAGCTTATGTTTGATTAGATTTGTCTTTATTTACTTGAAGAGTCTGATCTTTGACCTGATAAATTCTCTATCTCAATCTATTTATGTTATAATAACAGAAAAATGTGCTTATATTTTTGCATCTGTGCAAATGCATATACAATTTTTGTGACTTCAATAAATAATCAAATACAGAGACAGTTATTTAACAGTATGTTGTGGAGTAGTTTTGTTTATACAGTCTTACAATTGCTTGCCCTTGGAGGTTATCCATAATGCTTATGTGGCCCTTGGAGAAAATGAGTGTGACACCCCTGCCATAGGGCTAAAGGGCTTTGGCGGGGTCAAACATTTGAGCACTGCTCCGATTTGCACACTGCAGACAGCTTGCAAGATTCCAGAACGACACAGAGACTATGTACCTGATGTGTACCTGATGTGTACCTGATGTGTACCTGATGCGTACCTGATGCGGATGAAATTTTTTTATTTTGTCATGGAACCAGTCGTTCTGCAGAAACTGATGTCCTTCTGAACAACTTCCCTGGGAAAATAGTGACATCCAAAAAGAGCACCAGTGGTCACTGGATTCTATGAGTTCTTTCAATTACAGACTCTTTTATTATTCTGGGAAATGCCTGTGTTTATAACAACATTTATCAAAACAAAACTCTTCTCTCTGAAATTGATTATTAAAACTGAAATTAAGTTATCCAACAACTAATATTATATTAGGAGACGTTAATATGGTGTTTAATGAATGTTTCATAACCATCACTATAATTTAGTCAGTTTCTGTAGCGTAAACAGACTGCTTTATAGTTTCTGCTCCCCTATCTGAACACTGCTTTATTAGTCTCACGTTAAAACCCAGTAATAATCACAAACTAAACCAGTGTTACTTGAAATTCAATGTCAGCTTATTACAGTCTGAAACGTATTGCCAAGGGGTAAGATTCCAACCTTCTCCAAAATGGAGCCTTTTAGAGGAGAACAATTTGACAAGAGAGATACGTCTCTGCTGTAATAAACCCCCACTTACAGATGCTGACAAAAGAAAACTACTTACACTTCAAACCAAATTAGATAATATTTGTCGAGGAAAAGCAAATGGAGCCTTCATCAGATCCAGAGGAAAATGGATCGAGGAAGGAGAAAGAAACTTCTTATTTTTGTAGATTAGAGAAAACCCACCAGGAAATAAATAAATAGGAAGACCAGTCCTTAATGAAAACGACTGCTCTGATCCTAAAACTTTAACCAATGAAATGTATTCCTTTTACAGAAATTTATATTCTAGATTCTCAGCTGATGCAACAGAGGCCTTCTTTAATAAAATCAGAAGTTTTATTCCTCAAATAAATGAGGACTTCCAAAAGTACATGTGAGGCAGCGATCATGTATAACGAGCTTGAAATGGTGTTGCAATGTCTGACTTCTGATCGCTCCCCTGGCCATGACGGCCTGACAGCCAACTTTTATAAACATTTCTGGGAGCATATCAAAGTACTTTTATTAGAAACACTTAAAGAAGCTTTAAACAACCTGTCACTTCCACAGACGTTGAGGCAAGGTGTAATTGTTCCCATTCCAAAACTCCAAAAATCAATAACACTTTTGAACAATGATTAAAATATTATTCATATTTTCAAATCGTTCCTCAAATAATAAGTGACACTCAATCAGGATTTTTGAGAGGTAGATCAATACGCAGTAATGCCCTCCTTGTCCTTAATTTACTTGAATAGAATGAGAATATAAATCATGATGGCTTTATACTCTTTTTGGATTTTTATAAGGCGTTTGATACGATTGAACACTCTTTTATTTTTAAGGCGTTGGAACTCTGTGGTTTTGGGTAAAAATTTTGAAACACTGTAAAATGTTTTTATAAGGACACCCACAGCTCAATATCTCTCTCAGGTGGCGCTACTCCTCTCTTCACTATCACCAGAGGCATAAAACATGGCTGCCCTCTCACCCTCACTCTTCATAATCACAAATGAGTCTTTGATGAGTTAAATGTCTTTGATAACCAAATAGTTATAAGTCAGCTGGCTGATGACACTACTTTGTTTCTCAAAAATGTTGACCAGGTCCCAACGGCTGGCCAAATTATAGAATCATTCTCAAAAGCATCTGGTTTAAAACTGAACTTTTAAAAAGTGTGTGAGTTATTAGCTTTACATGACTGCCACTTTGATGCAGCATACGGTATCCCTATTAAAACAGTCAAATACTTGGGTATGCATATAACAAAAGATACTAAGTTAAGTGAAGCCTTAAATGTATGGAACAAAATGGATGAATGTAAATCAAGATTAGACAGATGGTTAAATAGAGCTCCTTCTCTTTTTGGTGCATCTATATAACCAAAATGGGAAGCCTTTCAAGATTTACTTACCAAGCCTATTCTCTGTCTTTCCCCAATGAAGCTGCTAAAACCATCAATACATTAAACTTTGATTAAATTCGGAAAAGAAAACCTCATTGTCTAAAAAAAAGCGACTATAGTGAAAGACTTTGAAAATGGCTACAAGCCATAGACTTTGATTGTATAAATGGAACCTTAAAGACTAAATGATTAAGATCATTTCTAGCAAACAGTGGAAGCTTCTGGTATTGTGTCTCCAGGGAATTGTTTAAAAAATTAGGTATTGATTTAATTTTACACTGTGACTTTAATGTTCCAAAACTTTCTATAAAACTGTCTGCATTCCATTTGCAAGTATTCGCACTGTTATTTTGGAAACTACTGTACAAACACAGTTTTACTCCTCATAACATCTGGAACTGCAGATTCATTCTCTTTAGAAATAAGTCCCTGTATTTCAGTGAATGGATAGAAAACAGTATTTGATCTGTCATCCATTTACTAGACAACTATGGAAATGTTTTATCTTTTGAAGACTTTGGTACAAAATTTAATTTTCAGTGCAACCGTAAACATTATGATAAGGTTGTCCCAAGCATCCCATCTGATTTCTTTCTGATGGAAAAAAAAAAATGCTCTACATCATATGTTCAACCCACCTCATCTTCGTTCAGTGATGATTGCTTGTCACCAATGCTCTTGTAAGACTTTGCAAAACAAAATATTCTGCAATGTCTTTACTCTTACTTTATACCCAATCCAATACAGCTGTGCTTCTCATATCTTCAGTCATTCTTCTTTGAAGAAACTAATTACAGATTTCTTAAAGTTACCTTTATCACCAAAAAGAGGTTCACTTCAAAGTATTTAATGACATACTTGTATATCCTTCAGGAGATCCCCTCACACATAGATTTAACTTTGATCAAACTAACTGTATATTCTGTGATGAGGACATAGAGACCACGGATTTTAAATTAAATTTAAAAAAGAAATCCAAAACAACTTCCGGTTTAAGCGAGGATCGAGGAGAAAGGGAATATCAAATGAGATACTTTTATTGTGAAGGATCACAGACGGAAGAGTGTTTTTGTAGCTGCTGGCGGACGGAAGACGCGTCACAGTTTGAGGTGTGGAGGTAAACGTTTAGCTCAGTGCTGCAAGGAATCATTTTACTAAGCATATTTATAATGTCTCGGTTAAAAAGAGGTGATAAGGGGGACTCTCTGGCGGGCTTCAGGACTGAAAAGACAGAAGGGACAATTCCTAACGGGTTGCTAAAGGCGGCTAGGAAAAGCGGGCAGCTCAACCTGTCCGGCCGAGGACTGACAGAAGGTAGATTTCACTTTTTAGCTAGCTCACAGTGTGACAGGACCACTGAAAGTATCATTCTGCCTTTGACGCCAATTAAAATGGCAAATGTTTGTTCAAAATGGTCCACTAAAGAAAAAAGCACTCGCGGAGATCTTTCAATTCAGTTTATTGATCGAAAGTTAACAAAATAATTCTCTGTTGTTTACTTTGAACAAACTTGAAATTAAATTCGTTTCCCATAACTTATTTGGTTACAAAACTATTTCACTCTCATTCAAATACTCCCAAGCTGCTGTCTTTCCCTATGATACTGCCGGTGAGGATGACCCAATTAGGAGCGATCTGATACCATTTCCCAATATTGTTATTTAACAGTTATTTGAAAAAAGAAATGCTTCACCTTGCTTGTCCATAACAACAATAAAATAACAATAATAGGCTGCTAAAGTGCTCAAACGGAAACTAACATTCACACATACACTGGCGGAATAGCAGGGGCAAATCGGGGTTCAGTATCTTGCCCAAGGACACTTCGACACGCAACCAGGGATTGAACCGCCGACCTTCTGATTAACGGCCAACCCGCTCCTGAGCCACAGCCGCCCTAGGTGGCATTTTACGTAAGGTATCAAATTAAGTACTCAATTGATACTGTATCACTTTAAGGGTACTGATTTTGTTACTGGTATAGTAAAATTTGGGGGAGGAGGGGTATTATATAATCTATTTGGTATTCTATTTGATCAAATAGATTATTACTTGACAGCCTCCACATGCTGAACAAAGTCTGATTCTTGAGATTTTGGCAAAAACATGTTCCCCTAAGAAAACTGCTAATTCTGTTGAAAATTAATAACATTTTCTTATTTAAAACAAGCAGAGTTGCTCATCTGAGGGTCTTCTGCATAACTTTAGTTTATTTTCATATACTTGTTTTAAAAGTGATATTGTCTGACTTTTTTTGACAGCCCAGTACCCACAAAATCCATTGTCTTCAGACAAAAGAGTTAATTTCAATTTGATAAAAAGGAAAAAAATATTTTTAAATGTATATTAATAGGCCAGGTGAAAGAGTAGAGTGAAACAAATCCGGCTACTACATGGTCAACTGTATTCCCGAGGACCCCTTTCCAGCCTCCACATTACTAAATGCAATGGTCAAACAAGCTCCTGTAATTTGCTATTTGTTTATATTTTTTGTTAACATATTTACTGATGTTGCTAACATCACAACCATAATGTGTCAACACTCTTTTGTATAGAAAGTATTATTTTAAAGTATGACATAAATACATGAATTTTTTTTGTAGAGGCCAGAGGTAGCTAGCAACAGATGGAAAACAAGATGGCTCCCGGATGTCACTCATGTATGTCATGTTAATGAGTGTGTTTTTGTCACCACTGTCAAATTAAAAAATGTGTTTTTTAAGCCCCAAATTGTTATTTTGTATACTTAATGCTAATTATGAATGTTGCATGATGTATAAGTTTGTAAAAGAGTACATGTGAAAAAGTATAAAAAATTAACAAAAGTTAATATTCAACATTTAATAACATCTATATGTACCTATGGTGTAGACACAATGATTTTAAATCATTATGAGACTAAATAAATAAGATTAACTGGCTTTTTATTGTGTCTGATGGTGTTGACAAAAACTAAGTAGATAGGCAAAACACATATTTTATGAAAAAATTACAAAATCAGGAGGTTGCACCAAAATATTGCTGGATTGGTGAGATCTTGTACAATAAACACATAAGTTTAGATTTCTTAGTATTACATTTTATTTCTTTTCAAAATTAAACCTGTTTTATCCAAATTCTCAAGAATCAGTGAGGAAATAAGTGGGTATGACGAGGCTAGTCTCACGTGGGCAGCGCGCATCCTTGTTTACAATCCTTGACCAAAAGTATACGTTTTTCATTTTTTAACGGACTACCTGACTCCGCTCACACAGCCACGGAATCTTCAATGAGCTGGTTTCACTTCTGTGAGATTGATGAAGTTAGTTCTTGGTAGTGCTCTGTCTTCGATATGACTGCGTGTGTCCGTGTGAAGGTGCCACTAAGCCTTGCCCGCGTTGAAACATGGGCTCAAGAGAGGACAGAAGCAGCTCTGGTAAACACCAGAACAACCCTGCATGACTAAAGTTCAAGAGAATTTAACTTTTGAGGCGGCGAGCGAAGTGTGTGTGTGTGTGTGTGTGTGAGAGAGAGAGAGAAAACTGCTTGATCTTGCGTGTCTGTTTTTATATATATTTTTGTTATTCTTTCAGGGGGTGCAGGGGGTCGATGATCACTGATGATCCTGATGGATAGAAATAGATAACTGTCAGCAAAGATTATAATGAATCCCCTTCAAACAATGGCCAACAGTGATATCACTGGTGGAGACCACAGCATACTTTCACAGTGTTTCACACACAACCCAAACCACACAGCTAAAGCAGTTCTGTGACAGCTGCATAAAAATAATGCTGAAATTCACCTGTTAAATGAGTCTGTGTGTCATAAGCATATTAACACCTGTCTCAGTCCCTCAGAATGTGTATCGGCTAAACATTGACACGCCAGAAGAGGCCCAGCAGAATGTGTCCTTTGGTGAGTCAGATCGCTGGTGGGAACAGACTGACCTCACCAAACTGCTGCTCTCGTCCAATCAGCTTACAAAACTGTCTGATGACATCAGACTACTGCCTGGACTCACTGTACTGGATGTAAGTAACCCCAACTCAGTCAGTAAGAAGGCTAACTCAGTAACTCATCCATCAAGTAATACACAAATCGTATATGTGTTGTGAATGTGTCAAAGAGAAAAGGGCGCAAGGGATCTTCTAATTAAAGATTGTTTGTGCCCAGCCATGTTGACTTAATTGCAGAAATTCAAAATGCCATATGTGGTTTAGCTTCACATTTCTGCAGAAGCTAAAACATTTGGCTTCTTTTACAGATGTTATAATGGCTGCAGAACAAATGTTATACTGTACCTGCAGAGACCAATTGGAAATATTTGACTGATTTTGTTCTCCCTGCCACTGGTGGGGTCCAAGTTCATTGTTTTCTCCTGTCATTTGGGGCCTTTCTGGAGCCCTGTTGTATGTATTGTTTTCTTTCTCTTTCTTTTTCTCCGCTAAAACTGTGTGTGTGCAGGAAAAACTGCTAGACTAAAACTCACCAAAATAAGCAGGTGGGTTGCAAATTCCACCCACTACTCAGGCAAACACGATGGCACTCATTGACCTCATGGTGGCGCTATAATAATCAACTTTGCTTTTTTGCAATTATCTTAAATTATTAATTTGTTTAGAGTCCAAGTTCTTTCATGCTATTGATCTCTGGACTAAAATTATGCAACTTTTTATCAGTTTACTCAGACCTGTTTTTGCAAACTGGTCCAACGTTGGGCCAGTCGACCGAAACTTTGGTAGGCTCATCTACAGACAGCGCTGATCTAAAGTTATCAAAATAATTTTGATTTGTCAATCTTATTTAAATACATTTTTCTTTTGTGTCTTTTCGTGCAATTGCATAAAAGCTTGTAAACCAAAATTGGCTTAAGCTATTGTAACCAAACTTATAGCGTCTGTTCCGATTCTCCGTCCCCAGCTTTGCTGAGCAGTCCTGGGACATTCTTCCACAAGGGGCACTACACATGCGAAAGGTTTATATCTTTATAATTTGCTGAATAGATTTGTACAAAAATCAGTTTGTACGATCTAGAGTCACTACTCAGTTGATGCATAAAATTTGGTAATGATTTCTTAAAGTCGGCGTGGCTTATTACAACAAATGTAAATTTCTAGAAATTTCTCATTCCAAATTAGGGCTGAACGATTTGAGGAAAAAATCTACATGCGATTTTTCTGCCAGATATTGCAATTACGAATCAATTTGTGATTTTTATTTTTTAAAGTTTAGCTAAAGTTCAATATTCACTGCCAGTCTCATTGTGAAACGGCATAGAGAATCTGGTCGATTTTCAAAATACAACACCCTGCACAGACTCCCGATCATGTATCAACAATAAACAATTTAACTACGTAGCCGACTTAACAATTGTAGAAGCAAAAATCAAGGACAACCGAACAAAATCTGAACAAGTCGGCAAAATCAGGCAGGCAAAACGCTCTTATTCTGAAATGCTCCATGAGGGAAATGTAGCCTGTGGAGAGCGGCACAAAACTGGCTCAGAGAGAGCTTTTATCTGAGGTTGAAGCACAAGAAAGGACAAATTAACAACACGTCAACAACGTAGGTCAGGCTAAACCTTCCACTGCTGAAACACTCACTGTGTGAGTTGACGCCGGTGTTCTGACTGTCTATGCTGCTTTGTCGAAAAATGCTACCATAGCGCAAATCGACAGCAGAGTCTATCGAGTCACTCTGCCCTATCGAAAAATGCTACCTTATGTGTTCCCTTTCCCAATCCCATAAAGTTATGGTTCTCTCACAGTATTATGACATATTCTGTTTTTTGATTATATTATAACATCATTTCAGGGGTAGTGTATTCTTATAGACTAATATCACCTATCAAATAATGCTCCCATTAGCTACAGAATCATTTTATATTGCACCACTAATCACTCCATGTGTACTGTACGGAGATGGAGAGCATGTTGAAATCGGTTGAAATAACTATATTATGCCATCTTTATTTAAGATATGAGGGGTAGCGTATTCTGATAGGCTAATAATGATTTTTTTTTATGTTACTAACGATCAGCCACTTTCTCGACGGCTTTTCCAACAGCCAGTTTGCACAGATTTATAGGCGTGGAAACAAACCATGCTTGTGGGTCATACGCGCAGAACTGCTAAGTAGCACATCTCGATGGTAGCATAAATCGACAGAACACCGGACAAAACCGCGGCACAGCTGCTGCCAGGGTCTGTTTGGCTGGAGCCATTATCCCACGTTTTCCGCTAGTTTTGTTTCTTGTTGTAAAATGTACGCGCCCTGTGCCTGCTCTGATTGGTGAAGGGGACTGTAACAGGAGGCGCATGGTGCTTGTGATTGGTGAGAAAGTCTGTCACACAAGGATGACAACAGCATGAATTTTTAACTGCATGACTGAAAACAAGTCAGATGTGCTGCATAATTAACCTACATTTTAATCGGCGTCTTTGCTAATGTCATTCTTTCAAATCGCAATTTTGATTTGAAAATGATTAATCGTTCAGCCCTATTCCAAAACAAAAAATTTAAGAAAATCACCCGTATTTCCTATAGAGCTGACATTTTTTTGAAATGAGATGTCCTTTCCTCGGAGCCGTTGTTGTAAAGCAACGTCAATTAAATGTGACATTTTACACAGCTGCATCATCTGTCCACTTTGAGCCTGCTGCTGTAATCTCTGTCAGAGCAGCAGACCAGCAGGAATGCATAAAGCAGGCGTGTGTCAAGTACGCCAGAGTCTCTTTCGAATGTCCTTCAGAACTTTGCAAAATAAAAGCTCTCAATAAACTCAAAATGAAGCATTGCTGAAAAAAACATTCTCCTGCTTTTATTTTGGCAGCACAATCATTTAAGAGGAAGTGATTATGTGAGTAACTGTTGCTGTCATGACTCAGATCTATTTCAGCATCAGCCGCTATCAATTTATTAATTTTTTATTTTTCTGCTATCAAAACAATCTGGCCGCGGACCAGATATTATTGCTGGCGGGCCAGTTCTTGTCTGCCGACCACCTATTGCCAATCTTCACAATACAGGAACATGTACATTAACATTATGACATGTAAAAACTAGGCTTGTGCCGATTGGATCAGCTATCGACAATTGAAGGGATTATCAGCGATTTGTTTTCCATGCACCAATATTAAGGCGATTTTACTTTTACTTACTATCAGAACTAAGATTACATAAAAACAGTCTCTAGAATCTGCACCACACTGCAGTGTTTCCCTTTTCATTGATTTGTGGCGACACGACCACCACATACTATAAACTGTTTAAAATGAGTAACATTATGTGCCTTTTGCACACCGCCAAAAAATATTCACTATTATTATTATTACAACATGAAATACAGCACATCAGTACTGAACGCTCTGGTTGATATTACAGCCTAATAATTGACGTCAGCATTTTATAGCAGCTGACTTGGTATGATGTGAAGATCGGCTAAGACATTATCTGACTACCCATGTACACAAAAATCATCCACCTGCCCCCCACTAACTAATTATTTGTCAGATTTAGAGACCTCACCTGCATGTATACACAGTTTTTATGCATAATTCACTTAACTTTTATTTTAGAGACTAAATGCTCTTCCTCTACAATCGGCCTTATATAATTATTTAAATGTGGTCATTATGTTGTAGTTTGTTTATTGTAGCCTACAGTTTACTTAGGAAATTTGACTGTTTTGATCTGTAGCCTAATTAAATCAAGCAATTGTAAAATTATTAAATGCCATAACTGCCACACTACAGTTGTGATCACTCAGTTTAAAGTGCTCCCACACAACTGAGGACTTCATTTTGTTTTCCCTTTGACTGCAGCATTACACTCATGGCTGTGTACGGAGGTCAGGCACACAAAGAAACCCTCAATATTTGAATCTCAAAATTGAAAATTGAATGTTTACCAGACGATCGAATATTGGGGTCCAGCCCTAAAATGCGCACAGCGTCTCTGGAGAGGCGCTTCACCCAGCCAGCCGCTATTCAGTGTTCATGTTATGATTCTAACAACATCAACATCATTGATGTTAAAGTGAAATGACATTAAGGAATGTTGTAAGAACAGCGCTTTATGAGGTGCTACACAAACGGTGAAGGGCAGAAAGTTTGATCACGCATTGATCATTTTAAAAAGGCTTAACTAATACAACTTTCGTGCAGCTGCATGTCAAGCCTCTTTTAAATGTCACAGCGGCTGAAAAGACTTCTGCAAAGGATACACTGGTGTATCCTCGCTTAAAGCTCCTCCAGCAAGACCTCCTCGAGGTGCATTTTAGGAATTGAGATGTCCTTCAAGATGGTGTGCAAAGATCAGTTTCCAGGTCACAGGCTTAAGGATCGAGGAGGCACAAATTTGGAAAATGAGAAAGACCTCACCTCTCACCAGTGGTACAGTCAGGAAGTCGCCTACTCTGGGGATCTAAAGATTCAGCGTTCAAATCCCCACTTGATGAAGTCTTAATTGCCAAGAAGTGGTATTTTATCCTTGTGGTGTGTTTTCAATTACCCATTGAGTCAAGTTTGGACCCTGTGAAAATGTATTATTTTTCTCTGCTAAAAAGTGTTGCAGCAACAACCTTAAAACTTGGAAACGCAATAATTGGCAGTTGGGTTGCAAATTTCACCCACTACTTAGGCACATTTAATAACACTCATTGACCTCAAGTTGTTGTTATAATCAAGTCTGCGATTCTGCAATTACCCTATAAAAGATATATGACTATTAAAAATGACACAGACAGATCCTTCACTCATGTCATGAGTGTTGCATAGTTTGCCCAGCAGAGGGTGCTCTGCAGCTCCTCTGTTGACAACACTGCCTCACCACTAAAACCACAAAAGAAAACAATCAGCTGACTGGAGTCTCTAGAAACAACAAGGAGAGTGGCTGTGTTACTGGTGAGTTGGTCATTTGTCACGTTAATTACATGACTTAAATAATAAAAATTGCCCCATCACTTCTCCTCTCCTGAAAACATTCATGACCAGACTTGCAAACCCTTCCGTTTTTCATTGCCCTCTCCCGGCTTCCTCACGAATCACAACAGTATGTTTAATGTACAGTAGGGCTGAACGATTAATTGTTTTCAAATCGAAATTGAGATTTCAAAGAATGTGATTAGCTAATCGTGAAGACTGGAATTAAAATGTAAGTTAATTATACAGCGCATCTGACCCGTTTTAAACAGTCAAGCAGTTACAAATCCATTCCGTTGTCATCCTTGTGTGACAGACCTGCTCGCCAATCACAAGTGCTATGCGCCTCCTGTTACGGCTCTCTGTGTACCCGTTCCATTCCACTCTTTGCAGGCTACATTTTCCACATGGAGCATTTCAGAATCGGAGCCTTTTGCCTGCCTGATTTTGCTGACTTGTTCAGATTTTGTTGATTTGTTCTGTTGTCCTTTATTTAGTGCTTCTATTATTATTCTTTTGTCTGTTTATTGTTTATATAGGTTCAGGAGTCTGCAAAATCGACCGGATTCTCTATGCCGTTCTGTGTCTGACTTCTTGCCTGGTTCATCGGCTCTGTGCTGCTTGATGCGGCTTCCATCAGAAATTGACTGGCAGTGAATATTGAACTTGAGCTAAACTTAAAAACAAACCAAAAATTGCAAATCGAATCATAATCTCAATATCTGGCAGAGAAATTGCAATTGGATTTTTTCCGCAACTCGTTCAGCCCTATGTTACAGTAGGTGAGTGGTGGAGGCTACGCTGCTAACAGACTTGATTGTAGAATTATTTCTGAAACGGTGTGGCAATTCTAACAAACAGTCCTATCATTTCTCCCTAGTTCATCACTTCTAAATATTAACATCGCTTACAGCAGCTAACGCTGCCCGTTTTAAAATGGCTAAATTAGCCACAAAGCCAATGCTATGTTTTTCAGTGGAGGAGCGCTAACATTAATGAGCGATTAAACTATAGTGTTTAGCTTGTTCTAAATATATCTGTGAGCTCCTTGTAGGGATGTCTCAGTGAATTAATTTCCCCTGCGGTAATTTGTTGGGGCTCAACAGCGCTGTATTAGTCATTTACAGCCCATGGCGACCTGTCGTTAAATTGTTACAGAGCTTGTTATGCTTGTGAAATTTTTTTCAAGCACTAAGTTATTAATTTAACACGCACTGAAGTGGAAAGTATGAACATTGCTATCAATAGTTCTTGCCATCCTCTGCGCAGTTTTCCAATTTTGCAGCTAGCTGCTTGTCTGTAGTTACAGTCTGAAATGATTTAACCAGATAGGACATAAATGTGAGCTGAACAAGAATGTAATGCGGCTTCCTGAAAGACAAAGTTCTCTAGCGCCTCCTTCAAATGTGAAACGTTAGTGTGAAATCTCAAAGCTGCAGGTCCTCATTGTAGACAGTCATGTAGTATTACAGTGGTCGGCAATAGGCAACCACTGTAATACTACATGGGCCAGATTAATGTGATAGCGGTAAAAAAAAATTATAGCAGCTGGCACTGCCTTTTAAGTGGTTGTGGCTACAAAATACAAGTGCGAGATCATTTTTGCAGAGTACTATATGCCATGTTTATTTGAGAGCTTTTATTTTGAAAAGTTTTGAAGGAAATTCTGGCTTGCTTGACACACCTCTGAAAAAGCTGTCAGAAAACGTGAGATCGGATTCCCCTGAATGAGAAAAGCATGAATTTTCTCTGCCTGGAGATACTGGGGAAATTAATGTGGACCAGTCGAAAGGACACACACACTCCTGCACATGCTTAATTGTGCTGGATGTAAAACAATCTCTTCATAATCAATTTGTTGAAAAGTAAGAAAAAAATACAAGCAGCAAGGGAGAATTGAACACAGCCCTTCAAACAGGAGTTCTGCGCACTACTGACTGAGCTAAGATCATAAAATAATAAATTGACTATGTTCTGGCCCGCCATCTAATGACCTGAAAAAAAAAATTGGCACAGTTCTGTGTGGTGCATGGTGGCCGTTCAGACGTATGACAGCATTACAAGGCAGTGTAATAATTTAATAAAACGTACACATTTTTTGATAGATAACGATGGATTTCATATGCTGCTTATTTGTTAAGAAATATTGTTACAATGTAAATGAAGCACATGCCTACATTATGGTATGATTTGTTTTTTAAGGTAGAGGTATACAGTCGGACCCATCAGCATTAATTCAATAAAAGATAAGAGATATAGGCTATTTAATACACATTTAATTATCAAAATATAGTGCCTATGTGAAGAATTTAAACAACTGTGTTATGCTTAACCAGTCTATAGAATTGCATCCTTCCATACTATAGAATGAACAATAGACTGAATGAAAAATAAATATATACAGTCAGGAGAACAAGTATTTGATACGCTGCTGATTTTCTGTCTGTAGGTCTGTAATTTTTATCATAGGTACACTTCAACTGGGAGAGACGGAATCTAAAACAAAAATCCAGAAAATCACATATGATTTTTAAAGAATTCATTTGTATTTTATTGCATGACATCAGAAAAGCAGAAGTTAATATTTGGTTTGCAATTACAGAGATCATTCGTTTCCTGTAGTTCTTGACCAGGTTTGCACACACTGCAGCAGGGATTTTGGCCCACTCCTCCATACAGACCTTCTCCAGATCCTTCAGGTTTCGGGGCTGTCGCTGGGCAATACGGACTTTCAGCTCCCTCCAAAGATTTTCTATTGGGTTCAGGTCTGGAGACTGGTAAGCCACTCCAGGACCTTGAGATGCTTCTTACGGAGCCAGTTGCCCTGGCTGTGTGTTTCGGGTCGTTGTCATGCTGGAAGACCCAGCCACGACCCATCTTCAATGCTCTTACTGAGGGAAGGAGGTTGTTGGCCAAGATTCGTGATACATGGCCCCATCCATCCTCCCCTCAATACGGTGCAGTCGTCCTGTCCCCTTTGCAGAAAAGCATCCCCAAAGAATGATGTTTCCACCTCCATGCTTCACGGTTGGGATGGTGTTCTTGGGGTTGTACTCATCCTTCTTCTTCCTCCAAACACGGCGAGTGGAGTTTAGACCATAAAGCTCTATTTTTGTCTCATCAGACCACATGACCTTCTCCCATTCCTCCTCTGGATCATCCAGATGGTCACTGGCAAACTTCAGACGGGCCTGGACATGCGCTGGCTTGAGCAGGGGGACCTTGCGTGCGCTGCAGGATTTGTGTTACTAATGGTTTTCTTTGAGACTGTGGTCCCAGCTCTCTTCAGGTCATTGACCAGGTCCTGCCGTGTAGTTCTGGGCTGATCCCTCACCTTCCTCATGATCACTGATGTCCCACGAGGTGAGATCTTGCATGGAGCCCCAGACCGAGGGAGATTGACCGTCATCTTGAACTTCTTCCATTTTCTAATAATTGCGCCAACAGTTGTTGCCTTCTCACCAAGCTGCTTGCCTATTGTCCTGTAGGCCATCCCAGCCTTGTGCAGGTCTACAATTTTATCCCTGATGTCCTTACACAGCTCTCTGGTCTTGGCCATTGTGGAGAGGTTGGAGTCTGTTTGATTGAGTGTGTGGACAGGTGTCTTTTATACAGGTAACAAGTTCAAACAGGTGCAGTTAATACAGGTAATGAGTGGGTAATCATACAGTGTGACTTTCTGGATTTTTATTTTAGATTCCGTCTCTCACAGTTGAAGTCTATGATAAAAATTACAGACCTCTACATGCTTTGTAAGTAGGAAAACCTGCAAAATCAGCAGTGTATCAAATACTTGTTCTCCCCACTGTAAATATATTTACATACAGTCATTAAAATGCTGTTGAATTAAATTGAGAAATGTTTGTAGATGGATTATTTATGTATGGTTTCATTGTTTGGATGGTATTACTGCAAACAATGACACACATTTTAGCCAAAATCTGTGTTCACACCACCCTTTACAATTACTCAGGTTCATTAGCAATTTCTCAGCAAGAACAGGTGCTCTGTGGAAATCATTAGGAGTGAGCTTTTTCTGTTCAGTTTTACTGTAGCATTCTGAAAGACAAACTGTTACTCAGTGCTGCACCAGTAGTGTACTTCTGACAAGAAAACATTTATAAAATTAAGTGGGCCTAACACGCTCCAATACTGCACACAAGGCCTACTACTTCTGGTCCAATGATGTTCATGATTTTTATGTAAAAGTCTTTCCAGTCGAATCCTATCAAAGCATTTGTTTTAGCCTATTTATAGATAATTAAGTTATGGACATGTTGATATAATAAGTTAATAAAATACAGTTTACATCCTTTTTTTGTGGTCTGTCACACATTGTTGTCCTATGTTTATTATTATTGTCATAGCTGTGTATTCAGCTATGACAATATGATCACTAGTCTGTTGAGTTGTGATAGACTGAGTTCCTCTGTTGATTTCAATAGCCGATCATAACATTCATTGGTATCAATCTTAATACTTTCCTGAAAACATATTTTAAGTTATGATATGCCACCACTGGCAGACCATCGGGCCTGTCTTTGCCGGGACAGTGGGGCCCCTGCTTTGGCAGGTGTCACTTATTTTTCTGTATTGACAGGTAGCAACCCTAATACCGTTTATACCAATATAGTTTGATGTTGAGTTAATGTTTCTTTAAAATCCTGCCAGCGTTTGGTCCTCGCTCTCCCTCTGCATGCTGCCGTCTACTCTCAAACTCTCTAACAACACGGAGGGAGACAGTGCCGGTCGACACTCCTGAAGACCTGGCTTGTAAAAAGAAAAAAACGCTGATTCAGTCTGTGTTTCCCACACATACACTTCAGCGGTCTGCCCGGGTTTGGAGACAAATTGTTGTGTTACAAGTCAGAACACGGTGGATATTTCACAAGAGCAGACCAAGTAAAGCGACAGTGAAGACACCAGTCAGATGTCATTCGTTAAGCTACCATGTTGGGTTTGTTTCGATAGATTACCTCGTCAACACGCCTCCTCAACATGCAGCGCTGTTTTTTGGGGTTTTTTTTCGCTGACCAAAAGAAGTGGGCACACTGTCTTGTTTGCAGCAGAGGTACATTAGGCCTGTGAGTGTGAAGAGCACTGAAGGAGGCAGAATCAATAAATGAGTGACACTTAAATAAGGTGGAGAATGAAGTATAATTAAAACGGTGAAATAACAAACAAGCTAAGTTAGTACAAATAGTAACAATGTGGCCGCTCTGATCCATTGACCCAGAGCTTCTTTAATGTGGCCCTAGCCTAACCTAATAACTTTCTAACTGTAGAACCTGCTATGTACCATGTCACTAAGACTAAATATATAGCATCTATTTTGACTGCCTTTATTATTTGCAGATATTGATGGGTTGTGTTACAGTGAGGCATCAGTAGTGTTACTCAAAGTGATGAGGTCATTTTAATTTTAGCTGTTACATAAAATGTTCATTTTGCTCCGGCAGCTCCATGACAATCAGCTGAACAGTTTACCTTGTGCTTTGGGAGAACTGCAGGAGCTTCAGCAACTGCGGCTCAGGTACACACACACACACACACACACACACACACACACACACACACACACACACACACACACACACACACATTGAGCAGACCAAATATTTTATGTATCCAAGCTTTTGAAATATTATGGCGTGATGTGATGATCCATGATACATGTTCACTTAATTTAAGCATTGCCCAGTGAGGAGCATTCCAAACTTCAATAATTTAAATTTTATTTATGTAGCGCCAATTCAAAACAATTGTCTCTCAAAAACTTGAGTTATACTGCTACGTCAAGGTGTTCTGGTGGAGCCACTGTAGTTGTTCAGTTTAAAAAGATTTAGTTCTCTGTTGAATTTAACCTGCTGATTGATAAGACATAACATGTCAAACATTATGAGGCTGTGGCACTTTGTGAATCGTGAGTCGGTAAATTGTACAATTTTAAATATTTACAAATTACAAACAGAGTTACTGCAAAAAGTGGGAAATTACATGCTATGTATTTCAATGAAATGGAACACTCTTGGAAAACTAACGGTTAGAACCTACTACAACAGAAAACAACTGCACACTTGATGAACAGGCTGACAGCAGCTAAAACATAGGGGTAAGTCAGGACAGCTGAGAGAATAATCAGGGGCTATCTCCTATCCATCACGGACCTCTTTCACCAATACTGCATCCGCTGTGCAGCCACCATTGTTGCAGAGTCTTTCCTCCCCTCCCCTGCTCACCTACCTGGTCCGGGTACTTGAAAATCTGGGCTGCTACTGACAGGCTCTGAACCAGCTTTTTCCTCCAGGCAGTCAGGCCCCTAAACACGTCTTCTAAAGCCCTGGATATTCTTGCTTTTAACTACGCGTTCGCAAGATGGCTGCCATGCGTCTCCTGCGTGTTCCTTTGGAGCGTAGGTCTTGCAAGGCTCCAGAAATTTACGCAATGCGTCCGTGAGATGCAATTCCACACATGAACGTGGGGGCAGTATGTCGATCTGACCGGCAGGTCAGCAGCAATCTACTGATCCACACACCAGCCCAGGTGGTGGCGGTATGCAGTTGGTTTGGCAACTGTCATTAAACGCAAAATAAGAAGAAAGTCAGCAGCAGACTTTAAAAAAGGATCTTTGTGGCGGGATGTTTACAGTAAAACTCCTGGTGCTAGTCCACAATTACCGAGATTATGTCTCATTAAAATCACAACCTGCTCAAGTGTCGCTATGTTTGTTTGCGTGTGCAAATTCGGAGGTTGTCAAGGAAGATAATGCGGTGTTGGCAATCATTACCTCGTCCTGGTCTGCCCCCTAGTGGATTCAGGTTTAATCCTCCAGGTACATGCAAATTACGCAGGCAGGTATGTGAACAAAGCTGTTTATGCATTGTTAAAAAGCAAGTATATCCAGGGCTTAAGTTGTCTCTGCCATCAGTCTGAATTGTGCTCTCATGCTTACACACACTGTAGCCTGCATTATTGTAGCTGATTGTGACAGTGAACAAATTTTTATCATGTTTTTATAGCCTCATTTCCAATGCATGGTAACGCTTAGCCCTGCTCAGCTCGCTTT
>NW_024040374.1:34165406-34204406 GCF_014851395.1 Micropterus salmoides
GTTTATGTTCTTTTCATGTTACTTGTGTTTGATTGGCGTAGATTTTTAAGGGGTGGGTGTTAGGGGACAGGCGACAGGAGTTGGGAGGGGAGAGTGAGAGTGTAGTCGCTTTCATACGGAGATCAGTGCGGAAAGAATATCCGCATCTATGACGCATTCACTTCTTCATACTGAACAAAAGTTTGTAGTAGTTGTGTGAAAAGGCTTTTATCTCTCAATCATGTATGCTTTCACATAGCGGTCTGACTTTACAAGAACAAGCACCATGCAGGTCGGCTGTGGCTTTCAACACAGAAATTGTTCCGTCTTTCTGTCTCATGCGTCACCAACTTTCCCTGCTCAGAGGTGGATCAAATCGGTTCTGTACCTTTCATAGAGTACAGTGAGCTGGCAGATTTGCGCAATACCCCTGTGAAATAAGGCAGTGTGAAAGCTGCTAGTCTTAGGAGCTAATGACAAAAGTAGTAACGTTACTTGTGTTTTTAGCTTTTAGCTGGGTAGTTGGCGGTCCAGTCAGTGTCTGACACACTGTCAGATCTTTTAATGGCCCTGCTGTCCTCCCCAGAGATCAAGGAGAATGATCCATAGGCTGTATAAAAAATGTTGATCTCACAAAACCTGTCATGCTGTGGCACCAGGACTCTGTCAGAACCAGGCCAGAAGAGGGTGATTGTAGAAAATGAGCAGTCTGATGAGGAGGTTTAAGTTGAATGATAAAACATGATTAAGAGTGAGCAGTGATGATATTTAAGTTGAATGATTAAGAAGCATCTTGTAAGTTGAGAATACACGTTACTGTTATGTTTTAAGTACATTTAATAGCAATTATATAATTTTGCTTCAATTTCACTCTGGCCTCTTCTTAAGTTTGTATTTGACATAATACCTTATTATCTCAATTAAGTGTAAGGAAACAAATGTATATGTGACACAAAAGGCAATTCATTATCTTGGCTGGTAAAAATATGTGTGGCCGGTGGATTTTTTCATTTACCAGCCACCTTGGCAAGTGAGCCAATAAGTTAATTTCCACCCCTGTTGAAAAATGATTACTCTCCTTGAGCAGACAACACTGCTTTCCATTTGATTTGCTAACATATACATATATAGAAATGGAAATGTGGAACTGTGTGATGATTAGATGTTTTGTGTTACTCCCCTTTACTCCTGCAGGACTGGGCTCAGTTTGCTCTGTAGTTGGCATGCCTTCTTTTTAATGCAAAAGGCAAAGTTCATTACAAAATCGTTAATGTTGCTACACATTACAAACATTACTACAATAGACTTACCAGTGACAGCAGCTTTTCCCTGTGGGCTCATTAACTTCTTGTGTATATGTTCTGACCGACTTGTGCAGGCACCCTAGTGGTTTACACACACAACCTTCAGCAGGCCCTGAGGAGGCTGTGGTACAACCTTGCATGATGTTGTTGGTGTTAAAAGATTAGTTTAAAGATTACATTACTGCAAATGCAGTATAATGGGTCTCCTTTAATTGCTGTACAAGATTTTCTTTTGTTTAGTTTGTGAGGAAGTGATTTGAGAGAATCAACAAAAAGGAAACACAATACCAGGTGTGCACAGGGAATGGTTTTTGATGATGGATGATAGTTGCCCACTTCTTTAGTTGGTGTAACTGTCATTAGGAAATCTATGCGGGGAGCTCTGCTGTCGTTGGATCTTACCCAAGGGTTACTGATGGCCAGTACAGCACTAATAGACATGGACTAAAGCTCCCAATAGGTGATGTCAGATGAGTGTTTAATAATGATATAATTTGATCATTTTCATTCCCTTGAATTTAATTTTAAATGATATGCTTTGAAAAGGCACACTCCACATGAAATCTCACAAAAGTATTTTAGTTTTTGCTGCTTCATGAATCTCAACTGTAGAAGTAGAATTTAATATTTGATGACATTAAATGTTAAGATCATTGGGAGGGTGAAATTGTAATTGAAATAATGGAACTATAAGAGTATTTTGAATTGGATTAGAATCATATATTTTATCTTATTGAGAAAAATGTTTAGTCCAAATATGATCACTTCATCCTTGTTTTTTCACGAACTCTATAGTTATTGGTGATTATTGGTACTTTTATCTCTTCCTCTGCAGGCTTTCATGCAAACATTTTAAGAAATGTAATTTATTAGAAAGAAATCATTCAATTAATGGTCTTAAGTGTTTGCAACAAAACATTAAATACAATTTTTTTTCGAGACATGTATTAAGGTAAGACTAGACTTCGAAAAAACAAAAATGTAAAACAAATCAAAATGCTGATGAGCAGAGCTGGGCTGGGATTCTAATGTCAGTCAATATTTACTCTTTTCTATTCACAACAAGCCACATATGCTGGAAATCTTGGAAGAAGTTTGTTGGAATAATTTTTCTGTTTACTTTTTATGCCAGTATCTTGCATATCTTTTACTTTTAGTCTTGAAAAAATCCAAAATAGTTGTGCAGTGCACTGGCTGGTCAGCACTTTGACATTTTCGTTGTACAAGTTTTCTATTATTTTCTATTCTATTCAACATCCTGACCAGCTGGATTTATGATTTATGCAAAATTCAACAATATGATCTTCTGTTGCAAAGATGAAAGCTGATGCGCAAAAGAAATTGTGTCCTTTCAGTTTACTGTGTGTGTGATAGTAATTCTCCTCATTCATATAACATGGTAGGTCAGAATCCTGGAGCTTTAGAAGCTGTGTGTTTTAGGCAGTTGATGGTGGATTTGAGGTGGGATAAAGGACCTCACAGATGGTGTAGAGTCAAGTGTGTGTGTGTGACACTAAGTAGTACCTGAGTGTGACAGGATGCTGAGTGGAGAATCTTTAAAAACAAAGGATGAAAGTAGTGCCAAACAGGCATGACATTTTATCCCTAGCCAATTTTTGAATTATAAGTGGGTCCAAACTTCAAAACAATAACATAGGATATTTAGTTTGGAGAAAATGTAATGACTATGTTATGAAAATGAATATTAGCCTAAAAGACTGAAAAATGAATTGATCTGGCATCGCACAGGATAAAAACCTGAGAATACTTATCCAGTATTCTCAGGTTGTCATATAATAATGACTCCTTCTTCCCTGCAGCCTCCAACTCTCCGTGGAGTGAAGTACATTACACACCAGGGTAAATCATGTTAAGTGGTCAGTTGAAGTCATCATCTTTCTTATTTGCCTTAACAGAGTCATTCCTTAAATTCTACACAGTGTATTTTGGCCAGTTTCCTTTCCTGGGCTCCACAGTTAAAGAATTGTTTGCCTTCCAATGCATTGGTGCCCCCACACACTTTTAGGAACTATGACCGAAGGTGTGTTGTTAATGATTGTCAAGACACAGGGAAGATGTAATGTACAGTAGATTCACTGACTAAAGCCTAGTTCACACTACACGATTTTTAGCCTCGGCGAGCTCGGCGACCGTCATGCTGTGGTCGGGAGTAAATCAGTGGTTGATCGGCGGTCGTTACGTGTAAACTACTCAACAATGCATCACAACGGCTCCCTGACACATTTCTGACACCACCAACGTCTGCCAGATATCTAGCATGTCAACTATCTGGAGGAGTAGGCCCACTCGACATCCACATCCAGCTAATGAGAGCAGGCAGTCTTTGTAATTGCTATCTTTATAATAACAAACAACAGCTGTTGTGTCTCTAGGTTCGTGTCATTTCCCGTTTCACATTTCACGTGTTTTCTTAAAAAAACGTGGTTTGGAGACCAGTGTTGGGTGACAGAGTCGCTGTCAGCTCATGTAGTGTGTGTGTGTGACCCCCTGACCCACCGATCAGTCACGTAGTGTGCCACAACGACTTCAAGACTCCCATCACAAGACGGAAAGTAGTGTAGTGTGAACGGCACGGCCGTCGGCCGATGCTGAAAGTCCTGTAGTCTGCACGAGCCTTAAGTCCTTACAGGCTCTGTGATTGACAGCTTTATTGTGTTTAATGTGTGCGTAGGTCAGGAACAGCTGACCAACTGACAGACTGACGGGACAGCTAGCGGCGAGCATCACCTACACAAAAGCTTCTCACTTAGACACTGTTGTCTTTAGGTTACCTATAAGCTAGCAGTATTTCTTTTCATTCATTCTCGGATGCATTTTGACTATTATGTGTTTCTAAAGCTTGATATTTGCTGACCTTCCGAACAATGTTGTGCTTATGGGTGTCTAAGGCAAATACTAGTGCCTGGTTAGCCTTGTTTGCAGACCTTTAGGCATTCAGGAGAAGGGGGAGAAGGGGGGGAAGGTGGGGGACTACACAATATACACACAGAGGTACAGACAGTAAACATAATGTTGCTATAGACTAAATGAAAAATGGTCCAGATATATACAGTAATGTTTATGATTATAATCGTCATAGTAATGATGATGATGGTAATAATTAACAATAATAACGAAAGGACTAGTAGCAATAGTCGTTGTAGCAGAGGGTGTCGAGCAGGAACACGGGGGCAGCAGGTGACCCGCAGCCACAGATCCAGACTCCACAGCTCCAGAGCCAGAAAACCTGCAGGAAGTGATAGGAGGAGAGAGGAGAGAGACGAGAAAGCACAAGACTACCAGAAAGGGGAGAAGTTGTGTTATAACATGCAATAATGGGATGAGGTTGCATACAGAGGGAGAGAAAGTAGAGGAGAGAGGAGCTCAGTGCATCATAGGAAATCCCCCGGCAGTCTAGGCCTATAGCAGCATAACTAAGGGATGGTTCAGGACTACCTGAGCCAGCCCTAACTATAAGCTTTATCAAAGAGGAAAGTCTTAAGCCTACTCTTAAATGTGGAGATGGTGTCTGCCTCCTGAACCCAAACTGGAACCTGGTTCCACAGGAGAGGAGCTTGATAGCTGAACGCTCTGGCTCCCAGTCTACAATAATTTTTTAAAATTGTTTTTAGTTTTTTAAATGTAAAATGTTTTAATTTTGTTACTGTTCTATCTTAGTTGTTTATAAAATGTGAAAAGTGCAGTAAAGAGTTGTTTGGAATGCGTTTTCACTACATATCCTATTGTTTTGCTCAAGGGTTGATAGCTGAATAGAACATTTCATAGAAATAATAATAAATCAACTTTCCACAGTGGATATGGTGAAATGAGACGGTTTAATGTTAACTGATGGATTCTTCAGGTTGATAACACATGAGTGGTAGTAGATGTTGTTCAAAGATTGTTACAACTGTGTTTAAGGCAGATCAGGCTGGTATTCCTTTAGTGTTTAAATTATTCCATGGCTATTTCAATTCAGTTCATTTTGGATATTCTCTAGTTTGGTTGTTGTACCTTAACCTTTTCCTGTTAGAAACTGGATGAATCTTCGAGATGCAGAGACGGGCAAGGTGCTGTGGCAAGGAACTGAGGACCTCTCTGTACCGGGAGTAGAACATGAAGGTACATTCACACACCAGACATAATTAGACCCACATGTATCATAGCAGAACATTCTGTTAAAATCTTTCACTTTGTTGACCATTTTTTCCAGCTTGAATGTTTTTTTGAGTTTTGGCCATCAGATAACATTTTCCCATCAGCTACAGTGCCTTGCAAAAGTATTCGGCCCCCTTGAACTTTTCGACCTTTTGCCAGATTTCAGGCTTCAAACATAAAGATATAAAACTGTAATTTTTTGTGAAGAATCAACAACAAGTGGGACACAATTATGAAGTGGAACGAAATTTATTGGATATTTCAAACCTTTTTAACAAATAAAAAACTGAAAAATTGGGCGTGCAAAATTATTCAGCCCCTTTACTTTCAGTGCAGCAAACTCTCTCCAGAAGTTCAGTGAGGATCTCTGAATGATCCAATGTTGACCTAAATGACTAATGATGATAAATAGAATCCACCTGTGTCAAATCAAGTCTCCGTATAAATGCACCTGCTCTGTGATAGTCTCAGAGGTCCGTTTAAAGTGCAGAGAGCATCATGAAGAACAAGGAACACACCAGGCAGGTCCGAGATACTGTTGTGGAGACGTTTAAAGCCGAATTTGGATACAAAAAGATTTCCCAAGCTTTAAACATCCCAAGGAGCACTGAGCAAGCGATAATATTGAAATGGAAGGAGGATCAGACCACTGCAAATCTACGAAGACCCAGCCGTCCCTCTAAACTTTCAGCTCATACAAGGAGAAGACTAATCAGAGATGCAGCCAAGAGGCCCATGATCACTCTGGATGAACTGCAGAGATCTACAGCTGAGGTGGGAGACTCTGTCCATAGGACAACAATCAGTCGTATACTGCACAAATCTGGCCTTTATGGAAGAGTGGCAAGAAGAAAGCCATTCCTTAAAGATATCCATAAAAAGTCTCGTTTAAAGTTTGCCACAAAGTTTGGTGTGTCTCCCACCTGGGAGACACACCAAACATGTGGAAGAAGGTGCTCTGGTCAGATGAAACCAAAATCGAACTTTTTGGCAACAATGCAAAACGTTATGTTTGGCGTAAAGGCAACACAGCTCATCACCCTGAACACACCATCCCCACTGTCAAACATGGTGGTGGCAGCATCATGGTTTGGGCCTGCTTTTCTTCAGCAGGGACAGGGAAGATGGTTAAAATTGATGGGAAGATGGATGGAGCCAAATACAGGACCATTCTGGAAGAAAACCTGATGGAGTCTGCAAAAGACCTGAGACTGGGACGGAGATTTGTCTTCCAACAAGACAATGATCCAAAACATAAAGCAAAATCTACACTGGAATGGTTCACAAATAAACATATCCAGGTGTTAGAATGGCCAAGTCAAAGTCCAGACCTGAATCCAATCGAGAATCTGTGGAAAGAACTGAAAACTGCTGTTCACAAACGCTCTCCATCCAACCTCACTGAGCTCGAGCTGTTTTGCAAGGAGGAATGGGCAAAAATTTCAGTCTCTCGATGTGCAAAACTGATAGAGACGTACCCCAAGCGACTTACAGCTGTAATCGCAACAAAAGGTGGCGCTACAAAGTATTAACTTAAGGGGGCTGAATAATTTTGCACGCCCAATTTCAGTTTTTTATTTGTTAAAGTTTGAAATATCCAATAAATTTCATTCCACTTCATGATTGTGTCCCACTTGTTGTTGGTTCTTCACAAAAAATTACAGTTTTATATCTTTATGTTTGAAGCCTGCAATGTGGCAAAAGGTCGAAAAGTTCAAGGGGTCCGAATACTTTCGCAAGGCACTGTACATTGCTGAGATCTGTGGATGTGGGCAACCATACAAGCCATCATACAGGTTTTATATGGACCAATTTACCACAATTATTTAGAAGTGAAAACAAAGATGCTTCTTATCATTCATAATTTTTTACTTCAACCACAGGAACTTCTTCTGGTTTCAGTTGAACAGAAGAAAAACCTTTGTGGATTCAGGTTTCTCTCTTCAGTTAATCCCAGAATGAAAGATTTTGAGATCAGGGCTCTGTGGGGGCCATACCATAATTTCCAGGACTCCTTCTTGTACTGCTCTCCAGCCCTTCAGTGAACATACTGCCTTCTGCTGCAGACAAATATTGCACATTCTGATCCATCAGTCCATAGCACCTGCTGCCATTTTCTGCTGCCAGTTCCGGTGTTTTTATGCATAGTTGAGTCGCTTGGCCTCATTTCCATGTCGGAAGCTTTTTGCCACTTCTGATCAGACTTCTCCAGACAGACTGTTGTCTGCGGTTCTGAGCTGATGGCACTTCTGGACATCTTCCGATTATGAAGGGAAGTACTGTAAAACTTCAATTGATAGCTGAGTCCCAAATAGCCGCCTACTCTGTTTTGACAAATAAACGCAGGTCTCGATTAGACGCCTGGTCTGGTTTTTATAGAAGTTCTTTGGATGTATAAAACCTCTTAAACCCCGCTGGGTCTCACACTTTAGCTGCTTCTAAGCTGCTTAGATTGTTAATACAAATATAAATGTTTAAACGTATGATCAATATGTCAGTATGCACATGCTACACGTCGTTAGATCGGTTAGAGCTAGATCAAATGAATGATGCATCTTTGATATTATTTGATAATTTTTAAACAAGTAATATTCATACTGTTTCAAATAAATAAACTGTTTCATAGTAGCCTATTTCAGTTTTCTGGGAAAGGAATTAAAGGCCTGTCCCATATGGATGCCGAATTATCTCATTAGCCTTCCAAGCTAATGAGGTAATTCTTTTGGATTTAATGTACAAATGAAATGCTTGTAATTATACAGAAAGGAGGTAGTTCTCATGTTGCCTTTTATGTTAATTTTTACATCAAAACTGCTTAGTGCTGCGCCATTAGTGTAAAATCATTGTGGAGAGAATCAAAATTAATCACATGAATTTTCCCAGATCTAACGGTTATAATTCAAACCTAGTAGACTTCTTTTGCAAGTTTAGCTTTTGGGGTGTAGTTAATTCAAAATCTGCTCTAGATTTTCAAACTTATTATTCACAGATATACAGACAGATAATAACAATGTTCCAAAATTATGTGGAGTTACATATTTCTTTATTGGAAAACATAATCCATCTTCCAAAATACAATCTTATTTTTTTTACATTATACCACCCTGTGAAATCATGTTTTAACCCCCATGGACATTATTTTTATTATTATTTGTACATGTACCTGCTTTGCACCTGCCTCAACTTCTCTCTGCACACACTCACACCTTTACCTCTGGTCTCACTGCAAAAACACTTTCTCCGCCTGTCAATGTCATTGTCCATCCTGGTGTTTTATTGTTGAAATCATCCAATGCCAATTTTGTAGACATCACTCAACCCTAATTTGAATACATAATTTTGTGACATTTTGTGCATTTCCTTTTCTTTTTTTGGATGTTGTGATATAGGTGTTAAATTTCATTCATAGTCGTCTTAAAAAGGTTTTAAAAAGTCTTAAATTTGACTAGGTGAAACCTGCAGAAACCCTGTTTTAGCATTAAATCTGTGAAATGAACCATGCCATATCTCACCTAGAAGGTGTTGCTGTAGCTTTTATCTTTTAACTGCTTGGAATAATGACTTTAATTATTAACATTAAACTATTTATGTACATAAAAAAGGTTTATATAGCAGGTTTAAAGGAGAATACAAATTCTCAATATAGTTAGTTTAATTAGACAAATCATTTTACATATTGTTAACAAAAAGTTCTCTAAACATCTGTGCAGACATCACTGGGGTTGCTGGATGTCAGCATTTTCACTTCATGATTATAAATTAATAAACAAATCATAATGTACAGTACAATGCAGTGGTCCCTAGTTGGCAATGAGAAGTCAATTAACAGGCTCTCTGAGAGAAAATTGTGTTCAAAAATACAGTGACGGGTTTTTAGGATGTGAGGTGGCTGTCTTTTAATAATGAAGGTAATGATAATTTCTACAGATTTTAAGCATTTGGTTAGAGAATGCCTTGAAAAAGTTTCAATGTTTAAATAGGGCTAGCATTTGTAATGTGCGTGTATATAGTCAAAGGCCTCTTTCAGCATGTGGTAGTCAACAAGTGTCAGACACTTTCAGTTCAATGGAAACATGCAAAGCTTAAAGGGGAAAAGCTAACCTACAAACAAAATGGGTTGCTTTTGAAAACTCTGAACAAAGTTGCAAGCCTTGAATCCATAGCTCTGCCAGCGAACCTCCATTGGACGCATTAAAAACTAATTTGGTCTTATTCTCGACAGAATTGTTTATAGTTTATCACTGTCTCTCCAGCTCGTGTCCCAAAGAAGATCCTGAAGTGTAAGGCAGTGTCCAGAGAACTGAACTTTTCCTCCTCAGAGAAACTGGAGAAGTTCAGACTGGAGCAGAAAGTTTTCTTCAAAGGGCAGTGTCTAGAAGGTAATCAACCAAAACACTGAACAGGAACAAGATCCCGAAGGTCAGTCAGGTAACCTTTGGAATTTTGGAATACTGTTTTAACGAGTGGCTCCCCGTTTTGTTTGCTCTCATGACCACAGGTGATGTGATGTGATGTACATTCCTGCTAATGGTTTCACACCATTCCACCGATATAGTAGTAACAGTAACATGACAAGAAACACAGCAATGCAAGAACAAAAGGTAGGGAAGAAAAAGACTAGCAGGTTAACAAGGAGGTAAATACTATGTTTGAAAATTGTCGAAACCCCGGCTTTAAATTTACATTTATTCATTTAGCCTGACGCTTTTTATCCAAAGCGACTAACAATTGTTGTATATGTCAGAGGTCGCACGCCTCTGGAGCAAGTAGGGGTTAAGTGTCTTGCTCAGGGACACAATAGTAGATTGAACCCGGTGCTCTCACACCAAAGGCATGTGGTTTATCCATTTAACATATTTGATAGACCTCAAGGATCCACACAGTGTGTTTTGATGAGAAACACTGAATGGAAACATGACTATTGTTTGTTTTAAGAGAAAACTCATCAGGACACCTTTAATAAAGTAGATTCACAACCCTTACCACCAGATGCCACTAAAACCTACACACTGAACCTTTAATCAATCTTCATTGGAAATTGCAGTCAGATGACATCAGCCATGAAAATCACAGTGAATAAACAAACACTGACAACAGTCAGGCAGGTAAAAGAAAAGAGAGGAAAATAATCAAATTTGATTTATTTAGTACAGACAGAAACCGTACAAGATGAACCTAGGAAATGATTGTATCCCGTAAGCCAAACTTGTGTGGAAAGAGAGTTCCATTCACAGTGATGTTGGGTCAAAATGATGTTAGTGACAGAGTGCTTGGTTCCCTAAAATGTGTCATAAGATAAGCAGTTGCGTTAATACCCTTAGATCTTCAAACCTTGCCCCACCTTACTGGTAATGTTTTAAAGCACACTGGCGCCAAGTTATTATGGGAGGGTTAGAAAAGTACAGGACTATTGGCTCCAATAGCCAACAGACAGCTCACATAGTTGTGATCTTTTGTAGTTGTCAGTGTTGTCACTTCTTCGTTACTGTGTGTTTGGAGTGCTGTCCCTGCTGTACAGAGGCGAGGTTACAGAGAGCCCCAAGAGGCAGCACACAATTGAATCCAACACAACATGTTTATGTTGCTGGTTTCCACCAGAGAGGGAAAAACTATCTGGAACAGTATTTGGACCATTGTGGTACACTCACACACTATATTAAGCCACATAATAATGATGTTTTGTGTTATTAAGGCAGCGCTGTGCTCTTTGTCTGTCTGTGTTTCTCTGTGCAGAATGGTTCTTTGAGTTTGGTTTTGTTATCCCCAACTCCACCAACACATGGCAGTCTCTAATAGAAGCAGCTCCAGAATCCCAGATGATGCCAGCCAATGTTTTAACGTGAGTCTCCACAAATGATCTTCATTTCTCTGTTTTATGTTCCTGTACTTCTGACACATACAATAGCCTATATCTAATGTCTCATCTCTACAATTTTATCGTATATAGCTGTGATTCAATTTTAATCAAACCCAGTTATAACTAACCAACATACAGTGAGACAAACAAGATTACATGTTAGTTAAAGGTTATAGGTGCCCTCAGTTTAAGTTTGACATTGAAATGAAGTTGATTAGATAATGTGTTTTAAAATTGACAGGAATGAAAAGAATTAAGAGCCAAGTTGTAATCAACTGAACTCTTCCTTTAACTTTGTTGATTCTTGAAATCAACAATCAGTAAAAATTCATAGATTCATTGTAATGTTATATACTGTACATACTTTTTTACGGCAGTGATAGTAGTGAAATTGTCTGAGAGATTTGGTAGCTCAGTTAAAGCTGACACGTGTCTTTGTATTGCAGTGGTAATGTGATCATAGAGACCAAGTTCTACGATGATGACCTCCATGTCAGTACCTCCAGGGTACGACTTTTCTACGTCTGACCTTTGACCCCTTATACCTGACTCTACCTTCCAAAATGCTGATGTCCTGCCAAGGTCTATAAATTACCAAGGTTAGCTACAATTTGCAGCAGTAAACAGCTCATTGCCGACTTGGGATCAGCACATTTGGGTGAAACACAGCTGTGGTCCCACAGTGAAAGAAGTGAGCTTTGTGTATGGTTGTTCTCTTGTTTTGTGTTGACCTGAAAACGTCTTCTAGACCTTGAGAGGAGAGGAAAGAGGAGGAGAAAGCTCTATGTTGCATCCTCAAATTCAATTCAAATGACACGAATTATGTTTTTTTTAAATTCTGCCCTCTCTCACTCCAAGGTTGCATTTACTCAGGAACATACAGAAACCGTACAAGCGTACCAGACCTGTAACCTGTCTGATCTTCTCCTTTCTGTCTGAACATGGAAACACTGCTCTCTGTGTGTCAGCCGTTTAAACACAAGCAACATGTCAGTGTCATGGGAAGATGTAGCTAAGTGTCTCTTTTTAGCTACGTTCAAAAGTTCTTCATCATAAAACATTTCCTTTAGCTGTGTCCCATTCCAGAGGCTACCTCCTGTCAGTTTATCATCATAGGTAAATAAGGCTGTCCCCTGTTTACATTTGTAGAACCTCAAGATCCACGGTTCAGTTTTGTGTTTCTATTTATTATCAGAGAAATGGAAATTATACAGATTTATTTGAACACATTTACTTTGTCTGCCAACAACTCAACACTGAAAGGTGGTCTCTGTGAGGCCAAGTACTGCTCATGTAGTTTTAGTCCTCTGAAGGAAACACCTTTGCAGGCAGCCTCTGCAGCGGGGCACAGCTTCTAACCCTTTCCTGTATTCTGACTCTGAACTAGTTTAGAACAGTAGTTTTTAGTGTAGTGTGAGGGACGACTAAGCGCCTGTTTTTATTCTAGTCCACCACAAGAGCAGCTGGTTTAACAGGATTGCTTCTTGTCTGTTGTTTGGAATGAAAACCTGCACACTGTTGTCATGATGACATATTTGAAAAGCGCTGTGTCTGAGGAACATTCATCGGCAAAGGTGGTGGTAGTGGGGGGGTTTGTTACATTCATTTATGTGCTAGTACTTGACTTTCAGAGGTATACTTTATTTAAAATATTCAACTAAATCATCATTAGGTGTAGACCGAGACATGCATAAATGATTATTTCTTTTTTACAAATTTATCCCAACTAGACCCAGATGTTAAACAGCCGCTTAAAGTTTTTAACGCAGCTCTGCTCTGTACATCCTGACTAGATTTTTAACTTTGAATTTCCCTCCACTACACTACATTCATGTCATGTTTATTTTTTCTTAGCTGCTAACTGAGCTGTGTAAAATAGATTTGTGTTTTAATATGACAGGATCTGTGAATTAAAGTCATCCAATGTTACATGCACGTGTGTGAGCTGATCATGTTTGACCCCTCAAAACCCTTTAACATAGTGACAAAAATGCATTGTCATCTTGCAAAAACAGCTATATTCTGAAAACCTGAGATTTTGGAAACACAAGGGGACTGTTCGGTCAAATCATATTTGGTTATTTTTGAATTATAAACACAGTGTGACTACATCTATTTAGGTTCAGCTAATTCTTGAAGGCTTACTTGTACTGATGTTAATTGATACAAGGAACCACCCCTGTGGTTTAGTTGAGACAGGTTATTTTGTAGATAGTAGAACATATTTAAGGGAGTTTTTGTTTGTCAGTAAAGAGGGAAGATGTGTGCATATGATGTTGTATTAAGTTTGATTTGTGTTCCATATTCCTCACTTCAGCCAAGTTAACTATTAAGGTGGTTGTTGTTTTCTTTGCAACTTGTGGAGTTACATGTGTCTCATGGTTGCATGGTGTAAATAAATCACTTTTTTAGTCTTTGACGTTGTCTCTGAGTCTCTCTTCTATCACCTTCCTAGTCACTGGTCAGGCTTCCCCAAAAATAATAATAATAATAATAATAATCCTTATTTGTAGAGCACTTTTCAAAAACAAGTTACAAAGTGCTTTAACAAGTGTAAAGTGTAAAAATGGGTTTTAACATGTATGTTGGCTGTTAGTCATTTTGATGAAGAAACTGAAATTATTAGCAGTCTATTATTGTAATCAGTGACGTGAAGGACAATTTTGAGGTACTTGTACTTCACTTGAGAGTTTCCATTTTCTGCTGCTTTATTCCTCAGAGGGCAACGTTGTACTTCTTACTACTTCTACATTAATCTGACAGATACAGTTACCGATTACTTTACAGATTAAGATTTTACATAAAAAACATATAACAAACTATATAAAGTAGTTAAAATTAGTTGCTACTTAGGCCAGTGCACCAGTAATAATAAAATCCTAAAAATAACAATGAAAGAGATCAATCTGCACAGAATTTGCCTCCTTTTCTTCATGTAGTAAGCACATATTAAAAGTAATGAGGGGCGTTTCACTGAGCAACTATGGGTGTTTGAAGGGTCGGATATGGAGCTCCCTCACATGCGCCACATTTCAGGTTGATTGTGATTTATAAAGGGAACCTTACAGGTGTGCGCACGCACAGATTTATAAGTCTGAATATTTTTTGCCATACACCATTTTTGGGCACACATACACTTTTAGGGAGGATTTTACGCACAGTTTTATAAATGAGGCCCCAGGTGCATCAGGAAAGAGAGCCAAAAGATGACACAATGCTTAGAAAAAGAGCTAAATAAGGAGGTCCAAAAGAAGTTGAAAATCAGTTGTTACATGACCGTCACGTCAACTCAGGTCTCTGTTCTAGTAACAGAATGGGACTATATTTTGCATCGATCTCTGACCCTCTTTGATAAAACTTTTGTACTCTAATTGGTGTCTGTTTTTGCTGAAAATAAACATGTTGGGAAAGGTTCAAGCTTTTAAGTATTGAATTTTTTACACAATGATCATTACACAGCCATTTCTTTACTGTGTCCACTATATTGTTGGTCTCCTTCATGGCCTAGAACCTTCTCTCTTGCCTTTTATTTTTCTCCTCATGAATAAGACAGACCAGTCAACTGGATGCAGAGTTAAATTCAATTCAATTCAATTCAATTTTATTTATATAGCGCCAAATCACAACAACAGTTATCTCACAGCGCTTTTCATAAAAGAGCAGGTCTAGACCGTACTCTGTGATGTTATTTACAGAAGCCCAACAGTTCCCACCAAGAGCAAGCACTAGGCGACAGAGGCAAGGAAAAACTTCCTTTTAAGAGGCCATCTGCCTCGACCGGTTGGGGTGAGAGAGAGAGAGAGAGAGAGAGAGAGAGATGTAAGGAGAGAGAGAGAGAGAGAGATGTAAGGAGAGAGAGATGTAAGGAGAGAGAGAGAGGGGAGGGAGGCAGCCTACACAATATACACACAGAGGTACACACAGTGAAGGTAATGTTGCTATAGACTAAATGAAAAATGGTACAGATATTTATAATAGTGTTAATGGTAACCATCGTAATGTTAATGATTATAATAACAATAATAACAATAAGACTAGCAAAAATAGTCGTTGCAGCAGAGGGTGTCGAGCAGGAACACGGGGGCAGCAGGTGACCCGCAGCCACAGCTCCAGACTCCACAGCTCCAGAGCCAGAAAACCTGCAGGAAGTGATAGGAGGAGAGAGGAGAGGGACGAGAAAGCACAAGACTACCAGAAAGGGGAGAAGTTGTGTTAGTAACATGCAATAATGGGATAAGGTTGCATACAGAGGGAGAGAAAGTAGAGGAGAGAGGAGCTCAGTGCATCATGGGAAATCCCCCGGCAGTCTAGGCCTATAGCAGCATAACTAAGGGATGGTTCAGGACTACCTGAGCCAGCCCTAACTATAAGCTTTATCAAAGAGGAAAGTCTTAAGCCTACTCTTAAATGTGGAGATGGTGTCTGCCTCCTGAACCCAAACTGGAACCTGGTTCCACAGGAGAGGAGCTTGATAGCTGAACGCTCTGGCTCCTAGTCTACTTTTGGAGACTCTAGGAACCACAAGTAACCCTGCATTCTGGGAGCGCAGTGCTCTGGTGGGGTAGTAAGGTACTATGAGCTCTTTAAGATAAGATGGTGCCTGACCATTAAGAGCTTTGTAGGTAAGAAGAATGATTTTAAATTCTATTCTGGATTTTACTGGAAGCCAATGCAGAGAAGCTAAAACAGGAGAAATGTGATCTCTTTTCCTGGTTCCTGTCAGAACACGTGCTGCAGCATTCTGGATCAGCTGAAGAGTCTTAATGGACTTTTTCGAGCAGCCTGATAATAAGGAATTGCAGTAATCCAGCCTAGAAGTAACAAATGCATGGACTAGTTTTTCTGCATCATTTTTAGACAGGATGTTCCTGATTTTCGCAATATTACGTAGGTGAAAAAAGGCGGTCCTTGAAATTTGCTTAATGTGAGACTTAAACGACATGTCCTGATCAAAGATAACTCCAAGATTCCTCACAGTGGTGCTGGAGGCCAAGGCGATGCCATCCAGGGAAACTATATCTTTAGATAATGCGTCACGGAGGTGCTTAGGCCCCAGAGTAATAACTTCAGTTTTATCTGAGTTTAACATGAGAAAATTACAGGTCATCCAGGTTTTAACATCCTGAAGGCACATTTGAAGTTTAGCTAACTGATGAGTTTCATCTGGCTTGATCGATAGATATAACTGAGTATCATCTGCATAACAATGAAAGCTTATGGAATGTTTCCTGATAATATTGCCTAAAGGAAGCATATATAAAGTGAAGAGGATTGGTCCAAGGACAGATCCTTGAGGAACTCCATGAGTAACTTTGGCGTGCATGGAGGACTCATCGTTAACATGTACACCACTTAAACACTCACCAGCCACTTTATTAGGTACACCTGTTCAGTTGCTTGTTAACACAAATAGCTAATCAGCCACATGGCAGCAACTCAATGCATTTAGGCATGTAGATGTGGTCAAGACAACTTGCTGAAGTTTAAACCGAGCATCATAATGGGAATGAAAGGGGATTAAAGTGACTGAACTTGGCATGGTTGTTGGTGCCAGACAGGGCTGGTCTGAGTATTTCGGAAACAGCTAAGAACAGGAAACTGACGCTACAATGTGCACAGGCTCACCAAAACTGGACAATAGAAGATTGGAAATATATGTGGCCTGGTCTCGATTTCAGCTGCGACATTCAGATAGTAGGGTTAGAATTTGGCATAAACAACATGAAAGCATGGATCCATGCTGCCTTGTATCAATGGTTCAGGCTAGTGGTGGTAGTGTAATGGTGTGCAGGATATTTTCTTGGCTCACTTTGGGCCCCATTGTACCAACTGAGCATCATTTAAACACGACAGCCTACCTGAGTATTGTTGCTGACCACGTCCATCCCTTTATGACCACAGTGTACCCATCTTCTGATGGCTACTTCCAGCAGCATAATGCACCATGTCACAAAGCTCAAATCATCTCAAATTGGTTTCTTCACATGTCAATTAGTTCACTGTACTCCAATGGCCTCCACAGTCACCAGATCTCAATCCAATAGAGCACTTTTGGGATGTGGTGGAATGGGAGATTCTCATCATGGATGTGCAGCTGACAAATCTGCAGCAACTGCGGGGTGCTATCATGTCAATATGGACCAAAGTCTCTGAGGAATGTTTCCAACACCTTTTGAAGAATTAAGGCAGGTCTGAAGGCAAAAGGAGGTCCAACCCTGTTCTATCAAGTTGTACCTAATAAAGTGGCCAGTGAGTGTAGATATAAAGTTTTACAAGTTCGCCTTGCACAGTATTTGTCACCAACTTGTAAACACGGTAAGCTAACGATCATTGCTTGGTTGCTACCAAGTGGCAACCATCTGTTCTCCTGGGTGAAGCCAACCCGGTAGTCCCTAAAACTGCAATTCATCGAGTGGCCACTTGAGCCTGGCTCCAGAAAGGAGTCTATCTCCATAGACCCCAATGTTAAAATGCAATAAAAATCATATTTAAAACCTGGTACAAAAGATGGTTTTTGTGTATATTGCTAATTTTGCCCTTCATGACAACTGTGAGGGGGGTGACATTTTTTACTTTTAACTCACCTGTTAAAATTATATTAATCAGAATCAGAAATACTTTATTGATCACATTGATCATTGATTGGTCACAATTGCATACTTGTCAAAGGTAGATAGATAAAGAGTATATAAGAGTATAATAAATATAAAATATAAAGACAAAGGATTGTGGGTATGTACAATATTTCCATTATTAAGAGTTATTATGGTGAACCAAAAAGGACTAGTGAATAAATAGCAACAGAGAATATTGCACATTAATAATTAAACAGATAATATTGCACAAAAAAAGATAATACAATCCAGTTTAAAAACTTAGTATCCGTGTGTCAGACACTTAGAGGGAGGAGTTAAAGTTAAAGTTTGATGGCCACAAGCAGGAATGACTTCCTGTGGCGCCTTGTCACCCTTGCTGACACATCCAACCACAGCAGAGTCGTCAGAAAACTTCTGAAGATGACAGGACTCTGTGTGGTAGCTGAAGTCTGTGGTGTAGATGGTGAAGAGGAAGGGAGAGAGCACCGTCCCCTGCGTGGCCCTGGTGTTGCTGACCACGCTGTCTGACACACAGTGCTGCAGGGGCAACAATCCAGGACACGAGGGGGGCATCCACCTGTCAGCTTGTCACCCAGCAGTGGTGTTGAAAGCAGTGGAGAAGTCAAAAAACATGACCCTCACAGTGCTTGCCGGCTTGTCCAGGTGGGCGTAGGTGCGGTTGAGCAGGAGGATGATGGCGTCCTCAACTCCCAGTCGGGGCTGGTAGGTGAACTGGAGGGGGTCCAGAAGATTGCTGACCATGGGCTGCAGCTGATCTAGAACCAGTCTCTCCAGGGTCTTCATAATGTGGGAGGTCAGTGCCACAGGTCTGTAGTCCTTGGAGCTATTAGGACGTGACGTCTTTGGCACAGGAACGAGGCAAGATGTCTTCAACAGCACAGGGACCCTTTGGAGACTCAGGCTCAGTTTGAAGACATGGTGAAGGACTCCACATAGCTGGGGGGCACAGGCTTTGAGCACCCTGGGACGGACACCATCAGGGCCTGCAGCCTTGTTGGAGTGGAGTCTTCTCAGTTGTCTTCTCACCTGGTCAGCAGTGAGGCACACAGAGGTCACAGTTGGGGTAGGCGGAGAGGAGGAGTCGTCAGGCTGGAGAAAGCTGTTAACCTGAGAGCCGGAGGAGGGGGGGGGGTTGGGGTCTCTCAGGAGGGTGGGGGACAGTGAGGAGGAGGAGGGGGGAGTAGTGGAGTTGGAGGTGTTTAAGGTGTTTGAGGGCAGACAGCAGCTGAGTTAGTGGGGTGTTGGGCAGGAGCCATAGTATCAAATCTGTTATAGAACAGATTAAGTTCATTGGCCCTGTCCAAGCTGCCTTCAACTCCTCCGCTGCCAGTCGATCTGAAGCCAGTGATGTTCCTCATGCCACTCCAGACCTCCCTCATGTTGTTCTGCTGGAGTTTACGCTCCAGCTTCCTCCTGTACTTCTCCTTAGCCTCCCTGATCTTCACCTTCAGGTCCCCCTGAATGGCCCTCACCTCCTCCCTATTCCCGTCTCTGAAAGTCCTCCTCTTAGCATTCAGGATGTCCTTGATGATCCTTTGTTACCCACGGTTTGTTGTTTGGGTAACAATGGACAGTCTTTGCTGGGACAGTGCAGTCCACACAGAAGTTGATGTAGTCTGAGATGCACTCAGTAAGCCAATCTATGTCCTCTCCATGTGGCTCACAGAGTGCATCCCAGTCTGTCACCTCAAAACAGCCTCCTCCGACCATCTCTTCACCGTCCTTGTGGTCGCAGGCTGCCTTTTCACCAGAGGCACATAGCAGGGATTGATATGAACCAGGCTGTGGTCTGACCTGCCCAGTGGGGGGAGGGGGGAAGAGCTGTATGCATCCTTAACGTTAGCATACAGTAGGTCTAGGTTCCTCTCCTCTCTAGTATGGCAGCTCACATACTGGGTGAAGTTGGTTAGTGTGGTGGTCATGGTGACATGGTTGAAGTCACCCGAGATCACTCGGGTGTTGAGTCTGGAGTTCAGCAATGGCGGTGTGGGTGATGTTACACGCCAACGTCGAGTTGGCAGAGGGCAGAATGTAAACAGCCACGACGATGGCATGTGGAATTTCCCATGGCAGATAATATGGCCTTAAAATTCTGCATTATTAGGGGCGTGGCCGCTTTGATTGAGCCGAGGCTGCTGACACTGCTAGCAATCCTCCTGCCATCTGCCACCTCACTCAGCTAGTTAAGGAGCTCTGTAGCTCTTCTTCATGGTGATACCAGAAGAATAATGGCAGGCTGTGCAGTTTATTGCAGAGAGAGACCATCCAGGAAGCTGGTGCTCCTGTTGGTGAGTGAAATTCTAGTATTTTATTTATGTGTTACAATAATTAGCAGGTATGGGTATATAACTTTTGCTTGTTAGCTTAGCTACCTAACTAGCTAATTAGCAAACTTCAAGTTTTGGTAACAATGCTAAAATAACATGAGTGCGCTAACTGTAGTTTTTACACAATCATGCACAGGAGTCAAAATGTATTAGAGTATTATAGTTAATTAGCTGATTAGAGTGTGGCACCAGGTGTCTTCAATATTGAACCTTTTCACAATATTCTAATTTTCTGAGATACTGATTTTGGGTTTTCATTAGTTGTCAGTTATAATCATCAAAATTAAAAGGAATGAACACTTGAAATATATCAGTCTGTGTGGAATGAATGTATACATTATACAAGTTTCACTTTTTGAATGGAATTACTGAAATAAATCAACTTTTTGATGATATTCTAATTATATGACCAGCACCTGTACAGACAAAGCAAACAAGCAGGGAGGGAGTGAACAGGTGAAAGATACAAGGAACTAATCAGACACAACAGTAACAAAGCTAGACAAAGACACATGAAACTGATCACTAACACAGGAAGCAACGCATGGGAAAACACAGGAGGGTATATTTAATAAAGTACGGGTGAAACTCGAAAAATTAGCATATCGTGCAAAAGTTCATTTATTTCAGTAATTCAACTTAAAATGTGAAACTAATATATTATATAGGCTCATTACATGCAAAGTGAGATATTTCAAGCCTTTATTTGGTATAATTTCGATGATTATGGCTTACAGCTTATGAAAACCCCAAACATCTCAGAAAATTAGAATATCGTGAAAAGGTTCAGTATTGTAGGCTCAAAGTGTCACACTCTAACCAGCTAATTAATCCAAAACACCTGCAAAGGGTTCCTGAGCCTTTAATTGGTCTCTCAGTCTGGTTCAGTGGGATTCACAATCACGGGGAAGACTGCTGACCTGACAGTTGTGCAGAAAATCATCACTGACACCCTCCACAAGGAGGGAAAGCCTCAAAATTAATTAATTTTTTAATTAATTAATTAATTGCAAAAGAAGTTGGATGTTCTCAAAGTGCTGTATCAAGGCACATTAATAGAAAGTTAAGTGGAAAGGAAAAGTGTGGAAGAAAAAGGTGCACAAGAAGCAGGGATGACCATAGCCTGGAGAGGATTGTCAGGAAAAGGTCATTCAAATGTGTGGGGGAGCTTCACAAGGAGTGGACTGAAGCTGGAGTTACTGCATCAAGAGCCAGCACACACAGACGGGTCCTGGACATGGGCTTCAAATGTCATATTCCTCTTGTCAAGCTGCTCCTGAACAACAAACAACGTCAGAAGAAAAAAAGAACTGGTCTCTTTGTCAGTGGTCCAAAGTCCTCTTTTCTGATGAGAGCAAATTTTGCATCTCATTTGGAAACCAAGGTCCCAGAGTCTGGAGGAAGAATGGAGAGGCACACAATCCAAGATGTTTGAATCCAGTGTGAAGCTTCCACAGTCTGTTGGTTTGGGGAGCCATGTCATCTGCCGGTGTTGGTCCACTGTGCTTTATTAAGTCCAGAGTCAGCGCAGCCGTCTACCAGGACATTTTAGAGCACTTTATGCTTCCTTCAGCAGACAAGCTTTATGGAGATGCTGACTTCATTTTCCAGCAGGACTTGGCACCTGCCCACACCGCCAAAAGTACCAAAACCTGGTTCAGTGACCATGGGATTACTGTGCTTGATTGGCCATCAGACTCGCCTGATCTGAGTGGCATTGCCAAGAGAAAGATAACGACGTGAGACCGAACAATGGAGAAGAGCTGAAGGCCGCTATTGAAGCATCCTGGTCTTCCACAACACCTCAGCAGTGCCACAGGCTGATAGCATCCATGCCAGCCGCATTGAGGCAGTAATTCATGCAAAAGGGGCCCAAACCAAGTACTGAGTACATGATTCATGAGTGCATGATTATACTTTTCAGAGGGCTGACATTTCTGTATTTAAAATCCTTTTTTTTATTGATTTCATGTAATTTTCGGGGATTTTGAATTTGGGGTTTTCATAAGCTGTACGCAATAATCATCGAAATTATATCAAATAAAGGCTTGAAATATCTTACTTTGCATGTAATGAGTCTATATAATATATTAGTTTAACCCTTTAAGTTGAATTACTGAAATAAATTAACTTTTGCACGATATGCTAATTTTTCGAGTTTCACCTGTATACCAGAAAACATGTAAAGAATGAATAACCAAACAAAACATAAGCTGGAACATAGAATGAGAACACAATCAGGACATAATACCAAAACCACGACAGTAACAGTAAATATAAGAGCAAAATGATAAATATACAATAAGAGCTAACTTGACTGTTCAAGTGGTGTCCAGTAGTAAGAATAATATTGCACATATAATTAAACAGTGTATTGCACATTGCCATAATTAATGTTAAATACCAGAGAGATTATCATGTTGAGGAGATCTCAGAGTTGAGTAGGTTTATAGCAGTTGGGAAGAGGCTGTCTGTAACTTTATACCATTGTTATGTTGATAGGAGCCCGATGAGCTGATGGCAGCATCATTCCAGATGTGAAGCACCAGAGTCTGGTTCTACAGATGTCCCAGCTTCCAGCATGACCCTGCCAGATCCTGCACCCTACTGCTTTGCTCAGCCTTTTGTTTTTACTTTTACTCCACAACACCTGAACTCTACTGATTTCAAATTATGACACTGGGTTCCTATCCACAGGTTCTGTTATTATAATTACTGCTACAACACATTATTTCAAATCAGACAAAACTACTTTTACATTGGTAACATTTTAATACTGATGTTTTCATAAATGCAAGATATGATTTTAATTTGTTAAACTGTTGCTTTTGTAGTAGGAATAATTTTTGGTATATAAAATGGATCAGAATAGATATACTTAAAATCACTCTTCACTCAGTGTGATCTAAACTTTAAAAAATAGGATCGTTAACAGCTGTAAATGAAAATATTAAGACAGTATTATAGGTCAACATTTTGCATGTGAGTAAAAAGTAAAAAATGAAAAGCTGATGTTATATATTTGTTTTATTTGGACCTTTCTTTAAGAGATTAATGTGACATTAACTAAGAAGTTGTGGAAACCAAAGAATTATCTGCACACTGAATAGTTCAACAACTGGTGCATTTGATCAGCTCTGAGACCTCAGTGTTTGCACCATCACAATTAATGATTCCACCTAGTTGGATTCATAATTACTGGTTGGTTTGGATGTGCCCACATTCTTCTGTGTTTAAAGTTCATTTAAATTAGAGCAGCAAACAAGGCACTCTTCAAAAAATATTCAGGCTCTGGTACTGAGTGTAAGACTCAGTTACTCTACTCAGGTAGAAAGTGAAAATACTCCAACACACACAGATGTACACTGTATAATTACTTTTCAACATTTCATGTGAAACTTGAAACATTTTTGGGAGCATTTTCACTTTTAAACTTCAACTAGACTCATCTCTCTTAGCAAGAGTTCAGTTTTAATGTTTGATGTTTTATCTGTGTTATATGATTAACTTGTCAATTGAATTGACAGAGAATGTGAAATCGAACATTTTCAGTCAGTAGTAAAGACAAAATTTGAGAATTATTTGCAATGTGAACCATAATTTATATATTTTTTAAGTGTGCATAAATTAAAACTAAAGAAGAGCTATTCCACCACAGTCCAACAGATAAATGTCCAGCACAATGAGGATGGTTTCCATGTCTCTGCAGCTCTCTGGCACCAGGTTGGACATCTGATCCACATCCACTGTGACTATAGAAGGAAAATAAAAGAGTAATAAATGTTGCAGGTGATGTAAAATATAAAGTTAACTATAAACGATGCCTCAGCTTGAGTAACAGTAGTAATATGTCAAATATGTGAGAGAAAATGGAACAAGGGAGCACCTCAAAATATAGATGACAGCCAATAACAATTGTTTTTGTGTTGTCCTTTGAAGACATACATTGTAATATCAGCTGTCAACTGTCAAGTAGCCATCACATTGGTGTTATCACATTATAAAGTATAGTCCTCGCACCAGCCCTGCTCACTCGCTCTGTTTGGTTTTATTGCAGTGTACTCTTTAGCACTCAGAGCTCCCCCTGCTGATCACAAGGTGCCTCATCAGCCGTTTCAAACCCAGCCTTCACTATATGGCCTGGTCCGCTTATTTGCATACACTCCTCAATCCTAAATCTCAAATGCCCAATCCTAAATTCAGAAATGCCCAATCTTAAATGCCCAATCACCCAATTCTAAATGCCTAAATGCCCAAACGTCCAAATGTCCAATATTAAATGCAAAAATGCTCAATCCAATGGCCAGCGATCAGCGACAGCATATACCAATGTTGATTCAATTGTTATCACAAAGAGATATTGAAACTGTAAGCATATACAAACCAGGCAGACTAGGTGTGTATATAAATAGATAATAGAGAGTGTAGATTAAGACGGAGAATTCCGAGATCCCGATCTCTGGTGTGGGAATGCATATCATTCACAGTGCAACTGCTGATGTCACTGTAGAGGTTAAATATATTTGATGGATGCTTTTGTTACAAGGACACACAATCCTTTGATTTATTGTCAGGAGCAACGTGCTGTGTATCCGCACCTGTAGCCTACATGATGGCAAAAAAAAATCTTATGTGTGCCAGCAACAAGTGTTCCATGTGAACACATTTTTTCCAAGGCTGTCATATATGGAAAAAAAAACAACTCGGCCCCAAGACAGCAGAATATTTCTGAATAAAATTCTTGACATAGGCCTATAACAAATGTGAGACTTTGTTCCACTTTTGTTTCCACTAATTTTTTATCATTCTTGAAACCACTTCAACATTACTCAGTTAAGGATTTTTAATCCATTCCACCCCATCACCACAATTACTCATTATTATTCATTGTTATTACACTAGGACATTCCCACTATTTATCATTACACCTCTTTTAAAAGCTACTGTATAATACTGTAAATATCCATATTTATAAACATTTATTATTTTCTTAGATTTTATACTTTATTATATTCTCTACTCACTAATTTCTACTATTATTTCTATTCCTTTTATGTCTTGCAAGTATCTGTAACAAAGAATTTCTCCTCAGGGGATCACTAAAGAATTCCGATTGTGAAATATAAAACAACACACAGATGTGTTATTTAAACACAATTTTATTGCAGTCCCCATCTGCTGTCTCTCACAATTGGTCATGTATTGTAAATGCATGTCAGTCATTGTTTCAATAAAACTCCTACCAAGATGTGTCCATCACTGCCTTTATTATAATAATAATAATAATAATAATAATAACTAGAACTGCAAGCAGTTGTAATTGGGGTCCAAGCCTCCCGGCACAAGCCGCCCCCCATGACCCCGCGGAGGGCGCAAGAGTTGGCCTGGGCGCTGTGCTGTCATGCCGCATAAGGACCCCAAGTTTGGTGTTGATCTGCCATTCCAAACGTAAGTAAAATGTGCCATGGTTAGAAATCCTATTCATTTCAATGAGATTTTCCCCGGCCTTTCAGCTTCGATTATAGCGCCACCTGGAATGGGAATTGAATCAAATTTTCAGGTGTCATCAGAGGCCGTGGAGAAGAATTGAGCCAAATTTTGTGTCAATCAGACTTGCGGTTATGGAGATTTAAAATGCATGTAAGTCAATGGGATTTTTTTGAACAGCGCCAACTAGGGACTAACTGTAACAAATTTTGCAGAGCCCCTCAGGGGGCATGCCACATAAGGTCCTCAAGTTTTGTGTTGATGGACCTTTCCATGCCTGAGATATCATACTTGCTGTTTTTAGCGTTTTGGCAAATATCTGTTAGCGTGAAATTGGGACATTTTTTGTCGGATCAAAATTCCCTCTACAAACTTTCTTTGGCTTGGTCCAGAGATGGTCCGTGCCAAGTTTCGTGCCGATCGGACTTGTCGTTTCGGAGGAGTTCATTAAAACAGGTTTTTCAGTTTTCGAGATGTAGCGAAAAAAATGTTTAGGCGGAAATGGGCGTGGCCTATACCAGGAGATTCAGCTCGATCCCCCGAACGCGTGGATATAAGGTTTTTAATATCCGCCACTGTATGCGGGAGTTACAGCGATTTGTGCCAAAATTTTGACCTTGCTTGTAGCGCCCCCTAGTGGTCGAAGTGAGCGAATTTTTTCGCATGTCGTCGTCTCATGGGCCTGAACCTACCATTAGTGCCAAAAAACGTCACTCTTGTAGCACGTTTTGCTAACAAAACGGCGTTTAAAACGGCGTTTTGTGTATAAAAACGCCGCGAAAAACGCCGTTTTCTTTTGGCACGCCGTAAAAAGCGGCGTTTAGTTAACAAAACGCCGTTTTAAACGCCGTTTTGTTAACTAAACAAACGGTGTAAAAAACGGCGTTTTGTAAAATGATAATGAGCTCCGCCCTGTGGATTTTACAGCCACTAAATTTGAACTGTTGTCACCCAATCAGTACAGAAGAAGAACAGACCACACTAATTCAGCACTGATCTACTTTACTGTGATCGTAGCCACACAAAGGCAGAAAGTAACCACAGACAAGCATGAAAAACTCAACACAAAAGTCCCAGACTGATCAAGTAAATTGACTACATTTACTAAAAATATTTAGCTACTCTAGGTTATAGCTTGTAACATCTATTGATTGATGATTTTAGATCAAATTTGACATAAATAATTAATTTGCATTTTATTTATCATCACTGTCAGATTAAAGTATCTCCTAAAATAGAACATACAAACACAAAGAAAGTAAGAAATCACCATAAGTGGAACAACTATCTTTACATGGTCATCAGTGAACAGTTTAAGCCTCATTTGTCTTTTTATGAGCCCTTCAGTCGGTGTAGTATTGATAGCGAGCCTACCCTTGTTTCTACAAAGCTGTGTTTTACCATGTCATCCTAAATCCAGGCCAAAGGCAACCTGACACAAACGTGTGTTTCAGTCGGTTCAGGGAAAACAGCTTGTCATTTATTCCCTGGCTTTTATTTATCCAAAGCTATCCTTCCGGACTCCTGCGATAATATTTATGTTACCCCAAAACACTACACTATACAAGTTGCTACAAAAACTATCTTATTCCATATTTATATATTTCCACATTTATTTATGTTGACTGTATGTTTGTCTACATGTAGCACCTTATCACCACAGCAAATTCCTCGTATGTGTAAAACACTACTTGACAATAAAGCTCCTTCCGATCCTGAAAAGGCATCTGCAGGCTATTAAGATACTTGGTTTTAAAAAAACGCTGAATTGCTTTCCTCCGAAATGGACATATTTGAGAAAGGTTACCTGAAGTCTTTGTGAAAGCAACCTTCTGATGATACCTAAGCTAAATAATAAGATGCATGTTTTGAAATCATGTTAATCATCAATAAGCTATCTTTACATTGTGAATAATGTTGGCTGATAATGACAAAATGAAATCGGTTTAATCAGTAAAGGTTGAAATTTATTTTACTGTGTAAACCACACAACATTCAAAATTATTATTATGAACAACCAGGATAAAGAATCTGTCAGACTATTTGTGAGAGACAATTGATTGGAGTCTTGACTACTACTAGATATTTGACTTAATACTTTGAACAATTAGGAATTATGTTAAAACCATTAAAACCAGTAAAAGGTATTTAAAAAATAATGCAAAAATATAATTACGCTCATTTTAATGAACAACTGTAACTAATATAGCCTAAGTACATCAGTGTGTGTGCGTCTGCGTGAGGCTCCAGCTGGTGACGGGCATCACTCGTGGTCCAGTCCATCGTAGGGTGAGTGGAAGTTCTTGGGCAAAACCTTCAGTTCTTGGGGCTGTTTGAACTTCAGCTCTTTAACTGGCTGGCTGGCTGCGCACAGTGGGGCTGCTGTGGTGATACTCTTCTTTTAAGAGATGGGGACAGATAGGCTTCCCAGTCATCTGAGTGGTGCCATCCACGTTGTATCTAGTGGATGGAAGAATTTAAAAGGGAAAATAGGGACAGAATTTTAATAGATTACAAAGTACGTCTTTCACAGTGGTGGAAAAAGTCAGACCTTTAACTTAGGTAAATGTTCCAACACCACACTGTAGAGATATTCTGTATGTCAAAAGTCCTACATTCAAATTTTAAGATGAAAAGTAAAGCTAATTCTAACTACTTTATATTTTGCTGTGTGGCTTTATCTGTGAAAATACTCTAGTTTTTGAATATGTTTTTAATTTATAATCTGCAGAGTAACTAGTCACTAAAGCCATCAAAATAAATGTAGTGGAGTAGTACTTCAAAAAGAAGAGTAATTGGCCGCATGTACTTGGGTACTTTTCACAACTGATTTCTATTGACATAGAAGGCAATATTTGTGCAAGAATGTATATGTCTGATAAAATACCTGATTGTTTGGAGGTCATGCAATGTTGGATCCCCAGCTTTTTCCCAGTTCCCCATCTGGCAGAAGTCCTTGAAGATACGTACCTCACACGGTATGGCCTGGAATTGGAGTGAGCACCAACAAGGTCTTCTCATCTGCATCATCTTTATCCTTTTGCTTCGCAGGCTTTGTGTCCCATGAAGCTGCTTCGATGTTTCCAGGCTTGAAAGAACAGTAGGCATCACACTGGTCTTTCTTTAAGTGAAAGGGAGATATATTTAAGTCACAGAAAATGTTTGACAAAACTTTCATTGACAGAGGCTGTTTTCAAGAGGTCTCCCACTTCAAAAAACACCACTGCTTTATGCCTAATGTTGACAGGAACAAGCGTTGGCACATTCAGATTCTTCTCCAATCTACTACAGGGTGACAAATAATGGATGCTGACCTTCTGGATTCATCTGCTCCTGTCCGCCGCCGCTTTACAGTGCTCCCCTCCACCACAGACTTCACAATCATTTCTCCAGTCCAAATTCCCCCAGAAATACTTAGAAATCTTGTTCTTATGATGTGTCTTCTGCTTTTCTGCAGTAGAGTTTAGTGAACCTTTAGCAGGTTGCAGACTGGCATGGACATACTTTTCTGGACCTTCACGTTCCAGGTCTCTGGATTTCCCCGTCTTCCAAGACGAGCCTCATCGGTTGAAGAGTCCTCCTCAATTCCTTCTCCTTGTGAATAAGAGAAAACAAAAACAGAAATTCTGTAAATGTTGTCCTCACAGTGTGTCTTAGTGTGGTGTTGTGTCTGTCTGTGCAAAAAGTGTGCTAAACAATAGCAAGCAAACTAGAAAACATTCAGCATTCACTGCATTAACTACATCTTACACACACTTCTACGTGTGCATCAGTATGTTGAAAGGTTTTACTACTTCTCACATTATTGTGATCTGTGATTTGATCTGAGCTACATTTATTTGCGTGAAAAGGTTTTATACAATATGTTTTCAATTGTTTGTATGGTTGTCATTGGTATAAAACCTCCAGAGGGGCCAAGTGTGTGCACATCCAGTCAAAAGTACTCAAGTGACAAAAAATATCACTGCAGGACACAAAGGACAAATCTCTGCAGTCCAATGGTGTGCAGACATTTTTCCTGAATTATTTTAATGCCTACATTCAGTGAAATTTTTTGAAAAAAGATTTTTATCATAATTGTTTTTTGACGTTCTACCTGAGATCTGTTAAGTGACCACTGTTTTGCAGGTTCTTGTCATGTACTGACCATAAATAAAAGTTTAAACCAAAATAAACTATATGTTTTTTTTCAACTTTCAAATCAGAAGCAAAGGTCAGCTTTTAAACTTGACAGAAATAAGAATTTGACCTTTTTCATGATAACTATTGATGCTGAATGATATTAGACTTTTTTTTTTAATTATAACATTTTGGGCCCCAGCCGATTCTTTCTGAAATACGGAAGAAATAAAACCGAAACCAAAAGTCTTAAACATCTGTTTTTGATTGAGGAAACCAAATATAGATCTTTGAAGCACAGTGAACTGTCCCATCATATTTTACATTGAACCACAAAGCTTTCAAACCCTATACTTGCTACATCAGCAGTGAGTTGTAAAGAACAAGTTTACGTTAGCCAATCTACAAAATGACAGATGAGAATGACTCTGAACTAGTACAAACTTGATAAAGTTGTCAAACAATAATCTTAAAGCTATACTTTACCTTAGCGACGGTATCTTCCACGGCGAAAGCTTTTTGCTGTTGTTTCTGCTATTCTTTTATTGCCGGTTGGCAAGCCAGCTTATATGTCTTACAAGCCCCAGGCACAGGGCACGTGGAAAGGTAATAAACCTGTAAAACAGCAGAAATGATGAGGCTGAGGAAACTTGCTGCCATTGGTCTAGACGGTCTTCCCAGAGTTCATTTAATAAATACAGTAATTTTAGTCATTACATGAAGTCTCTTTTTGCACATCACTCAGTAATATTCAACTAAGTAACCAAATTACATAAAGTGAATAAAATGTATCTAGCACACGCATCAATTCATCATTTTCCTCATTAAAAGGGAATTTAAAACTCTCGTAGCCTACAGTGAATGTAAACCTTCGAAATATTAACAAAAAAGTATAATACTTAAATATATAAAAAGGGAATTTAAACCTTTTATATTAACAGGGATAAATCTCTCATAGTTCTTACTGACAGAACCATTCACTGTCCTCAATTTAATATAAGATCCTGGCAAGATAGTGACATTTTTTTGTAAACAAAATACAAATAAAATACTTCATATGTGAAACCAGCGCCCAGCAGCCGTAAATGTTAATGGTGGACATTGACCGAGGATCGGGAGTCCTAGCTAACGTCTAGCACAGTGTAAGAAACCTATCAACAAACTGCATAGTTCATACTAAAAACAACGTAAACACAACAGATAACGATTGCTATGCTTATTCATCTGTTTTGTGCTTTTATACACCGTACTGACCTGTAAAACAGGAGGATCTCGACGATCTTGCCGGAACGGCAAGACGACGACAGCTACGTCATCAAAACAGTCCCCAACCGGCAGCAGGCAGCGCTCTGCTGCCCCCTACTGTCTGCAGTGGAGTACTTATTTGTAATGTAAAAGCCTTGGAGGACTTGGTCGACTCAACATTACATTTACATGCATGTGGATGGAAGAATTTGAAAGGGGAAAGAGGATTTTAATAGATTACAAAGTATGTCTTCCACAGCAGTCAGACCTTTGGTAACTTAGGTAAAAAAAAAACACTATAGAAATATTCTGTTGTTTGAGACACTTTCTCAAATAAAGGGAGGGAGGTGCGTGCATCCTGTAGTGGAAGAGACATGGTTTGATGGACACTTTTCACATCCAATGGAGATACTTGTTCAATACATAACGTGATAAACCTTTTGAATCATATGTTAAATTAAACCTAAACAATGTGATCACACTTTTCTTTTTACAAACTAATATAAACTTTAATTTATTTATCCAACTCTTATGCCACAATATTTCTTGCTTGCTTTTTCCCCCTGTTACCATCCCCATTCCCCCTTAACTGAAATAAAAACTAATGAAAGTACTCTGAAAGTACTCTGGCTGTTAGGGAGAGCTAACCATTTGTAAGAACTGACCTGTAACTTCAGATTAGACTCCAGCAGCAGCTTGACCACCACCAGCACCACGTCTGTTGTTCTCATTATGGTTATGGGCCTATCTATGAAACCTGGTGAGCATTACTATGAGTTAAAAAACAACTCCTCTAGCTCTGGGGCTTTCAAATATTTTACTGCCTTTGGTTTGATTCTGTTTGATGAATCATCAGGGAAAGGCAATTCTGTGATGTGACAGGGGGAATATCCCTTTTTTTTTTCCTGAGGTGTTTGTGAATGGCTTAGTGTCCAGATACAGCTTGGTGACCATCTGACTGATGACTCCTCAGATTGTCAACTGGCTGCTCTGGAAAAGACTCAACAGGTGCTTAGATGTTTCTGTTCTGTTTAGAGGAGCTTTTCCACAGTTCCTTTTTTAAAGAACAAACAAACAAACCAAAAAACTACTGTGTTTGTGTCTACTTGTTGTTCCTTGCCAATATTTGACATAACGAGTTTGTTATGCATATTTGTGATCAAGTGGATTGTTGGATACTTTCTCCCAGTTTCAGTAAATGCACTATCCAAATATGGACATAAATAATAGGAGAATTATGACATTACATTGATAGAGTAAATGACAAGTACAATCATTGTTACAAAAATAGATAATAACATGAAGTAAAGAAGCTTATGAGTTTTAATGACTTTTGGTTTTGTTATGGTCTGAATTGAAAATGTTACATATACATAGATATGTAGTGTACCATTTATGAGGCATTATAGCCTATCATGGAAGTTTAATCTGTTATTAACAATGATAATACATTATAGTGTAGCTACTGCTAACTGTAAATGATAACATTTCAAACACACAGGGCTGTCAGGCCTAAAGCTAGTTAATGACAACTCGAGGCGGTACAAATCTCCCGCTGACATTGAACATAACCCAAAAATGTCTTTACATACCTGATGAAATAGACATATGGCCTTAATCAGCACATGTATACTCTTTTCAAATAAACCACCTAATGCAGTGTAATTCATGTTTCGCCTGCAGTAACTGTGGGGCTGATGTTTTTATTAAGTTACATGGTGCAGCTTCATGAATGTCATCTTTACGTTTTCTTAACATAGAACATTTAGATATAGTGTAAGTAGGCTACTAGTTTGGCTAGATAGCCTATTTGATATATTCATATAGCCTATCTTTTTACAACCCTATTCACAGCCATAAGAAATTTAGGGACAGAACCAACAAAGCACCAAGGTGCGAACCAAAGTTCATGTTTTGATACATTTTGATCCATTCGGTTAGTTTTGGTTTGGTTTCACACCTTCTGCGACCACACTAAAAGACTTTACGTGACAGACTTGCGTTCTGTCATCATCATCTAAGTGGGCTGCATCTCCCCACTGCGTCTCCCTGTACTTGACACTGATTGGTTTATTAAATAGGTCGGCAGGTATCTTTGACAAGAATGAATGAATGAAAAATTAACATGTGCATAGGTAGGCTATTTGTCGCTATATTGTCATTATTATGGCATTACTACCTGTAGCACCAACTCTACTGAAGGCTAGTTCAAATTCGCAAATACACACCCTCATTGTGCGAATAACTTCTCCGACAGGAAAGGAGAAGACAGCAATCCTTCTGCTCCTCCGTTTCAGGAGAAACCATAGGTATGTGTACCCTACATTAAGTCTAACACTTAGTCTAATCACTCTGAGGAATGAGATAGGTAAACAGCAAGTGTAATATTAGTAAATATATAGGGCTATTATATACAGGCATTATTTTGAACTGTGAGTTTTTGAAATATAGCTTCTTATAGCCTATGCTATGCTTGAGACTGTAGCCTAAACTCACTCATAGCCTATGTTGTGAGAAGTGTTTTTTTCTTTTTAGGGAGCTGGAAACACCTTCTACTGCCCTTGAAGCACAGACTGTATTTCACCGTTTTATTGTCATATGTAATAAACAAAGATGGAATAAATTTGCAAAATTGTGTATGTGAGTTATTCCTTTACATCACAATTTACAAATATTAAAATATAAATAAATATAATAAATATTAAAAGCCAGGTAAGCTGGTCAAAATATTTTAAAGGACGTTAACAGCCTGTGCCTGTTCACCCTGTTGCCATCTAGATAGAAGATAGACATGTTTCTGCTGTCACACCACCAGACGGCAGAAGAGCTTTAAACTCAAGCTACAGTTTTTAGTTTATTTCTGTTTACCATTCTATAATTGTACTGCCTGCTATGTACCAGAAGGGAGTTACAAACATTTCCTTTTACAACCATGTTGTCATGTGACCATTGAACATACCACGTAGGCTAAACATTGCAGTTAGGTAACCTACATGTGGTCATAAGATTTTTAAAGAATAACTATTATTGTATGACTTTCTAAATAAATATTTCCAAAAGTTAGTAATATGATCATATTATAAAGGTTTTTAATACATAGATATTTGACCAGGTGGTTGTTCCTCAGCAGAGTTAGACCAAGGCTATAGCGCATAGGCCTAGCCTAAATAATATTGGAAATAATAATAATATTGCCTGAAAATGGAAATAATCCTAACCATTAACATATTCTCACAGAGAGGAATGCTTTAAAAATGAGACAGCAAGAATGAGGAAACAAACGTAATTGCGTCACACTTGTTGACGTTTTCGCGGTTTTCCGCGGCTTTTCATTCTCAGTCCGCTCTTTTGAGATGGTAGATGAACAGACATATATAGACAATATTATGTAAAATTATATCACACAAAGTGTAACCTATTTATTGTAGTTGAGTAAAAGTGTGGATAACTAATATATATATATATATATATATATATATATATATATACACACACACACACACACACACACACACACTAGTATTATAGTGCTTTATTTCTTTTAAGAAGCAATTCAATTGTTTGTTTCAAATTAAACTGAACCAATGCTTTAATGGCCTGTTGCCATATACTCCCTCGTTCTGTCCTCATTAACCGACAGGTTTTGCACTTATCAAGTTACTTTTAGTGGCTACCAGTGTAACATTATTACCATGACCAGTTATGAAGTGCCCTAGGTTGTAATTGACAAATTGGGTAACTTTAATCCAGATCCAACTGTTTGTGGGTTTTGTTGTGCCTTTTCATGAAATTAATTATAATATAAATTTAAAATTATGCTATAGAGTTTTCGTTTTTATTAATCGAGTTTCAACAACTGCCTCTGATTGGTTATTCCTTGCCTAAAGTTGGGGTTAGAGTTAGCCAATCAGGCAGATTCGGAGGCAGGACTCGACAGAAAGCCGGTCAAATCAAGAAGTGTTTTCAGAACTACTAGCAAAAAGTTACTCGTATAAGAAAACTCATCAGTCTAAAGTGAATTTGCATTTCCCAGGTAAGTTGATGTATACTTGGCCAGAACAATGTTTAACGTGGTAAAAATAAAGTTCTGTAAGTACTTATTTGCGACTCGTAATTGTTACTGCTCGGTTAGCAGATGAGGGAACGTTCATGCCGCCGCCATTGCTGTAAGTTAACATTAGTTTGAGCGTCGGCTTGTAGCCTGGAATGAGATCTCGTGAGACCCCCTCGCTCATACCAGCATTGCGTTATTGTTACAACTAAATGGGATTTATCATATTATGTCAAAAAACATAGTGTTAAGTTAAACAACATGGAGTTGTGCAGGCAGACTCTTGAATTAATGAAAAATATTAATTACCCTTCATAGCTTTTAGTGGAAACTTTTATTTTGTGTATTTGTAGTATTTTCTTGTGTATTTTGAGAATCTCAGATTCTGTGTACAAGAGGGAAACGGGAACTCTGTAAAGTAATTGTAAACCTCGTGATATTTTTGCATTTGGTCAAAGCCAAGTTGATGGGTGGGTGGTTCCAAAGACACAGAAGAACTCTCAGTTGTCCTTCTAAACTCAATTCAGACAGACATCTGAAAGAAGTTATGGCTCGGAGGACCTTCATCTTGCGGTGCAGGCACATTCTTCAAGACTGTACACGGCGTCTGTTGATGGACGATGTTGGATCTGGTGTGCAACTCTTAACATTGACGAGGTATGTTGTGATAGGCATGCTCGAAAATGTCAAAGGATGATGCACTCTAAAACTATTAAGTAAAAGGCCTGCACACACTGCTGATCGCTATATTACAGTATACAGTAAAACAGTCTGCATAGGAATTGCATGGTGCCTGGTTATGCCAATATGGCCTATATCTCTGGCTCCCACCTCAATTCCATCACAGGACCAGGAACCGACACTAGGATCATGTTTGTGGACTTCAGCTCTGCTTATATACTGTTAAATTATTACGGGAGAAAGGGTTTAAGATGGTATTGTGTGTTTATGTATGTCAACTGTATGTTTGTCTACAACATAATCACTATAGCAAATTCCTTGTGTATGTAAAATACTACTTGGCAATAAAGCTCATTCTGATACCAATAAATGGGTAACCATTACGCTTTCTTATTTTCTCAGGCTAGAGACAATGCACAGAAGCCTCCAGTGGGCAAGGGGAAGACTGATCAATGTCACAGCTGCAGACCAACTTCTCAGCGACTTGTCTGAATTAATCCAGGAGGTCAGAATGTCTTCTCAGCCCGGGCAACAGGGTGAGCTCACAGTGTGTTGTCTTTTGTAAATTTTATTATTATTCTGTTTCTAGTACTGCAATCATAATGACTATGACTTGAACCGGATATGTAGTTTTTAGTGTTAGCATTCTTAAACTTCCAAAGAATCTATCCTTGTGGAAATATTTGCAATATCGAGTGTGTGTGGCAGCTTTGCAGTAAAAGTTTATTTTACATACTGCGCTTTTGATGTTGAGGTTTCATCAATATTCTGTGCTGTATAAGTTGATGTTAGGTGGCCTCAACTTGTTATTATTTTGGCTATAGCCTATAATGCCTTGTTATAGAAATGGAAAGTTTCTTTCTCCTATTAAGGTTATGCAAAAGTTATAGAAATACCTCAGAAAGGTAATTTAATAAAAATATTTCTAAAAGTTATTGAACTATATTATACCATTTTAAAAATTGTATTTATTGTGAAGTTAAGCAAATTTGAGGCGCAGGTTTTTGGGTGACGAGATTTGATAGTTTCTGCGTCTAAGTATTCATTAATATAACATAACAATATTCCTGTTGTAGGCTCCAGAACACAACAAATTATTTACAGTTTACACCAAATATTACAGTTTGGATGATCCAAATATTTACTGTAAATGTGACAAATATGCTAAAAAGGAAGAAATCAAGAAGGGGGCAAATACTTTTTCACCGCACTTTTAAATTTATTTTAAGTGTTTTTTATTAAAAAGGACCAGACTCAAAGCTTAAGACCTTAGCATAAATGCACAGATATTTGCAAGCATGGCACTACCCCACAGTCCATGTGTTAATTTAAGCACGTGCCATAGCTACTGATGTTTCGTCAGATAGCTTTTAAACCCAGCTTCATGTCAAATACTGAATTGTATAAATACTCACACGTCACAATTTGTTTGCAATCCACATTATGGTTTACACTACCAGACACAACTGTATTGATTATATGTTGTATATTTTCTGTATATACTATGTACACCTTCTGTATAATGTCTGTAGTGCTTGAGTCAGTAATGGCTGGAAGAAAATTATGTGTGTTAACATACTTGGCCAATAAATCTGATTCTGATGTCATTTCAGGTAGTTTTGGCTACCAGGCACCGCTGGTTTTGAGTGGAGGTAGAGGTCGACCACATTACTGTGTCACTCGGGAACAGCTGTCATTCTTAAGGTCATGTGGCTTCACTGCACCCCAGATGGCAGATATTCTGCATGTGTCTGTGCGTACAGTTAGACGACGTTTGAGGTAAGAGACTAGGATTTCCGTGTGATGTGATATAGTCACGTAAGATTTGACCCGTAAAAACACACACTTTTATATGTAATGTGTGTGCATATTGTTTGGTCATGATGGACATTAAGAGTAACTTATGATTGTGCTGGATTACATTTCTCTACCTTTTAGACAGTTACACTGCACTCGCGCTTCATTGTATGCAGACTTGACCGATTCTGCCCTAGATGAACATGTGCAAGACATTGTGGCTGGCAATGACCTAGTTGGTCCTGAGGCTGTGAGGGCATCGCTGCATGCAAGTGGACTCCGTGTGCAGAGAAGGAGAGTGCGAGCAAGCATGATTCGATTAAATCCTGGAGCTGCTGCGCTTCGAGCAGTTCTGCAGAGACCAGAGCGACGGTCTTATCAGGTGGCAGGTCCAAACTCATTGTGGCACATTGATGGAAACCACAAGCTGATAAGGTAACTACAGCAGCAGATTTATTCAGCATTTATTTTGACAAAGAAAAGGAATGTTACATCAGCTGAACGTGTTTGCCATTTTTGCTATATCAATAGCCACCTTAATAATAATTTTTTTAATCTGGTTTTAGGTGGCGGATAGTTATTCATGGGGCTATAGATGGGTTTAGTCGCCTTGTGGTCTTCCTGCGTGCCTCCAACAACAACCGCAGCAGCATTGTGTTGGACAGCTTCATCAGTGCTGTGATCCACTATGGCATACCCTCCAGGGTCAGGACGGACAGAGGAGGTGAGAACAGCGCAGTCTGGCTGATGATGAACATCTACAGAGGCTTTGACCGTGGCAGTGCTCTCCGAGGCCGGAGTACCCACAATCAGAGAATTGAGAGGCTCTGGGGTGATCTCTGGCGTGGACTGACGAATGTCTATTATGACTTATTCCACCATCTGGAGAGCGAGGGCATCATTAATGTTGACAGTGAGAGGGACCTCTGGGCTCTCCATTATGTCTATCTGCCAAGGATCAACCGGGACTTAAACGACTTTACAAATCAATGGAATAACCATGGTTTGAGAACAGAGAGACACATGAGCCCACTACAGATTTTTGTTAGAGGCTGCCTTGAGCAACAGGGCCGACCATCAACTGCCATGCAGGACATCTTTGTGGCCAGTGCTGCTGGTGGTGGTGGTCAAGAAGCTGCTGCTGGTGGTGGTGGTCAAGAAGCTGCTGCTGGTGGTGGTGGTCAAGAAGCTGCTGCTGCTGCTGGTGGTCAAGAAGCTGCTGCTGCTGCTGGTGGTCAAGAAGCTGCTGCTGCTGCTGGTGGTCAAGAAGCTGCTGCTGCTGCTGGTGGTGGTCAAGAAGCTGCTGCTGCTGCTGGTGGTGGTCAAGAAGCTGCTGCTGCTGCTGGTGGTGGTCAAGAAGCTGCTGCTGCTGCTGGTG
>NW_024040374.1:34204906-34230906 GCF_014851395.1 Micropterus salmoides
GTGGATAATGAGTAGACTGCAGGTACAAAGAGAAGTCAGCGTCACACACACTTTGTTTTATTAAATCGCACCCGTTTTGCGGTTAGGTAATTATCCCACGTGACGACGATTGCGATTAAATTAATCGTGCAAACTTAAGCTATGTGCATTTCGTGTACATCTGAATACATCTTTTCTAAAATCTGGTCATTGAATATCACAATCTATTGAAAATGAAGAGTGGTTTACAGCCATGAGAGCAGATAACTTATCTACCTGAGAGTAGCTGGAAGGAAAACTAGTCAACAGCAGATACTCACCCCGCGTCGGCGGCTGTGTTTTGGAGCAGTTATATTTTGGTGACAGGATGGCCTTTATTAAGGCCAACGGCCATGGGGTAGCGAATAGCCATATCTGCAGAAGACAACACACACAATCATCAACTCAAGTGCAAAGTTTGTAAATGTAAGTGAAGATGTCACATCCCCCAAGCAGAGACGCGGTAACGTTAGTGATCAACCGCGGGTGGAAAGCCTTCAAACCGGACATGAAGCGATAGAACATGACTTTATATAGGCCTAAACTATATCCAACACAGACGCTCAACAATATCCATAGTTGTCGTGCTGAAATGTGTGCGGTTGCTGCTTGCAAACAATAAGTAACGTTACAGAATTCAGGAGCTTATCAGTAGCTACATTGTGTTAACCTAAAATACACGTTTCATTTATTTCTGTGGTACATGAATAGACATAGTTGTTACGTGAAGTCCAAAGATTGGTGTAGTGTCGAATTCTTTGGTTAAAATCGATGGATGGCAGAGATAATACGTAGATTTTAGTTCATGGTTGTACACATTAAATCCTACCTGCTATCTGCGATGTCGGTCAAACCGGAAGGACTGTTGGATGAACGAAGCGGGGCAATGAAGGCTTTGTACCGGAAGACATTAAGGCGGCGTGGCAGAGTAGCGCCCCTATCGGGATGAAACAGGAACTGTATAATTAGGCGTCCAGGCATCAAAGGCGTTGGTTTATACAGTCTATAAGCCTGTTATTTATTTTATTTCAGAATCGGGCTTATTAACATGTAGCTTTTATACATAGCCTATGAATTTGCCTTTTTAGAGAGGCCAGCTGGAGTTGGAAGAAACTGTTCTTGTGGATCGAGGTTTTGATCTTGAATCTTGATCTCTGAGGAGCCATGACCGAGGGCACCATAGGCCTACACAATGGGATGGGATACACAAGAACTTGGAAGTGTTTTCATGCCGAAGGGAAGACAGATTACAGATTACACTGTTTTATCTTTGATTTGTTTTTTGATTCTAGTTAAAAGTCTGTGTTCACTGTAGGTCTGAACAACAAAGGACCACAAACAACTTTCTGCATTTATTAGAAAGATTTTTATTTTCTTCTGTATTCAACCTCTTCCCATAAATGCATGTTACTAACTTCACTTCTTCTCTCTTCCATAATCTTGTGCTTTCTATCCCTCTCCCCTCTCTCTCTCTGTTGCTTTCTGCAGGTGTTTCTGGTTCTGGAGTTCAATTCAATTAAATTCAATTTTATTTATATAGCACCAAATCACAACAAGTTATCTCACAGCACTTTTCATAAAAGAGCAGGTCTAGACCGTACTCTGTGATGTTATTTACAGATTCCCACCAAGAGCAGCACTGGGCGACAGAGGCAAGGAAAAACTTCCTTTTAAGAGGCAGAAACCTCGAGCAGAACCATGGCTCAGGGTGGGCGGCCATGTGCCTCGACCGGTTGGGGTGAAGGAGAGAGAGAGAGAGAGAGAGAGAGAGAGAGAGGAACAGAGAGAGAGAGAGAGGGATGGAAGGAGAGAGAGGGGAGGGAGGCAGCCTACACAATATACACACAGAGGTACAGACAGTAAAAGTGATGTTGCTATAGACTAAATGAAAAATGGTATAGATATGCATAGTAGTGTTAATGATAACAATCATAATGTTAATGATTATAATAACAATAATAACAATAGGACTAGTAACAATAGTTGTAGCAGAGGGTGTCAAGCAGGAACACAGGGGCAGCAGGTGACCTGCAGCCACAGATTCAGACTCCACAGCTCCAGAGCCAGAAACACCTGCAGGAAGTGATAGGAGGAGAGGAGAGGGACGAGAAAGCACAAGACTACCGGAAAGGGGAGAAGTTGTGTTATAACATGCAATAATGGGATGAGTTTGCATACAGAGGGAGAGGAAATAGAGGAGAGAGGAGCTCAGTGCATCATAGGAAATCCGCCGGCAGTCTAGGCCTATAGCAGCATAACTAAGGGATGGTTCAGGACTCACCTGAGCCAGCCCTAACTATAAGCTTTATCAAAGAGGAAAGTCTTAAGCCTACTCTTAAATGTGGAGATGGTGTCTGCCTCCTGAACACAAACTGGAACCTGGTTCCACAGGAGAGGAGCTTGATAGCCGAACGCTCTGGCTCCTAGTCTACTTTTGGAGACTCTAGGAACCACAAGTAACCCTGCATTCTGGGAGCACAGTGCTCTGGTGGGGTAGTAAGGTACTATGAGCTCTTTAAGATAAGATGGTGCCTGACCATTAAGAGCTTTGTAGGTAAGAAGAATGATTTTTCTATTCTGGATTTTACTGGAACCCAATGCAGAGAAGCTAAGACAGGAGAAATATGATCTCTTTTCCTGGTTCCTGTCAGAACACGTGCTGCAGCATTCTGGATCAGCTGAAGAGTCTTAATGGACTTTTTGAGCAGCCTGACAATAAGGAATTGCAGTAATCCAGCCTAGAAGTAACAAATGCATGGACTAGTTTTTCTGCATCACTTTTAGACAGGATGTTCCTGATTTTTGCAATATTACGTAGGTGAAAACAGGCGGTCCTTGAAATTTGCTTAATGTGAGACTTAAACAACATGTCCTGATCAAAGATAACTCCCAGATTCCTCACAGTGGTGCTGGAGGCCAGGGCGATGCCATCAAGGGAAACTTATCTTTAGATAATGCGTCACGGAGGTGCTTGGCACCAGAACAATAACTTCAGTTTTATCTGAGTTTAACATTAGAAAATTACAGGTCATCCAGGTTTTAACATCCTGAAGGCACATTTGAAGTTTAGCTAACTGATGAGTTTCATCTGGCTTGATCGATAGATATAACTGAGTATCATCTGCATAACAATGAAAGTTTATGGAATATTTCCTGATAATATTGCCTAAAGGAAGCATATATAAAGTGAAGAGGATTGGTCCGAGGACAGATCCTTGAGGAACTCCATGACTAACTTTGGCGTGCATGGAGGACTCATCGTTAACATGTAAAAACTGAAATCGATCTGATAAATAGGACTTAAACCAGCTTAGAGCGGTTCCTTTAATGCCAATGAAATGTTCCAGTCTCTGTAATAGGATCTGATGGTCAATGGTATCAAATGCAGCACTAAGATCTAATAAAACCAGTACAGACAAGTCCTTTGTCTGATGCAATAAGGAGGTCGTTAGTAATTTTCAACAGTGCTGTCTCTGTGCTATGATGAGCTCTAAATCCTGACTGAAAATTCTCGAATAAACTATTGCTCTGTAGAAAGTCACACAGCTGTTTAGCAACTGCTTTCTCCAGAACCTAGAGAGAAATGGAAGGTTAGATATAGGTCTATAGTTGGCTAAAACATCCGGATCAAGTTTTTTCAGAAGAGGTTTAATTACAGCTACTTTAAAGTACTGTGGTACATAGCCTGTTGATAGAGATAGATTGATCATATCTAGTATAGAAGTGTTGACTAAGGGTAAAACATCTTTAAGCAACCTAGTCGGGATGGGGTCTAAGAGGCAGGTTGATGGTTTAGATGAAGAAATTATTGAAGTTAGTTGGTAAAGATTGAGGGAAGCAAAACAGTCTAAACATATATCTGGTATTACAGCTGTTTCTAAGGTTCCTGAGTTTGGAGATAAGTCGGTGCCAGTTGAGGGCAGGTCTTGGTGAATTTTGTTTCTAATAGTTAGAATTTTATCATTAAAGAAGCTCATGAAGTCGTAACTACTGAGAGCTATGGGAATACTTGGCTCAATAGAGCTGTGACTCTCTGTCAGCCTGGCTACAGTGCTGAAAAGAAACCTGGGGTTGTTCCTCTTTTCCTCTATTAATGACGAGTAGTACGCTGCTCTGGCCTTACGGAGGGCCTTCCTATAAGTTTTAAGACTATCTTGCCAAATTAAATGAGCATTTTCCAGTTTGGTGGAACGCCAATTCCTCTCAAGTTTCCGTGATATTTGCTTTAATTTGCGAGTTTCAGTATTATACCATGGAGCTAACCGTCTTCGTTTTATTATTTTCTTTTTTAGAGGGGCTACAGAGTCGAGTGTCATTCGCAGCAAGCCTGCAGCACTATCAACAAGATGATCGATTTGGGAGGGACTGAAATTAGCATAGGAGTCCTCTGTTACTTTGTGACTTGATAATGAATATAGAGCTGATGGAATCGCATCCTTAAATTTAGCTACAGCACTATCAGACAGACATCTTGTATAGAAATTTTTTCCCAATGGCGTGTAGTTCAGGAATACAAACTCAAACGTTATTAAACAGTGGTCTGATAAAAACGGATTCTGTGGGAACACCACTAAATGTTCAATTTCAATACCATATACCAAAACAAGGTCGAGGGTGTGGTTAAAACAGTGAATCGGTTCATGAACACTCTGAGAGAAGCCAATGGAATCTAACAGAGAGATACGCGTACTAAAGCTGTCATTCTCAACGTCCACATGAATATTAAAATCCCCTACACTAATAACTTTGTCCATTTTAAGGACTAAAGTTGACAAAAACTCTGCAAATTCAGATAAGAATTCAGAATACGGGCCAGGAACTCGGTACACTATAACGAAAATAATTGGTTGCAGTGATTTCCAACTTGGGTGCGAAAGACTAAGAACAAGACTTTCAAATGTGTTATAGTTTAGTTTAGGTTTAGAACTGATTAGTAGTCAATGATAGCTGCAACTCCACCTCCTCGGCCTGTGCCTCGAGGAATGTGAGTTTTAATGACTGGGAGGGGTTGATTCATTTAGGCTAACATATTCTCCATCACCCAGCCAGGTTTCAGTAAGACAAAATAAATCAATATCATAATCTGATATTAGTTCATTTACTAGTACACCTTTAGAAGAGAGAGATCTGATGTTTAAGAGTCCACATTTAATTTTCCTATTGGTTTGCACTATTGCTCTTGTGGTTTTAATTTTTACGAGGTTTTTATGCACAGCTCCTCTTCTGTTTACCTTTGATTTAAATAATTTCGATGGTCGGGGGGCAGACACGTCACTATAGGATTTCCACTAAGTAACTCCTGAAATGGAGGAGCAGAGAAGTGTATTAGACTGCAACTCTGGGTTGTCATGGATTTGGTCACTAATAAACTTGGCCAGATTTCTAGAAATGCCGTCTCTCCGGATCAGACCAGGTCTTCCCCAGAAAGTCTGCCAATGATCTACAAAGCCCACATCATTTGCTGGACACCACCTCGACAACCAGCGGGGGAATGACGACATGCGGCATACATGTCATCGCTGGTCAGATTTGGCAGGGGCCCAGAGAAAACTACGGTGTCCGACATTGTTTTTGCATATGTACACACTGGCCCAACATTTATCTTAGTGACCTCCGATTGGCGTAACCGGGAGTCATTACCGCCAAAGTGAAGAACAATCTTACTGTATTTACGTTTATCCTTAGCCAGCAGTTTCAAATAAGACTCAATGTCGCCTGCTCTGGCCCCAGGGATGCACTTAACTATGGCCGCTGGCTTCGCTAACTTCACGTTTCTCAAAATGGAGCTGTGTCGCTGAGTGGGGAAAATCTGTTAGAAACGTGAACAGGTTGGTGATGACCCGTGGACTTTGAATGCTTACGACTATTCCTCCTTCGGACAGTCACCCAGCCACCCCTTCCTGGCTGCACAGGAGATGCCGGGGGTGGCTACCACAGGGACTGGCTAGCTACAGTAGCTAAAGACTGATCTACCAAGGTGCGGAGCCGGACTTCTAAATCACTGAGCCTCGCCTCCATGTCTAAAAATAAACTACACTTGTTACACGTACCATTTCCGCTAAAGGAGGCAGAGGAGTAACTGAACATCTGACACACCGAGCAGGAGAAAGTAGGAGAGAGAGAGGGAGAAGGAGAAGCCATCGCTAGCTGCTGAGCTAAAGTCGCTAACGGCTAAGCTAAAGTACTGTAGCGTCAGCTACCAAAACTTTTGAACAACTATGAGATTGAACAGCAGTCACTAAAAGATGGAAAGAACTGTGAGTGCTTAGGCAAAATTACTGTAAGAATAAGTGTTTAGTGGACAGTTGGCTGCTGTAATCTAACAAATGTAACTGGTATTTAGCGAGAGCAGCACAACACGGTACCAACACACAAGCACCGGAAACGGAAATGAGTCAACACGCTTACCGCAGTACGTCAGCAACATCCGTCCCGATCTAGACCCACTACTAACTTGAGTTGTGGGGTCTGGCTCTGCCCTTCTTCTCCTCCGCAACATCTGCTGCTACAATTATTACTAGTCCTATTATTATTATCAGTAATATAACTATGATCATTAGTACTATTATACATTTTCTGTACCACTACTGTAGCTCTCTCTCTCTTCCTCTCTCTCGCCCCCAACCGGTCAAGGCAGATGACCGCCCATCCTGAGCCATGGTTCTACTGGAATTATTGGGACTATGGCACAAAGACTATGGTCTAGATCAGGGGTCGGCAAATAAGTCTGGCATTGGACCAAGTCATTAGATGACGGGCCAGAGCATAGTCAGTTTATCATTTATAATCCGTCATTTACTGTGTGCCTTTTTAGCTCAGTCAGTAGTGCGCAAGTGGCCAAAATCAGTTGAAATCAGACTGGTAATCTGACATACCAGGCAAATGCCTTGTGGGCTGATGAAGCTTTGGGGCCGGTGGAACGTAAATTATTTATCTCTAATCAATGATTGGCCCATAAAGCACTGACAGCAGCCCATTGGGTAATTTTCTATACTGTCATGAATTTTCAGAATGAGTGAGTAGTAGGAATATGAACCCAAATGACACCAGGAGCGGAGATTCAGATTTATTGACTTACAGAAACACAGGGCGAACACAGAATGGTGCAGAGCAAGTCCATAACACTCAGGTAATCCAAAATTCCACAGAACACAGGTACTCCCAATTGGCAAAAACATGACAGAGCATAAACACACTCCAATGACCAGATAGAGACTGAACAGAAACATCAGGCATATATACACAGGGACTAACGAGCAGGGTGGGAGCAACACAGGTGAAAAGGTAACGCAGGGAAAACAGAGAGACAGGCAGCAGAGTGATAACTGGGGTAACAGACATAACCTAGTTTACTGGACGCTAAACACAGACATAAACTAAGACACAGAACCAAAATGCAGAACTATACAGACAGGTACAAGGTGAGCTAAACAGAACCTGTGAATAAACAATGAAATAAACAAGGCTAAACAGAGAACACAAGACAAGGAACAAAACTCCAACAGAAACCATGGACCAACTGTTACACAGTTTTAGAATCAAGAACACAGAGTGGATAAAGGAGACAAGATAACAGGACAACAGACAAGACAGAACCCCAAAACACAACAGACCAAAATAACAGATAATCAGCTGACCAAAACTGACTGCAAAACTAAAACATGGCTGACAGGCAGAATGTGACAGACACTGGGCTTACTATCCCCCACTCCCTCCCTCTCTGCCCTCTGTTTCTTGCGTTGCAGGCATGGACTGTATTTTTTTTAAAAATTGACTTTATTGAAAATGTCAGCAGATATATACAACATATAAAGACATGCAACATTTCATAATCCAGGGGGATTCATTAAGGCTTTCCAATTAAAAGGTTAAAGCACCAACTTGAGTTTTTGAGTTCCAATATCGGTCACTTCCATGAGGTCATAAGTGTTGAATATAATTGTCCTTTGAGCGTTGCAGTTTTTTAAATATTTTATGGAGTCCATGCATCTGGTTCACTCATGAAGACAGGGAAGAATGGTTTAAACCACTCAATTTACATTTGTGGATATGGTATTTGGCAAGTAGAATAACAGATTTGTTATGAAGTAGGCCTATAGTCCTTTCTCATCCTCCCTGAAATCAAAAACACTAAAGAAAACATCCTTAAAACAAAAAGAAACATCCGGAATGAAATGAGCCTGAATGAACTCCAACTTGTCTGACCAGAATTTCTCTGTGTGATAACAGTTCAAAAATAAATGGGAAACATTTTCCTCTGCAGCTTTACAGAAAGAATACTCAGTTTCAATATTCAGTTTATATCTTTTAAAAGAAAGATTTTGCTGGGTCAATTTAAACAAAACCTTTCTCACTTTATTGCAATGACCACACTTTTTCCCAAGGCACACTCTCATTATACTATTCCAATATGAGGGTATGGAATTGTAACAATATCTTTTTGGAATAAACCTCTAATAAGTTTATTATTAACCCATTGCTTTGTGGAAGCATAAACTCCCCACAGCAGTGTCAGATAAATTGATAGTGTGATGAAGTGGCCATCGGAAGTTAATGCCTCCCAGCAGCATCCTGACTTTAACTGATATGGGAATTTGATATGTCATCAAATACTCTGAGTAGCTAGGCTATAGAGTCTCTCATTGGTATCAAACACTTGACCAACAAGTAATATTATTATTAAACAAATTTTAAAAAAATATTGATTTGTTTTTATAGAAATGTCCTTATTATTCCATTTTCGACTTCTTTTCGTCGTGGTGGTGCTCAACGTGTTTCATGAAAGAGAGCGCATGCACAGAATAATAATACAACGGTCACACCCACACACTGTTGTATGGAAGTAAATAAAGAGCCCAGGGGTTAGCTCCGGTTACCAACCCAATTGTTACAGGATTGTCATTTCCATCCCCCGGAGGTTCCATCCTCCTGTGGTCACAAGTCTCGGATTTATGACAAATATTCACAACCTTGTGTCCTAGGCTTGTGTCCTTTTCATTGCATTTATTATAGTTTCAGGCGATGTAGCCTACCAAAAGCGATTTTAGAGGTTCTGAAGCACTGCAACAGTAGGCCTGGCTATGAAATTAGTTTTAATTTAATGTTAGAACATTATTACATTTGACTGGCGCTTTTATCCAAAGCGACTTACAATTGCTATATATGTCAGAGGTCACACGCCTCTGGAGCAACTAGGGGTTACGTATCTTGCTCAGGGACACAATGGTGGGTCACAGTGGGGGATTGAACCTGGGTCTCTCACACCTAAGGCAGGCATCTTATCCATTGCACCATCACCACCCGATTGCGCCATCACCACCCCTATACTAATAGAAATTATTTATGCTCCACAGATTCTGTGCAACCAAAATAAAGATTTTTTATTAATAATGAACTAATACTGACATATTAAACTCAACAGAAAACTACTTCCTTAAAAGAGAAAGCAAGCATGAATAAGCACTGGTCACTTAAATTAGGGAAACACTTTTAACAACCTCCCTTCTCTGAGGGAGTAAACACGAGCCTACAGCTCCACAATTCCCGAGCACACAGCTCCACACTGCTGTCTGACCCAAACTGGTCCACTGACCCCATAGGGGTCATTAACACTGACATGTCCCCACCACATTTTGAAATGGCTGATTTCGTCCCCATCACTTTTTGAAAGCATTTGTTAAAAATGTACTGAAAAAATAGCTTGCACCAAGAAATGTTAACTAACAAATAAAAATGCTTTGAGAAAAGGTTGATTTGCACAATAAGAGAACATACAATGCTATATGGTTTTCCCACATATAAAAAAAAAATTGGAGCAGAAAATGTCTCCAGAATGCAGGAAATCATGAGTTTAATGCTCAAAATCTTTCAGACCCCCTGCACACATATTTCAGCATTAAATATTTAATCTAAACATTGCTTGTCACAGCAGATTTTGAACACCTGCAGCCTCTCCTGCAGTAATAAATCTACAGTAGATAACAGTTGAACAAGGCGTGTATAGTCTCAGTGTTCATGACAGCACTTCTAAGAATAATAATAAGGCACATCTAGGTAATGTACAAAGATTAAGAATGATTAAGAATGATTAATGATTAATACTGATCAAGGATAATCACTGATGTCTGTTTTTTGTCTGCACTGCTCCCCTCTCTGTGTCCTAGGCATGCCCTCTGCTGATCATGCTATTTTAACCATAACCTGACTTTGTGGAATAAGCTGGTATCTTTTGTTCTGTGTGAGACAGGACATTCTTACTGTGATGGACTATATTGATGTATGTTTTGTAACACAATTTTCACAAATTCTGCTTCTACATTTTCCTTTGCTGGTGTTTTGGATGCTGCCTTGCTGTCTCACTGTGCTTCCTCACTCTGCTCCCAAAGCACACATGCTTGCTTATACATGTGCTACTGCTGAGCCTGGGCAGTTAGATACAAATAGTTTTTGAGTATGTTTAGGCCCCCAAAATTGAAGTTACTTTGCAGAAAAAGAAAGAAGAAATATTAAAGCTGCAAGCAGTGTTGGGCTGGCCCTCGCAGTTGAAGCGTGTCGGGATGTGAGGCAGCCACGTTGCAGATTCTGGAGCTCTGCCGGTGAGGCTGTGAATTTGCTTTGTGCTTCAGACCACTTGGCAATGTGACTATAAATGAACATTGGCATGTAAATGTGTTCGGGACAGGACAGTTATCAAGCACGTAAAGTTTTGTGCAGATGTGAGCATGTACACTGAAGTTCAACAACTTCCTGTGTCATGGCAAAGAGTTTAAAGTCGCCGCGACGCCACCGCCATGCCACTGCCACCACCACACCATTAACTGCAAAGTCATGTTTTGCAACATGGCTTCATCAATGTGTTAAGGGTTTTGAAGTTGATATGTATATTTTAAAAAAAGTATAAAAAAATGAATCCTTTCAGTTTCAATAGGGACCTCACACGGTTTGTGCTCAGGCCCTAAAAAAAATCCCTTCAATTCAATTAGTTTTCAGTCACGTGACGTGGTGACCTGGAGTGCAAAACAACGGACCAACATAGCGGCTCACACCGCCACCCCCCGTAGAGACGCCACAAAAGCAGTTAAATTTTATTTGGATCACCTTTCAACTTAAGAAAAAGAAAGATATGAACACAAACTGCAAGTGTTGGGCATATCTGATCCGTATAACGTTACAGCATCCGCTGCCGCATTTCTAATGTTAAAAACCACCCCTGCCGTTTCTCGGACTGCGGTAATGTTACCTTTAACTTCTGGGGAATCCCTCAGCTAACACAGCCCAGGCTTGTCTCCTCCCCGATTAGTAAATCCGAAAGCACAACAAACATCCAGCATTTTGGCAACGCAAAAGTAACAAACTCAAAGTAAAAGTGTGTCACTTGCATAGGCCTATTGGTTGGCAGGCAACGGAAACTAACATCTTTTTGCCCTCCAAGGGAGCGTTTTCATTGGAGTGTGACGTCACGTGAACACTATGATTAGGGACCTTGCACGGTTCGTGCTCAGGCCCTAATTAACATACCAGTATGTTTTCTTCCAGTAGTAGGATCTTCATCTGCGAAAATGATGCTGAACTTTCCATCTCGTGTGAAACAGGGTACACACACAAGCAAGTAAAAGTATGATGTTCATTATTTATTAAGGTTTAATCAATATAGCACTGATTTAATCAGTATAGCACACAAGTTACAAAGTGCTGTACAGTGAAACAAACATGATCCATACTTAAAAATGTAAATGAAAATAAAATAAAAAATCAACAATAAAATCAACATTATAAAAAATAAAAAAATACAATAAAAACGCCATACAATAAAAGTTAGATTTGAAAAGAGATTTAAAAGAGGGCACTTAGTTTGCCTGCCTGAGATCTCCGGGCAGGGAGTTCCACAGCTGAGGGGCCCGAACAGCAAAGGCTTGGTCATATTTAGTGACAAGACGAGACTTTGGAACTTTGCCAAGAGGATCTCAGGCATCAGTCCGGCTTATTGGGAGTTATCAAATCAGAGATGTAGGCAGCCCTGAACTGTCCGTTCAGGGGCTTTAAAAACAAGTAGTAAAATCTTAAAATCAATTCTAAAACTCACAGGGAACCAATGAAGGGCGGGGAGGATTGGTGTGATGTGGTCACTCCTCTTGCGAGTTAAAAAACTGGCTGCAGTATTTTGAATGAGCTGAAAACTATGAATATTTCCCTTACTGATACCAGAGTACAGAGCATTGCAGTAGTCGAGTCTTGAGGAAATAAAAGCATGTATGACCTTCTCTAGGTCAGCAGAAGAGAGAAATGTTCTAATCTTAGTTAGCTGTCTCAACTGGACAAAACAGGACTGCACTACTTTTGTCACCTGAGCATCAAAAGACAGCTCTGAGTCAAAAATGACACCAAGGTTGCGAGTTTCTTTCTGAATGTTGTCTGTGAAGACAACTAGGTTAGTGGTGAGGTTTTTGATGTAGCTAGTGCTGGTTCCGATGGGGGTAAATACAATTATTTCTGATTTTGTTTCATTTAATTGAAGATAGTTGTTAGACATCCAGACTTTTATTTCAGTGTGGCAAGAGAGAAGACCAGAGACATCGGAAGAATCGGGCCTTAACGGGACATTCAAGTGGGTATCATCTGCATAAAAATGGAAATCAATATTATAAGTCTGAATGATTTTTCCCAGGGGTAGCATGTATATGGTGAATAACAGTGGCCCCAAAATCAACCCCTGGGGGACCCCACAAAATAGAGGAGCATGCGAGGAGGTGGCTTCACCAAGGATCACGGAAAATTACCTATTTGACAAATAGGAGATGAAACTATCCAGGGCCACATCATTGATACCAACATAGTTTTTCAGACGGCTAATTAAAACATCATGGTCCACAGTGTCAAAAGCTGAGCTGAGGTTAAGAAGAATTAAAATAGACGACTTGCCTGAGTCAGCTGCAAGCAGTAAATCATTGGTGACCTTGATCAGAGCAGTCTCAGTATTATGCAGGGAGCGGAACCTGAACCTAAAAATTTCATTATTGTTCAAAAAGGAGATTAACTGAGTTTAAATTTTTTTTTCTAAAATTTTAGATAAAAACGGCAGCTTGCAAATGGGTCTAAAATTATTTAAAACAGAGGCATCTAAAGAGGGCTTTTTAAAAAGTGGGTAAACAGAGGCATGCTTAAAAGAAGAAGAAAAATGCCAGTTGACAATGAGCCGTTAATGATGGCTAATAAATAAAAGCAGTAAAAGCAGCAGAAGAAGAAGCGGTCAACTCATGCGATTCATTTCTGGTTAGTGCACAATGGCAGTGTTTGATTTGATACAATACTGCCTGTGGAAATTTACACACTACGCAGTGTACTTCGTGTACTACTGAAAGTATGCAAATTGAGACACAGCATCTGTCGTAAAATGGCTTGTCATGTAGGCCTTCATTTCAGCCTCTGTCTGAAAAAAGCTGTAGATGCTCCTGTCTCTTTAAGAAAATGCTATTTGGGATGCATGTTTAAAAGGTAAGACGTGTAAAAAAGAGATTATATATGATTAGCCCAACTGAATCAAGGTAATGTGCATTAAAGCAGTTAGTGGATTTCCTTCACTAAATTAGAAGATTTAGGGACATTAACAGTTAACAAATTAACAAACAAATTATGATACTGGCAATGGAGAAGGTTAGCAGCACACAATATAAATAGGGACAGCCTATTAATTCATTTAAAAATACATATTTGTTCGGGGGGTATTTAATTTTATTTAAATATATTAGTGGTACGTGAATAAAATATTTCAAAACATTATTTATTTAAAACAACACATGATTGTAAATGCCTATTATACCATTTATAAGAAATCATACTTAAAATGTTATATTTGCCTTCTCTCAGTGTCTGGATCACTTCTTTCTTCCCTTCTTAGTCTCTATAGTCCTTGTTTCCTCAATCTCTGTTCAAAATAATATTTTACCACTTCAAAATAAGAAATAATACTGTTTAAGAGTTAATATTTATTATACCTGTTGTATAACCTGCCTATAAAAGTATATCTTTGATCAGCAGCTAGGACTTAAATATTTATAGGTTTGAGGACAATGCACAAAGATGATGGGAATAGCATGCTCTCAGCCTAGTCTTGACCTTTTGGTCCTGACAAACTGGTTGGCCTCACAATGAGCCTGCAGAGTCACTTGAGCTTATTTTTCACACAACAATTCAGGTTTATTTACCAACATTAATATATCATTGTGGCTGAATGCACCATATTGGTGAACACTCAATACTTATATGTATTGTTATTATATGTTACGTTTACACTAACTACATAATGACTTTGTAAAAATTCATATCACGTCATCATCAGAGTTCCTGTGTGTGAGAACCGTTTGAAAAAATAAAAACATTCACTAACAGACTAATTAGTAACTGATACCAACATCAGCAGCAAAAGCTGTTAATGAAGTTCCAAAACTTAACAATCCATAACTTTCTCATTCAAACCTGAAGTGAGGGCAACAGGACTTCTTCTGAAACTAAGTCCAGATGCTCCCGACTCAACCTTCTTTGGTTAACCATGACCTGGATGAATATTTACCGATGTGTAGGTTTGTCTAACCCTTTCTCTCTTATTCTGCCTCTTAGCACAAGAATCACAGGGGGTTCAGTGGAGCCTGAAGATTAGATGTTTTTAATAAACCAAACATAAAGCCAGTGACGTGTTCTTTCTTTGTGGAAAAAGTTTCTCACATATTTTTTGTTGTTAGCCTCTTTAGTGATTGTAAGGTTGCTCCTGTTGAACTGAGTCAACCATTTTTTCCTCCTCTCCATGTCAACTGGGAAACCATACATTCGTGCTCCTTTTTCTGACCGACTACAGCAGCACGCAGCACAATAAACCGTGATGTAGACAGTAAGACAGTACACAGGTACAAACCACTTAACATGTTGATTTCTGAGTTTATTGGAGATTCATTAAATTAATACATGACAATCATTGATAGTCATTGTCTGTTCAATCTTAAGTCATAAAGATTACATTAGTCACTAAGATCAATTAACCCGGGTACCATGGGATTACTAAAAGGAATGTTAGAAAGGTAAATCTGATCTGAATTTTAAAACATTGTGTTTTAAAAGGAACACACTTTCCATGTAAGGTTAGCCAAAAAATGTCAACAAGGTAGGTGACAAGCTGTTTTTGTCAAAATATAGGTCCTCCTTTTTTATAAAAATGGTAATGTAACCACATACACGTGTCAGTGTACTGTACAAATATTGTAAATCAACGCATTTATTGTATAAATTACCAAAAATCGCTTAAAATCGCCGTTTTGTCGTTTCTCCCGCTCATTTAAAATCGCCTGCCTAGGACTTCCGGGAACTCTCTGCGGGTCTCCATGAACCACGTGATGTTCAAGCGTTTTGGACCCACGCTGACGCGACTCTCTCTTTAAAAGGCTCTGCCCCAGACGAACCCTTTTATATAGTCCATGGTGCGGCGTTGCCCCTAGTGACGCGTCTCTATCCAGTTTAGTCCCACCCATGCTTCTCATTCTCGGACTATGATTGGCTGTTAGAAGTTACCCCGTGTCTTCGACTTGCTAGGCTAGCTGTCTGTCAGTTAGCTGGGTATATTAAGCTGATGGCATAATCGGATCAGATTTAACCTGCAGTCCGACAATATAGAGTTAAGTATACATAGTTATTTTACAAACATTAACGTTAGCTGGCAGTGTCGTTATCTAACTAGTTAAACTAACAACAGCAGCCGCTGTGTTATTCCAGCAGATCCTAGGTTTTCTGTAAGGATCGAAAACAGACGATTTCTGAAATGTCTTCAGACGAAGACAGGGCCAAGGAAATTTTGAAGGGCTTCAAACTGTATCCTTTTTGCTGTTGAGACGGTTTGGTGATGTTCTGCGAAGGTAAGACGCATAGTAATATGCTAAATGTCTGTCCTGATTATTACTAACGTTAGTTAACGTGATTTGCCATTAGCAAGATGGTAGTAACATCTTGTGACTGTTATTGAATCTAATGGTACAGTAAGCTTAGCAACTGTGGCTAATCAGACAGTTTCACCTCTTTTGATAACGTCAGCTGCACAGCTGATGTTTGACTTTATTTTATGTGAGCAAAGAAACTGTTCATGTAGTTACGGACCTATCAGAAGCTAGTTCCCATCTGAATTACGACCTGCCAGATAAAATAAGTGGCCTTGTCCTGTGGCTAACCTGCCTTGCTAACTGCTCAGTGCGCTTGCTGTGGCAGCTGTAGCGATAACGTTAAATACCCTAAAGTGACATGCGGTGGAGATAATGTTAAGGTTAACGCAGATAGCTGTCAGACGTTTACTTACTGTTAGTAAGCTCCTAGCTAAAAGTTAAAAGCAGAAATATTTCTAGTGTTAAGTATGAAGCTTGTTAGCTGTGTGACAGCTACGTTACGTTACAGAAATTGTCAAACCCAGGTGTGTCCCCTTCTTCTATATTAGTGATGCCAAAATTCATTACAGATCAGAGCATTTCAACGCTGCACTGCCTAACGACCATACCAGTGTCTTTTAATGTCTTTTCCCATCAACCCCAATTCACGTCCCACATTTTTCCAATAGTTTTTTAAGGTCCGACCACAACGTCTGCTCCTACTGTCAGAGTTGTGTTGTTGTTGTTGTGTGATGATGTAGTAAGTTTTCAAATCAGTCTGCAGCTACTCACTTTTAGGAAGGCTTTTAAACTAGAGAAATGACTTTGCAAACAAGTTAATTCACTTAAGCCCATTTGCAGACCTTAACCAGGTTTTATACTGTGCCTATACAATAATAGGCACTTTTTTATTTTGTGTTTTGTTTTTGCATTTGCCCTTTTTAGGTACAGTGATGGAAGAAGTATTCAGATCCTTTACTTAAGCAAAATTAGTAATATCACACTGAAAAATACTCCAAGTAAAAAGTACAAGTAAAAAATCTTGGATTCAAAACCTTTCTTAAGGTTTCAGCAAAATGTACTTAAATGTACCGAAAGTAAAAGTACACATAGTGCAGTAAATCTGAATATATTTTGTTGTCCAGTAGTTTGTGCAGAGGATGTGTTATCCATAATTCTGAGCAGTTTTTGCAACAACCATGCAATACACTTAATATAATAATGTGTATATTGGTTTGTGCTAATTTTAACTACTTTATATACTGTTGGGTAGTTTAATCTACAGCAATGCATCATATTGTATAAGGTCATCATATGTTTCTATCATTGCTGTCCTGTGAGAACCACACACCAGAGCTCTATGCTAACCTTTTTCCCAAGGAACACATGTGCTCCTAAATGAAAAAACTAGGAACACACAAATTTAGGAGCACAGTGAAAAATGTTCAAGTAACACAGTTTAACGAACTATTTATTATATACATATTTATGCTACATGTGTGCTCTTTCTCCTTGTGTTCAACCATTAGAGGACTATGGAAGTGAAGACCCTCATATCTGTACACTCGGCATTGGCCTTAAAAATTTGTCAAAGCTATTGACACAGATGTTTTAAAAATTTGACATTGAAAACAGCTTTTAAACACTGAACAGTCATCACTAAAAACTTTACTGTGATTGGTGCTTGTGTAGTTTTTGAACCAGGGATGGTCATGATACACTAGAAGCACCCACCCCACACCTAATGTAAACAAGACTACTGAACAGTATTACAGTAACTTTAGTAAAACAGCTCTAAAACAGAACAAGGGGAACGTGTTGCTCTCAGGAGAAGGCTAGCAGCACATACTGGCACACCTGTGGAAAGCTGAATTTTTCCACTTTTCCACAACATGGAGGAGAAACTAGTTTAAATTAGTGTATTATTAGTATTTATATTATTATGATAACATTAGATAAAAAGTTAAATTTTAATCTAATAGTATACTGTGAGTATGTTAATATATTAATGATTTAATTTACTATATGCATTGTCATTTTATGTTCTACTATATAGCTCACCACTAGTATAATATTACTGTCTCAGATAAGATAGACTAGGGAGATCGTAAACGTACGAGTGTTGTTAATCTACATTAGCCATTCTGACCTTTTGATGTTTAAATTAATTACAATACTTATTCTTTTTATTACTTTACTGTATACAAGCGATGTGTTTTGGACAAAATAACAACAGAAAAAATGTCTTGCCGTTACAGACATCCATTGGCCATTTACTTTTCCCCTCAAGTTGGCCACTCACTTTTTTGGGGACACTCCCCGCAGTTTGTCACCTTGTCATTACTGTGTGCACATATATTTGTTGAAAAGCAGGTAATATGGAAGCTTGGTTGTCATCTGTGTTCACAGCCAAATGCCATATTGAACATTCATCTTCTCAGTGATGGTGAGGGTGGTGATGGTGCAGTGACTAAAACACAAGCTTTTGGTGTGAGAGACCCAGGTTCGATTCTCCACTGTGACACTTAACCCCTAGTTGCTCCAGGCATGTGACCTTTGTCATATATAGCAATTGTAAGTCGCTTTTGATAAAAGCATCAGCTAAGAGATCTGTTGTTTCCCAAAAGCATCTAAAAGCTATATGTTTATCAATGCTCCATTGTAAGCTGATGGTATACGATCTTAGCTTTAAAATGCTTTAGAGAAACAAGGCACTAATTATTATTATTATATTATTATTATATTATTACGACACAAGATTGACGCTGACTGCCACTTACTATAAACTGTTAATATGAGTAAAATCATCATTCACTATGGAGCTGCGCACAGTGCATAGATTCTCTCAACACCTGCGCTTGCTGTCTCTCCTTCTCTCTCAGAAACGCATTGAAACGGAGCCGTGTGTATATAGAAAAACTAATGCATTCAAGTTAACTCTGAAAAATTATTCATCTATTTTCTTAACACAACGCTGTCAATGACGGAGACCACCTTCAAATAAGTTATAAGCAAGCATGTAAGGAGCCTAGATAGTAAGGATAGCTATGTTAACGTTAGAAATCAGTTGGGTTGTTGAGGTTAGCATGCTGCACATAGCTGCTTGTCAATATCGATTGCATTGATGTATCAGATAACGTTATGTAGAAATTTAACTTAAAGAGGTGGTGTTATGCTCATTTTCAGTTCAGAATCTTATTTAAGGGTTGTACTAGAACAGGTTTAAATGGTTTAATTTTCAAAAAACACCATATATCTTTTTCATACTGGACATTGCTGCAGCTCCTCTTTTCACCCTGTGTTGAAGGCTTTGTTTTAGCTATGGAGTGAGTCATCTTGTCTCTAAATGATCTTTGTTGGGAGTTGCACATGCACAGTTCCTAGTTAAGGACTAAGGAAGCAGAGAAGGTACACTTAATTGTACTATACTAAGTGTATATTAAATGTGTTATTTTGGAACAACTTAAATTATATTAAGTGTCCTTTTAGAACTCAACTTTAAGATAATTGCAATATATTTTAAAGTGAAAAAGCCCAAAGTCCAGCCCATCGGGAGTTCCCATCTCCCACAGAAAACTCTGCTCTGAACTACCTGAACAGCTCGTTTGTAGTCCAGCCCTTCACTTCCTTTACTTGTGACATCACAATAAAAACGCGTCTTGAAGAACAGTTTTAATATATTTTAAACTTCACATAAATGTGTTCCCTGCGATGGACTTGCGACCTGTCCAGGGTGTACCCTGCCTTGCGCCCGATGTCAGCTGGGATTGGCTCCAGCCCCCCCTGCAGGATAAGCAGTTGATGATGGATGGATTGATAAATGTGTTCCCTGAACATTTTTTATTAGCATTTCAGCTTATTAATAATTTATAACTTGCCCTTTTAGCATAATGATAAAAATCAGTAAAAAAAAAATAAATTACACACACACACAGACAACTAAAACACTTTCATTTTGTGTACATTACAAAAATAAATTCCTGTACATTATACGGTTTGGACTCTGGGCACGGCTCAGATGACCTCACGGCAAGCCATCCCACTTCAAACACTATATGCAGCAAATGGCGAGAGCAGTCACCCTACCCAGATTCAAACACAGGTCTACAGGGTACCAAACTTTGACAGCAACCTCAAAGAGCCAAGCTCGTTTGTATGGCAGTCCAAGCACTTACTCAACTGTAGTGAAGGTACTCTGTCACAAGCTACAGTACAAAGGGTGGAACCAAACTGAAAAATGTCACAATCCTTATCCTTTGAGTGGAGGGTCGGATATCTTTGAGTAGGACTCGTTGCATTTTCTGCGATTGCAGACACTATGGGATTTGGAAACTTCTTTATCGCACAGCATCTGTGGAAGGGAAAAGGAAATATTTTGTCTATAATATAATATTACCTCTATTGTCTGATTGTTTTTACATTTTCGCTTAATTTTGTTTAAAGTTGCTGAAACAATATGACATCGTGTCTAACTGTTCTGATTATGCTAACTGTTTAAGTTCAGGTGAAATGGTTTTCCACAAGAGACCCCTCCCAGTTAATGTTCAGTTCTTCCATTACAACATGATCAAAAACATTACATAAACACTACTGTACATTCAGCCAAGGAGCTGTATATGATAAAATGTTATTAAACAGGTACAACAAATAACACAAACATTCAACTGTGCTGTCTACATGTCATTTCACATTAACACAGCAGTCAATTTGTGACGTACAACAGTATCCAATTACTTAATGTATAATGTAATGTAATATTTTAAATATAATAATTTTTTATTAGTTCTTCATTTGCATATCATTATAAACACTGTAATTCTATTCTTATAGCAAATCTTTATTATTTTTCTTTATTAATTTTCTTGAGCTAGCACTAAGTTGGTTAAGTTGGCAAAGGGTAGGTTCAACTTTTAAAAGTTGAGTATTTTATATAACATCACATGCCATTATCGTGTGGTCAGACATTGCAGGACACAAAAACATTATTTCAAGCCCGTCTTAAAACAGTTCTCACATACCCGTGTACACTTTAACATTGCTGTTATAATTGAGTTATTGGTCACTGTAATGATCCATGGTTGCAGTGAAGAGAAATCTCTAAAAAAGTGTCCCTTTAGAAGATATCCACTTTTGACTAACGCAGATGCTTAGCTGGTGATTCATATTAGCTTCGGCTAAACTTTAGAAAGAATTTATACAAAAATGACAACTGTGGTGATGTCTTTACAGACTAACATTATATGGACAGGAATAATGATTACAGTGACCAATAACTTCCTCAATGTAAACATGGACATGCTTGTATTAAAGGGGCTATATGTAAGTTTTTGATTTTAATAAATCAAATTGTCATTGCCTTATTGTCAATGGGCTAAAAACTCACTTAGAAATGAAGCACACGCCTGTTTTGTCTGTTGCTTGCATCAGCCACTATTCTGTTTTTAATGAGAGATCTCCGGATCGGATTCAGCCCCGTGAGCGCTCCCGAGCCTCTCTCGTGCTACAGCAACAACACGGCAGCCAACGACATGCAGTCCACTAACACCAAAAAACAACCAGCTCACAGCAAAACACAGGCTCCACGTAAGGATCCGAAACAACAATAAAGGTTTATGTGCTGAAGCCCATCAGACCAAACAGGTTCAGATGATGTTGAGTAAGAACAAAGTGAGCATTAGTAAAGCTTGAGAAACACAGAGAAAGTCATGTTAGCGTGACAGCTAACGCCGAGCAGTTGCATATGTTATCCGGTGCAAAGTATATAACGTTAGCTTTCCACATTACTTTAGCAACTAACACCACCCATGTTACTATCATGTGTACCACTGTTGATTTAGCCTGCAAGAAAGGATTTAATGATAAAAAGCAAATATGGAGCGATTTGTTTACTAACGTTATAGTGATGCAGCCAGCTAATGCTACAGTAGCTCGGACCTGCCGCTGTTTGCTTCGTAACGTTCAGTTTATGTTTATTGTGTTTTTTATATACAGTTGGGTTTTACCAATAATGTTACTCAGGTACACAGCTTCTACACCTCAGTCGCTGTAACTAACGTGACCCACATAACATAAAACACTGCAACAAAACGGTGACAACAAACCAGAGGAAGGAAGAGCCATCCACTATCTCTAGTTACAGTAAAGTTCCTGACTGCGGTCTAACTGTTATAAAGAGGGACACAATCTCTTTACAATATTTAGTCCAGCTCACTAACCGTTTCATTATCATCCAGTACATGTAGCTGTGCTGACATTGCTGAGCCTCCGGAGACAGATTCACAGATAGTAAAGACAGTTACTGAAAGCAGCAGGTGAGCTAACGATGTAGCATGTCGGCTAAATTCAGTAAATGAAACGTTATCATGTAACGAGCATGGATTAGAGCTGCATGCAGCTGATAAAACTATTACTGTTATTGTATATTACTTAAATTTTAGTAACATTAAAAACTGCCTTACAGCAAAAAGCAATACATTACTGTAACGTTAATTGCGTTACTTTTGTAATGCGTTACTCCCAACACTGTTTATAAGGCAGAAAAAAGTCGCTGTCTCGATTATGAAGCTATTAAAATGCTAAATAACGTTAGCTAATATATTGGCTATATTAATCCATGTGCTAGCATTACCTAATGCACACCAGCGTTATCCACCAAGGAAAATATTTTCAAACCCAGAGTGAGCTCAACTTTAGTTAACTTACACAATTGCGTTGTCTTGCTAACAATAATAAACTTAACAAGAAAGAGGATTTTTGCTGGCAGTCTCTGCGTCTGTCCTTTCCTACTTGTACTTGCCAGGCACGCCTCTTTAGCTCTTTTCACATTTAACTTCTGCAGGGAGCTGACCGGATATTCTTCTCTTCTGTGTTCTTTTCTTATTATGACTGTGATGTCCACCTTCCCCAAGTCCGAGTCAGTAAAGGAAAACAAAGGAAACCTGAAAAACAAAATGATTTCTGGTCAAAAATAGCTTCCCTCTCAATGACAGTCAACACGTTAACTTTCAACACGTTAACTTTAGTGAAGCGGACTTTCACACTGTGTGATTGGGTCGTTGGTTTGAAAACCTTGATTCTGATTGGTCAAATTGAATGCACTGTGCTAGTGGGCTGGGCGGGAGGGCACACTTCGCCCCTGTGTACACGTGTTTACTGTTTACAAACAGAAACAAGTATAACTACATTATGATTTAAAGTATGCTCATCACTCACAGTGGCCAGTGCAAAAACATCAATCCAGAGTTCTAGTGACGTGACAATTGGTTGTCAAATGTTATTTCTCTAAAATTAAGCGGCAACCTCTGGGTATGAAAGTGAAACCATGCAGACGGAACTTAAACCATCTCTCTAACGGCCAGCACGGGGCGGGTCCGCTGGTTGCAGAAAGAAGTCCAGTTCCATTAGAAATAATGGTAAAATGACCCTACTTCTCATCTGATTTATTACCTCAGTAAACACTTTCTCAATGAGTTTATGGTCTCAGTTGCTAGCTTCAAGTCTTCTTCAACTCAACATGATGTTCACTGAGTAAATTTTGGTCCTAATTAGGCGGGAAATAAACCAGAAAGCAGCGCATGCTTAAGGACAGGACTACCTTGTGATTGACATGTCGCTACCATGACGACCTGTCAATCAAGATTAAGGCGACTTGTATCTGCTGCTCTGTGTACATTTTTTTTTTTATTGGATGGCTGTCAGCAGGAGAGAGAGCACGTCATGTTTGAGTCTGTTAGTATGTTTTGTGTTAAAAGTAAATTGTTTTGTTAACCTTTTTATTTTTATAATTTTAACAGATTACATTTTAGTTTAGTTATTTAATATCCAGGATGTATTTAATGAACGATTAACATAACTTATAAGTCTTGGTTTTGTTGAAACACTGATAAATAACTTTTGGAGGGAAGGAAACTTACTGGCCCAAAGACAATTTTTACTGTCCTAAAAAGTATAATGTTGAAATACATTAAAGAGCCACCTGGGAAATGCATGCTGTCCATGTCACTACCTGGACTTTGTCTTCATGTGACCGTGTAGAACTGAATTAGCAGCAGTAATACCTTCTAGAATAAGCAGCAGAGCACTGCAGCATGCTACACTTGGAGCCCCGCCAGTGAAAACATGACCATATAACTTAGGTTTAGCTAGCACTAATCATTTAGTTTAGTCATTTAAGTATCAAACTTGCCCTCCTTACTCATCTCAATCTATACAAGATGAAGATGTGAGTGAGATGTTAGTGTATGTTTCTCAGTAAGGTCAGGCCTCTTGCTGTAGTGTGGTAATGCCTAAATCCATGATTAATGGAACAGAGATTTACTGCCGTCTGGTCATACAGCATTATTAAAGCCAACACAGAGGCTAAACAGCATCTAATTTTTTTTTTCCTCTTTTCTAGATAGTAAAGGTAATATTGCCACCATATGTTATCCAACAGCTTTATGAAGAATATGAATAGGAATATAAAACTAGCCCATTTTAAAATGGAAATGTGTATGTTAGCATTTAACTACAGATAAGATAGCAGATCATTTAAATAAGTGTATGGTTCGTTAATTTTTTTTGTTTCAAAACCAAGTCGTTTTTTAGTTTTTCCGTTTTAAAATCAAAACAGAAAAATGGAAAAACGGTAAACAAAAAAACAGACAATTGTTTTGTTTTTCTTTTTTAAACCCATAACTGAAAACAAAGGAGCTGGTTTTGTTCTATCTTTGACCGGTGTTGTATCCCTACTAGGGATGACCCCAAATAGTGAAGATTCGATGCTTCAATGGGCGGAGCCTGATTCGACTTTCAGTCTCACAGTGGAAGCATCGGAGCGGAAACAAGGATCATGCCATTTTGGCAATATGGGGGTGCTTAACGTCTGATTTTACATAGAACTACCAATTTTCTCCCAGTAAGTTATGTGTGCAGTGGCAGTGGAGGAACGCTTGCTGAAGAGACCGAGCCCCAGCTTCACGGTGTTGTGCCGAGTTGTTCGCACCTCGCGAGACCTTCGGATAATTTATCACCACTGATGAACCACATAAAGAATATTTTATTGTTTTTAAATAGCCGGCTACTTGAAATAAACCTGCGGGGAACCGCGACGTGCATGTAGTTGAGGACAACAGTAATGCACGTAAAACTCTGTACAAGACAGGTGAATGACAGGCGAGAGAGAGAAAAGGATTTTCAAAAAGCCTCAGTTTAGCTGGAAATTTACAGTGTAAGTTGAATGAATAGAGACTAACTGGCTGCTGTAGGGGAGAGCGGGGCACAACCTACACGTGCGCCTGTTATTTGCAACAGCTGTGGTCTGTGTCAGGCTTCATCCAACCTGAGAGAATCATCACCGACCGTCCGCAGCGCACCAGGTCGCTCCCACATCCTCCTCTCCCTCGCCCTGTAGGCTATACTCCAGCACCCGGCTCCCTAACTGGTAGATCTAATATGAGTTGTGTTGCCAGTGGAACCGACGCACTGGACAGTCAGTGGTCGTTCCCTCTGGCTGGCTAACGCTCCTTATCTGTGTGTTCCTGCAGCTGGAGGCTTTCTAAAGCGCCGCGCAACTTAGTAAGTAAAGGTCAGGTCAAAACGGTGTAGGCTAGAGAGACTGAACGAAAATTACCTAAACCTTTTAATCAGTATGATTCATTAATATACAGCTAGCTGAATTAACTAATAACAGTTCATGTTTACTGTGTACCATTGGATGTACTGACAACTATCACTGAAGAAATCTTAAAACCGGAGGATTCTCAGGAAAGCGTTCCTGTTCCAATTGCTAGTGAGTTACAAACTGAATGTAGAGCCAATATTATATAGCTGTAGCCTCTGGTACTGCAGCTGTATGATGTCCTGTTTTTCAAACTAAAAACCCACTTTTGTTGATGTTCAAGCTCATCTTAATTACATTTAATCAGGCACCGCCATCACCCAAGTGTATCTGCTGCAGGTTTAGCAAGTGTAACACACAAAGCTACACAAATTGGACTAATTAAATATCTAAATCAATATTTTCCCGTTTTGGTTTTAAAACAGAAACAAAAACCAATGTCTGTATTTTTATTTTTCTGTATATCTGTTTTTCCATTTTTTCTGATT
>NW_024040374.1:34231406-34270583 GCF_014851395.1 Micropterus salmoides
TAAATCCCTAGGAGGAGTTTCGTTAAAGTACGAAGTGTGTAAATCATCCAAAATTTGACGTAAAATTCAAAATGGCCGACTTCCTGTTGATTTTAGGCATGCTCCAAGAGGCTTTTTTGTGCGTCTGGACAAGATACACGTACCACAGAAAATTCGTGCACGTAGGTAAAACGTGCGGCGGGGGCTGCTTCGTTAAAAGTCACTTCCTGTTGCCAGCAGGTGGCGCTATGACTGTGTGAATGTCAGCATGTACATGTGTTCAGGGCGGGACTCTCATCCTACATGTACAGTTTGGTCCAGATGTGAGCATGTACACTGAAGTTACGACAACTTCCGTGTCATGGCGAAGAGTGATCTTTGACGCCACGCCACGGACACGCCCATTGACGAAAACTTGCAAATAGCACAACTTTTCATCTTCAATGCCTTTAGAAGGCACAGCACAAATTTGAGGTCGGTCGGACTAAATCCCTAGGAGGAGTTCGTTAAAGTAAGTGTGTAAATCATCCAAAATTTGACGTAAAATTCAAAATGGCCGACTTCCTGTTGGTTTAGGCTATGGCTCCAAGAGACTTTTTGTGCGTCTGGACAATACACGTACCACAGAAAATTCGTGCACGTAGTGAAACGTGCGGCGGGGGCTGCTTCGTTAAAGGTCACTTTCTGTTGCCAGCAGGTGGCGCTATGACTGTGGGTGAATGTCGGCATGTACATGTGTTCAGGGCGGGACTCTCATCCTAGTACAGTTTGGTCCAGATGTGAGCATGTACACTGAAGTTACAACAACTTCCTGTTTCATGCGAATCATCGACGCCACGGACACGCCCATTGACGAAAACGCGCAAATAGCACAACTTTTCATCGTCAATGCCTTTAGAAGGCACAGCAGAAATTTGACGTCGATCCGACTAAATCCCTAGGAGGAGTTCGTTAAAGTACGAAGTGTGTAAATCATCCAAAATGGCCTAAAATTCAAAATGGCCGACTTCCTGTTGACTTTAGGCTATGGGTTCTTGAGGCTTTTTTGTGCGTCTTGATACGATACATGTCCCCAGAAAATTTCGTACATGTAGGTTGAACGTGAACGAGGGGCTAATCATTTCCAATTTTCAGGTGGCGCTAGCGAGTCATTTTGCCACGCCCATGTGCGAAACTTGTAGAATACGAAATTTTTCACCGGTTCTGACATGTTTGCAAATTTTGGTGAGTTTTCGAGTATGTTTAGGCCATGTCATTGGGCCTACTTTGCAGAAAAAAAAAAAAAAAAAAAATTAAAGCTGCAAGCAGCGTTGGGCGGGCCCTCGCACTTGTAAGCGCGTCCGCGCGTGAGCCGGCCGAGTTGCACATTCTGGAGCTCTGCCGGTGCGGCTGTGAATTTCCTACGCGGTTCCGACGCCGCATGAAGGTGCTATATGTCACTTCCTGTGTCCCCTATGTGGAGCTACATAGCACTTGCCGCTATGAATATAAATCGGTATTGACGTGTAGATGTCTGCGGGGTGGGAGAGTTATCAAGCACGTAAAGTTTGTTTCAGATGTGACATGTACACTGAACAATAATGTACCCAAACAATAAATAAATTCCTTTTATATTTCCCTGCCTTGTTGTTTATGTGTACATACAGAGGAAGAATGTGAGAACAGCACACATTTCATCGTTACTGTTGTTAGAGCATGGGAGAACAGTGGATACTTTTAATACAGCCCACACCCCTAATACTGTGTAACTATAACAAGTAGAGAACAGAAGAAAAAGATGTTCTTTCTTTACAACTGTCTGCATAGCTTATTCATATTGTGTAATGAATGAAAATAAATAGGCCTACTAGGCTCCTCTCTACTTTGACATTTAAGATTAGCTGTTTGATCCACCTTCATACACATGTGACATTACTGTACAACTTGAGAAAGGTGAGTTGTTTTCTGCTCCAGCCTGCCTAAAAGAAAAGCGTTTTGGGATTAAATGGACTTTATTAGCTGCTGCAGTGCAGGATGAACTCAGAATAGACCCATTTCTCACCTTATTATTCTAAATCATGCAACGAAGAAGAATGCATATAAAATCCTGGGACAAAATCTGTCCACAAATACTGTAGTCTGATGAACAAGACTTGTGTTATAGCTGACTTGGGCAGTGAAATGTTTAATTTTTTTAATTCATGTGGTCATAGTTGTCCACAACTCAAATCAGAATATAAGAAGAAATGTTTTATACCACCTCAAGAAGGCTTCCTATCAGAAAGGTAGGAAGGTATTTCAAATGTACAACTGCAGTACTTAAATCTAAGTAAAGTAATTTCCCTGACATTTTTGTGTTACGCATGTAAGAGGTTTTATACTTCCTGTGAGTATAATCCAATCAATCTTATTTTCATACTGTATATCCGTTGTGTAATTTGATAAATTGTGTTGTATGTGTCGCATCTCAGATCTCAGGAAGACTCTGACTGCAACATGCGTCTTTGTAAAGAGAGAAACGGACAGAAAAAGTCTCTAACTCTGCCTGTCAGCTCGCTCTGCTCCGTTAAAACTGAATTTACCATACAGAATTGAATACGAGTGCACTCCAGATTTAGCTGCAGCCAGCTGACCGTGTGCTTCTCCCTATACCGCAGTTCTGTGTCCATGCATGCAGCAAACTGAAAGCACTGTCTGTCGGAGCGTCTACGTGAAAAGAGAAGGAAGACATTGCTGGTAGTATTGTCTTCAGAGTTGTTAAACACCTCAGCGCACTGAAGGAAGCCATCTGACTGTGTGAGGGGCAAGATCGTTGATGTCTGCAGGCAGAGTAGGAGCTCTCCTGTCTGACTGGTCCACCAATAGCAGAGAAGATGACCCCTTGAGACACAGCCCCTCCTCATTTGCATAATGAGGCAGAAATGCATACAAAAATTTAAAAAGACAGGCAGAAATAAATACCATGGGTGAAAATAAATAAGGTAAATAAATACAAAGGAAGAATAAAACAGACAAAAATATTAAAACACACACATAAATAAATACATTAAAAAAATTAGTAATAATAAAGTTGAATAAACAAATAAGGTAATTATAACAAAGGTGAATAAGTAAAGGCACTAATTAAAATATACATTTATGTCTCCTTGTATAATTTAATTACTACCTACATTTATTTATTTACTTATTTTTTTGTGTATTTAATTGGATGCTTATTTATTTATTGAGCATTTATTTATTTCTGTATTTATTTCTGACTGTGTCAGGATCGGTCCTCCATAGCGGGGTGGGAGAGTTATCAAGCACGTAAAGTTTGGTTCAGATGTGAGCATGTACACTGAAGTTACAACAACTTCCTGTGTCATGGCGAAGACTTGATCTCTGACGCCACGCCACGGACACACCCATTGACGAAAACTCGCAAATAGCACAACTTTTCATCTTCAATGCCTTTAGAAGGCACAGCACAAATTTGAAGTCGGTCGGACTAAATCCCTAGGAGGAGTTCGTTAAAGTACGAAGTGTGTAAATCCAAAATTTGACGTAAAATTCAAAATGGCCGACTTCCTGTTGATTTTAGGGCATCGCTCCAAGAGGCTTTTTTGTGCGTCTGGACAAGATACACGTACCACAGAAAATTCGTGCACGTAGGTAAAACGTGCGGCGGGGGCTGCTTCGTTAAAAGTCACTTCCTGTTGCCAGCAGGTGGCGCTATGACTGTCTGTGAATGTCAGCATGTACATGTGTTCAGGGCGGGACTCTCATCCTACATGTACAGTTTGGTCCAGATGTGAGCATGTACACTGAAGTTACGACAACTTCCGTGTCATGGCGAAGAGCTGATCTTTGACGCCACGCCACGGACACGCCCATTGACGAAAACTTGCAAATAGCACAACTTTTCATCTTCAATGCCTTTAGAAGGCACAGCACAAATTTGAGGTCGGTCGGACTAAATCCCTAGGAGGAGTTCGTTAAAGTACGAAGTGTGTAAATCATCCAAAATTTGACGTAAAATTCAAAATGGCCGACTTCCTGTTGATTTTAGGATCGCTCCAAGAGGCTTTTTTGTGCGTCTGGACAAGATACACGTACCACAGAAAATTCGTGCACGTAGGTAAAACGTGCGGCGGGGGCTGCTTCGTTAAAAGTCACTTCCTGTTGCCAGCAGGTGGCGCTATGACTGTGGAATGTCAGCATGTACATGTGTTCAGGGCGGGACTCTCATCCTACATGTACAGTTTGGTCCAGATGTGAGCATGTACACTGAAGTTACGACAACTTCCGTGTCATGGCGAAGAGCTGATCTTTGACGCCACGCCACGGACACGCCCATTGACGAAAACTTGCAAATAGCACAACTTTTCATCTTCAATGCCTTTAGAAGGCACAGCACAAATTTGAGGTCGGTCGGACTAAATCCCTAGGAGGAGTTCGTTAAAGTACGAAGTGTGTAAATCATCCAAAATTTGACGTAAAATTCAAAATGGCCGACTTCCTGTTGATTTAGGCTATGGCTCCAAGAGGCTTTTTTGTGCGTCTGGACAGATACACGTACCACAGAAAATTCGTGCACGTAGGTGAAACGTGCGGCGGGGGCTGCTTCGTTAAAGGTCACTTTCTGTTGCCAGCAGGTGGCGCTATGACTGTGGGTGAATGTCGGCATGTACATGTGTTCAGGGCGGGACTCTCATCCTACATGTACAGTTTGGTCCAGATGTGAGCATGTACACTGAAGTTACAACAACTTCCTGTTTCATTGCGAATCATCGACGCCACGGACACGCCCATTGACGAAAACTCGCAAATAGCACAACTTTTCATCGTCAATGCCTTTAGAAGGCACAGCAGAAATTTGACGTCGATCCGACTAAATCCCTAGGAGGAGTTCGTTAAAGTACGAAGTGTGTAAATCATCCAAAAATGGCCATAAAATTCAAAATGGCCGACTTCCTGTTGACTTTAGGCTATGGGTTCTTGAGGCTTTTTTGTGCGTCTTGATACGATACATGTCCCCAGAAAATTTCGTACATGTAGGTTGAACGTGAACGAGGGGCTAATCATTTCCAATTTTCAAGGTGGCGCTAGCGAGTCATTTTGCCACGCCCATGTGCGAAACTTGTAGAATACGAAATTTTTCACCGGTTCTGACATGTTTGCAAATTTTGGTGAGTTTTCGAGTATGTTTAGGCCATGTCATTTGGGCCTACTTTGCAGAAAAAAAAAAAAAAAAAAAAAAAAAAATACCGAGCAATTCAAGGGACCTCGCACGGTCGTGCTCGGGCCCTAATTAAAGCTGCAAGCAGCGTTGGGCGGGCCCTCGCACTTGTAGCGCGTCCGCGTGTGAGCCGGCCGAGTTGCATATTCTGGAGCTCTGCCGGTGCGGCTGTGAATTGCTACGCGGTTACGCCGCATGAAGGTGTTATATGTCACTTCCTGTGTCCCCTATGTGGAGCTACATAGCACTTGCCGCTATGAATATAAATCGGTATTGACGTGTAGATGTCTGCGGGGTGGGAGAGTTATCAAGCACGTAAAGTTTGTTTCAGATGTGAGCATGTACACTGAACAATAATGTACCCAAACAATAAAATAAATTCCTTTTATATTTCCCTGCCTTGTTGTTTATGTGTACATACAGAGGAAGAATGTGAGAACAGCACACATTTCATCGTTACTGTGTGTTAGAGCATGGGAGAACAGTGGATACTTTTAATACAGCCCACACCCCTAATACTGTGTAACTATAACAAGTAGAGAACAGAAGAAAAAGATGTTCTTTCTTTACAACTGTCTGCATAGCTTATTCATATTGTGTAATGAATGAAAATAAATAGGCCTACTAGGCTCCTCTCTACTTTGACATTTAAGATTAGCTTGTTTGATCCACCTTCATACACATGTGACAACTTGAGAAAGGTGAGTTGTTTTCTGCTCCAGCCTGCCTAAAAGAAAAGCGTTTTTGGGATTAAATGGACTTTATTAGCTGCTGCAGTGCAGGATGAACTCAGAAAGACCCATTTCTCACCTTATTATTCTAAATCATGCAACGAAGAAGAAGAAATGCATAATAAATCCTGGGACAAAATCTGTCCACAGCATGTAGTCTGATGAACAAGACTTGTGTTATAGCTGACTTGGGCAGTGAAATGTTTAATTTTTTTAATTCATGTGGTCATAGTTGTCCACAACTCAAATCAGAATATAAGAAGAAATGTTTTATACCACCTCAAGAAGGCTTCCTATCAGAAAGGTAGGAAGGTATTTCAAATGTACAACTGCAGTACTTAAATCTAAGTAAAGTAATTTCCCTGACATTACTTTACGCATGTAACAGGTTTTATACTTCCTGTGAGTATAATCCAATCAATCTTATTTTCATACTGTATATCCGTTGTGTAATTTGATAAATTGTGTTGTATGTGTGCTCGCATCTGCATCAGAGAAGACTCTGACTGCAACATGCGTCTTTGTAAAGAGAAACGGACAGAAAAAGTCTCTAACTCTGCCTGTCAGCTCGCTCTGCTCCGTTAAAACTGAATTTACCATACAGAATTGAATACGAGTGCACTCCAGATTTAGCTGCAGCCAGCTGACCGTGTGCTTCTCTCCCTATACCGCAGTTCTGTGTCCATGCATGCAGCAAACTGAAAGCACTGTCTGTCGGCGTCTACGTGAAAAGAGAAGGAAGACATTGCTGGTAGTATTGTCTTCAGAGTTGTTAAACCCTCAGCGCACTGAAGGAAGCCATCTGACTGTGTGAGGGGCAAGATCGTTGATGTCTGCAGGCAGAGTAGGAGCTCTCCTGTCTGACTGGTCCACCAATAGCAGAGAAGATGACCCCTTGAGACACAGCCCCTCCTCATTTGCATAATGAGGCAGAAATGCATACAAAAATTTAAAAAGACAGGCAGAAATAAATACCATGGGTGAAAATAAATAAGGTAAATAAATACAAAGGAAGAATAAAACAGACAAAAATATTAAAACACACACATAAAAATACATTAAAAAATTAGTAATAAATAAAGTTGAATAAACAAATAAGGTAATTATAACAAAGGTGAATAAGTAAAGGCACTAATTAAAAATATAACATTTATGTCTCCTTGTATAATTTAATTACTACCTACATTTATTTATTTACTTTATTTTTTTGTGTATTTAATTGGATGCTTATTTATTTATTGAGCATTTATTTATTTCTGTATTATTTCTGGCTGGTCAGGATCGGTCCTCCATAACGGGGTGGGAGAGTTATCAAGCACGTAAAGTTTGGTTAAGATGTGAGGCATGTACACTGAAGTTACAACAACTTCCTGTGTCATGGCGAAGACTTGATCTCTGACGCCACGCCACGGACACACCCATTGACGAAAAACTCGCAAATAGCACAACTTTCATCTTCAATGCCTTTAGAAGGCACAGCACAAATTTGAAGTCGGTCGGACTAAATCCCTAGGAGGAGTTCGTTAAAGTATGAAGTGTGTAACTCATCCAAAATTTGACGTAAAATTCAAATGGCCGACTTCCTGTTGGGTTTAGGCTATGGCTCCAAGAGACTTTTTTGTGCGTCTGGACAAGATACACGTACCACAGAAAATTCGTGTACGTAGGTGAACGTGCGGCGGGGGCTGCTTCGTTAAAAGTCACTTCCTGTTGCCAGCAGGTGGCGCTATGACTGTGGGTGAATGTCAGCATGTACATGTGTTCAGGGCGGGACTCTCATCCTACATGTACAGTTTGGTCCAGATGTGAGCATGTACACTGAAGTTACAACAACTTCCTGTGTCATGGCGAAGAGCTGATCTTTGACGCCACGCCACGGACACCCCATTGACGAAAACTCGCAAATAGCACAACTTTTCATCTTCAATGCCTTTAGAAGGCACAGCACAAATTTGAAGTCGGTCGGACTAAATCCCTAGGAGGAGTTCGTTAAAGTACGAAGTGTGTAAATCATCCAAAATTTGACGTAAAATTCAAAATGGCCTACTTCCTGTTGATTTTAGGGCATCGCTCCAAGAGGCTTTTTTGTGCGTCTGGACAAGATACACGTACCACAGAAAATTCGTGCACGTAGGTAAACGTGCGGCGGGGGCTGCTTCGTTAAAAGTCACTTCCTGTTGCCAGCAGGTGGCGCTATGACTGTCTGTGAATGTCAGCATGTACATGTGTTCAGGGCGGGACTCTCATCCTACATGTACAGTTTGGTCCAGATGTGAGCATGTACACTGAAGTTACGACAACTTCCGTGTCATGGCGAAGAGTTGATCTTTGACGCCACGCCACGGACACGCCCATTGACGAAAACTTGCAAATAGCACAACTTTTCATCTTCAATGCCTTTAGAAGGCACAGCACAAATTTGAGGTCGGTCGGACTAAATCCCTAGGAGGAGTTCGTTAAAGTACGAAGTGTGTAAATCATCCAAAATTTGACGTAAAATTCAAAATGGCCGACTTCCTGTTGGGTTTAGGCTATGGCTCCAAGAGACTTTTTTGTGCGTCTGGACAAGATACACGTACCACAGAAAATTCGTGCACGTAGGTAAAACGTGCGGCGGGGGCTGCTTCGTTAAAATTCACTTCCTGTTGCCAGCAGGTGGCGCTATGACTGTGGGTGAATGTCAGCATGTACATGTGTTCAGGGCGGGACTCTCATCCTACATGTACAGTTTGGTCCAGATGTGAGCATGTACACTGAAGTTACGACAACTTCCGTGTCATGGCGAAGAGCTGATCTTTGACGCCACGCCACGGACACGCCCATTGACGAAAACTTGCAAATAGCACAACTTTTCATCTTCAATGCCTTTAGAAGGCACAGCACAAATTTGAGGTCGGTCGGACTAAATCCCTAGGAGGAGTTCGTTAAAGTACGAAGTGTGTAAATCATCCAAAATTTGACGTAAAATTCAAAATGGCCGACTTCCTGTTGGGTTTAGGCTATGGCTCCAAGAGACTTTTTTGTGCGTCTGGACAAGATACACGTACCACAGAAAATTCGTGCACGTAGGTGAAACGTGCGGCGGGGGCTGCTTCGTTAAAGGTCACTTTCTGTTGCCAGCAGGTGGCGCTATGACTGTGGGTGAATGTCGGCATGTACATGTGTTCAGGGCGGGACTCTCATCCTACATGTACAGTTTGGTCCGGATGTGAGCATGTACACTGAAGTTACAACAACTCCTGTTTCATTGCGAATCATCGATGCAGAAAAAAAAAAAAAAAAAAATAATAATAATAATAATCCGAGCAATTTCAATAGGGACCTCGCACGGTCGTGCTCGGGCCCTAAAAAAAAAAAAAAAAAATATATATAATCCGAGCAGATTCAATAGGGACCTCGCACGGTCGTGCTCGGGCCCTAATAATCCGAGCAGATTCAATAGGGACCTCGCACGGTCGTGCTCGGGCCCTAATAATTAGTGCCTTGTTTCTCTAAAGCATTTTAAAGCTAAGATCGTATACCATCAGCTTACAATGGAGCATTGATAAACATATAGCTTTTAGATGCTTTTGGGAAACAACAGATCTCTTTAGCTGATGCTTTTATCAAAAGCGACTTACAATTGCTATATATGACAAAGGTCACATGCCTGGAGCAACTAGGGGTTAAGTGTCACAGTGGAGAATCGAACCTGGGTCTCTCACACCAAAAGCTTGTGTTTTAGTCACTGCACCATCACCACCCTCACCATCACTGAGAAGATGAATGTTCAATATGGCATTTGGCTGTGAACACAGATGACAACCAAGCTTCCATATTTACCTGCTTTTCAACAAATATATGTGCACACAGTAATGACAAGGTGACAAACTGCGGGGAGTGTCCCCAAAAAAGTGAGTGGCCAACTTGAGGGGAAAAGTAAATGGCCAATGGATGTCTGTAACGGCAAGACATTTTTCTGTTGTCATTTTGTCCAAAACACATCGCTTGTATACAGTAAAGTAATAAAAAGAATAAGTATTGTAATTAATTTAAACATCAAAAGGTCAGAATGGCTAATGTAGATTAACAATACTCGTACGTTTACGATCTCCCTAGTCTATCTTATCTGAGACAGTAATATTATACTAGTGGTGAGCTATATAGTAGAACATAAAATGACAATGCATATAGTAAAATTAAATCATTAATATATTAACATACTCACAGTATACTATTAGATTAAAATTTAACTTTTTATCTAATGTTATCATAATAATATAAATACTAATAATACACTAATTTAAACTAGTTTCTCCTCATGTTGTGGAAAAGTGGAAAAATTCAGCTTTCCACAGGTGTGCCAGTATGTGCTGCTAGCCTTCTCCTGAGAGCAACACGTTCCCCTTGTTCTGTTTTAGAGCTGTTTTACTAAAGTTACTGTAATACTGTTCAGTAGTCTTGTTTACATTAGGTGTGGGGTGGGTGCTTCTAGTGTATCATGACCATCCCTGGTTCAAAAACTACACAAGCACCAATCACAGTAAAGTTTTTAGTGATGACTGTTCAGTGTTTAAAAGCAGTTTTCAATGTCAAATTTTTAAAACATCTGTGTCAATAGCTTTGACAAATTTTTAAGGCCAATGCCGAGTGTACAGATATGAGGGTCTTCACTTCCATAGTCCTCTAATGGTTGAACACAAGGAGAAAGAGCACACATGTAGCATAAATATGTATATAATAAATAGTTCGTTAAACTGTGTTACTTGAACATTTTTCACTGTGCTCCTAAATTTGTGTGTTCCTAGTTTTTTTTCATTTAGGAGCACATGTGTTCCTTGGGAAAAAGGTTAGCATAGAGCTCTGGTGTGTGGTTCTCACAGGACAGCAATGATAGAAACATATGATGACCTTATACAATATGATGCATTGCTGTAGATTAAACTACCCAACAGTATATAAAGTAGTTAAAATTAGCACAAACCAATATACACATTATTATATTAAGTGTATTGCATGGTTGTTGCAAAAACTGCTCAGAATTATGGATAACACATCCTCTGCACAAACTACTGGACAACAAAATATATTCAGATTTACTGCACTATGTGTACTTTTACTTTCGGTACATTTAAGTACATTTTGCTGAAACCTTAAGAAAGGTTTTGAATCCAAGATTTTTTACTTGTACTTTTTACTTGGAGTATTTTTCAGTGTGATATTACTAATTTTAAAGTAAAGGATCTGAATACTTCTTCCATCACTGTACCTAAAAAGGGCAAATGCAAAAACAAAACACAAAATAAAAAAGTGCCTATTATTGTATAGGCACAGTATAAAACCTGGTTAAGGTCTGCAAATGGGCTTAAGTGAATTAACTTGTTTGCAAAGTCATTTCTCTAGTTTAAAAAGCCTTCCTAAAAGTGAGTAGCTGCAGACTGATTTGAAAACTTACTACATCATCACACAACAACAACAACACAACTCTGACAGTAGGAGCAGACGTTGTGGTCGGACCTTAAAAAAACTATTGGAAAAATGTGGGACGTGAATTGGGGTTGATGGGAAAAGACATTAAAAGACACTGGTATGGTCGTTAGGCAGTGCAGCGTTGAAATGCTCTGATCTGTAATGAATTTTGGTATCACTAATATAGAAGAAGGGGACACACCTGGGTTTGACAATTTCTGTAACGTAACGTAGCTGTCACACAGCTAACAAGCTTCATACTTAACACTAGAAATATTTCTGCTTTTAACTTTTAGCTAGGAGCTTACTAACAGTAAGTAAACGTCTGACAGCTATCTGCGTTAACCTTAACATTATCTCCACCGCATGTCACTTTAGGGTATTTAACGTTATCGCTACAGCTGCCACAGCAAGCGCACTGAGCAGTTAGCAAGGCAGGTTAGCCACAGGACAAGGCCACTTATTTTATCTGGCAGGTCGTAATTCAGATGGGAACTAGCTTCTGATAGGTCCGTAACTACATGAACAGTTTCTTTGCTCACATAAAATAAAGTCAAACATCAGCTGTGCAGCTGACGTTATCAAAAGAGGTGAAACTGTCTGATTAGCCACAGTTGCTAAGCTTACTGTACCATTAGAGTCAATAACAGTCACAAGATGTTACTACCATCTTGCTAATGGCAAATCACGTTAACTAACGTTAGTAATAATCAGGACAGACATTTAGCATATTACTATGGGTCTTACCTTCGCAGAACATCACCAAACCGTCTCAACAGCAAAAAGGATACAGTTTGAAGCCCTTCAAAATTTCCTTGGCCCTGTCTTCGTCTGAAGACATTTCAGAAATCGTCTGTTTTCGATCCTTACAGAAAACCTAGGATCTGCTGGAATAACACAGCGGCTGCTGTTGTTAGTTTAACTAGTTAGATAACGACACTGCCAGCTAACGTTAATGTTTGTAAAATAACTATGTATACTTAACTCTATATTGTCGGACTGCAGGTTAAATCTGATCCGATTATGCCATCAGCTTAATATACCCAGCTAACTGACAGACAGCTAGCCTAGCAAGTCGAAGACACGGGGTAACTTCTAACAGCCAATCATAGTCCGAGAATGAGAAGTATGGGTGGGACTAAACTGGATAGAGACGCGTCACTAGGGGCAACGCCGCACCATGGACTATATAAAAGGGTTCGTCTGGGGCAGAGCCCTTTAAAGAGAGAGTCGCGTCAGCGTGGGTCCAAAATGCTTGAACGTCACGTGGTTCATGGAGACCCGCAGAGAGTTCCCGGAAGTCCTAGGCAGGCGATTTTAAATGAGCGGGAGAAACGACAAAACGGCGATTTTAAGCGATTTTTGGTAATTTATACAATAAATGCGTTGATTTACAATATTTGTACAGTACACTGACACGTGTATGTGGTTACATTACCATTTTTATAAAAAAGGAGGACCTATATTTTTGACAAAAACAGCTTGTCACCTACCTTGTTGACATTTTTTGGCTAACCTTACATGGAAAGTGTGTTCCTTTTAAAACACAATGTTTTAAAATTCAGATCAGATTTACCTTTCTAACATTCCTTTTAGTAATCCCATGGTACCCGGGTTAATTGATCTTAGTGACTAATGTAATCTTTATGACTTAAGATTGAACAGACGATGACTATCAATGATTGTCATGTATTAATTTAATGAATCTCCAATAAACTCAGAAATCAACATGTTAAGTGGTTTGTACCTGTGTACTGTCTTACTGTCTACATCACGGTTTATTGTGCTGCGTGCTGCTGTAGTCGGTCAGAAAAAGGAGCACGAATGTATGGTTTCCCAGTTGACATGGAGAGGAGGAAAAAATGGTTGACTCAGTTCAACAGGAGCAACCTTACAATCACTAAAGAGGCTAACAACAAAAAAATATGTGAGAAACTTTTTCCACAAAGAAAGAACACGTCACTGGCTTTATGTTTGGTTTATTCAATTCAATTCAATTCAATTTTATTTATATAGCGCCAAATCACAACAACAGTTATCTCACAGCGCTTTTCATAAAAGAGCAGGTCTAGACCGTACTCTGTGATGATATTTACAGAAGCCCAACAGTTCCCACCAAGAGCAAGCACTAGGCGACAGAGGCAAGGAAAAACTTCCTTTTAAGAGGCAGAAACCTCGAGCAGAACCATGGCTCAGGGTGGGCGGCCATCTGCCTCGACCGGTTGGGGTGAGAGAGAGAGAGAGAGAAAGAGAGTGAAAGAGAGAGAGAGAGAGAGAGAGAGAGGGATGTAAGGAGAGAGAGAGGGGAGGGAGGCAGCCTACACAATATACACACAGAGGTACAGACAGCGAAGGTAATGTTGCTATAAACTAAATGAAAAATGGTACAGATATTTATAATAGTGTTAATGGTAACCATCGTAATGTTAATGATTATAATAACAATAAGACTAGCAACAATAGTCGTTGCAGTAGAGGGTGTCGAGCAGGAACACGGGGGCAGCAGGCGACCCGCAGCCACAGATCCAGACTCCACAGCTCCAGAGCCAGAAAACCTGCAGGAAGTGATAGGAGGAGAGAGGAGAGGGACGAGAAAGCACAAGACTACCAGAAAGGGGAGAAGTTGTGTTAGTAACATGCAATAATGGGATAAGGTTGCATACAGAGGGAGAGAAAGTAGAGGAGAGAGGAGCTCAGTGCATCATGGGAAATCCCCCGGCAGTCTAGGCCTATAGCAGCATAACTAAGGGATGGTTCAGGACTACCTGAGCCAGCCCTAACTATAAGCTTTATCAAAGAGGAAAGTCTTAAGCCTACTCTTAAATGTGGAGATGGTGTCTGCCTCCTGAACCCAAACTGGAACCTGGTTCCACAGGAGAGGAGCTTGATAGCTGAACGCTCTGGCTCCTAGTCTACTTTTGGAGACTCTAGGAACCACAAGTAACCCTGCATTCTGGGAGCGCAGTGCTCTGGTGGGGTAGTAAGGTACTATGAGCTCTTTAAGATAAGATGGTGCCTGACCATTAAGAGCTTATTAAAAACATCTAATCTTCAGGCTCCACTGAACCCCCTGTGATTCTTGTGCTAAGAGGCAGAATAAGAGAGAAAGGGTTAGACAAACCTACACATCGGTAAATATTCATCCAGGTCATGGTTAACCAAAGAAGGTTGAGTCGGGAGCATCTGGACTTAGTTTCAGAAGAAGTCCTGTTGCCCTCACTTCAGGTTTGAATGAGAAAGTTATGGATTGTTAAGTTTTGGAACTTCATTAACAGCTTTTGCTGCTGATGTTGGTATCAGTTACTAATTAGTCTGTTAGTGAATGTTTTTATTTTTTCAAACGGTTCTCACACACAGGAACTCTGATGATGACGTGATATGAATTTTTACAAAGTCATTATGTAGTTAGTGTAAACGTAACATATAATAACAATACATATAAGTATTGAGTGTTCACCAATATGGTGCATTCAGCCACAATGATATATTAATGTTGGTAAATAAACCTGAATTGTTGTGTGAAAAATAAGCTCAAGTGACTCTGCAGGCTCATTGTGAGGCCAACCAGTTTGTCAGGACCAAAAAGGTCAAGACTAGGCTGAGAGCATGCTATTCCCATCATGTTTGTGCATTGTCCTCAAACCTATAAATATTTAAGTCCTAGCTGCTGATCAAAGCTATACTTTTATAGGCAGGTTATACAACAGGTATAATAAATATTAACTCTTAAACAGTATTATTTCTTATTTTGAAGTGGTAAAATATTATTTTGAACAGAGATTGAGGAAACAAGGACTATTTTAGAATTTTAGAAAAAAAAATTTAAACTCAGTTAATCTCCTTTTTGAACAATAATGAAATTTTTAGGTTCAGGTTCCGCTCCCTTCATAATACTGAGACTGCTCTGATCAAGGTCACCAATGATTTACTGCTTGCAGCTGACTCAGGCAAGTCGTCTATTTTAATTCTTCTTAACCTCAGCTCAGCTTTTGACACTGTGGACCATGATGTTTTAATTAGCCGTCTGAAAAACTATGTTGGTATCAATGATGTGGCCCTGGATAGTTTCATCTCCTATTTGTCAAATAGGTAATTTTCCGTGATCCTTGGTGAAGCCACCTCCTCGCATGCTCCTCTATTTTGTGGGGTCCCCCAGGGGTTGATTTTGGGGCCACTGTTATTCACCATATACATGCTACCCCTGGGAAAAATCATTCAGACTTATAATATTGATTTCCATTTTTATGCAGATGATACCCACTTGAATGTCCCGTTAAGGCCCGATTCTTCCGATGTCTCTGGTCTTCTCTCTTGCCACACTGAAATAAAAGTCTGGATGTCTAACAACTATCTTCAGTTAAATGAAACAAAATCAGAAATAATTGTATTTACCCCCATCGGAACCAGCACTAGCTACATCAAAAACCTCACCACTAACCTAGTTGTCTTCACAGACAACATTCAGAAAGAAACTCGCAACCTTGGTGTCATTTTTGACTCAGAGCTGTCTTTTGATGCTCAGGTGACAAAAGTAGTGCAGTCCTGTTTTGTCCAGTTGAGACAGCTAACTAAGATTAGAACATTTCTCTCTTCTGCTGACCTAGAGAAGGTCATACATGCTTTTATTTCAAGACTCGACTACTGCAATGCTCTGTACTCTGGTATCAGTAAGGGAAATATTCATAGTTTTCAGCTCATTCAAAATACTGCAGCCAGTTTTTTAACTCGCAAGAGGAGTGACCACATCACACCAATCCTCCCCGCCCTTCATTGGTTCCCTGTGAGTTTTAGAATTGATTTTAAGATTTTACTACTTGTTTTTAAAGCCCCTGAACGGACAGTTCAGGGCTGCCTACATCTCTGATTTGATAACTCCCAATAAGCCGGACTGATGCCTGAGATCCTCTTGGCAAAGTTCCAAAGTCTCATCTTGTCACTAAATATGACCAAGCCTTTGCTGTTCGGGCCCCTCAGCTGTGGAACTCCCTGCCCGGAGATCTCAGGCAGGCAAACTAAGTGGCCTCTTTTAAATCTCTTTTCAAATCTAACTTTTATTGTATGGCGTTTTTATTGTATTTTTTTATTTTTTTATAATGTTGATTTTATTGTTGATTTTTTATTTTATTTTCATTTACATTTTTAAGTATGGATCATGTTTGTTTCACTGTACAGCACTTTGTAACTTGTGTGCTATACTGATTAAATCAGTGCTATATTGATTAAACCTTAATAAATAATGAACATCATACTTTTACTTGCTTGTGTGTGTACCCTGTTTCACACGAGATGGAAAGTTCAGCATCATTTTCGCAGATGAAGATCCTACTACTGGAAGAAAACATACTGGTATGTTAATTAGGGCCTGAGCACGAACCGTGCAAGGTCCCTAATCATAGTGTTCACGTGACGTCACACTCCAATGAAAACGCTCCCTTGGAGGGCAAAAAGATGTTAGTTTCCGTTGCCTGCCAACCAATAGGCCTATGCAAGTGACACACTTTTACTTTGAGTTTGTTACTTTTGCGTTGCCAAAATGCTGGATGTTTGTTGTGCTTTCGGATTTACTAATCGGGGAGGAGACAAGCCTGGGCTGTGTTAGCTGAGGGATTCCCCAGAAGTTAAAGGTAACATTACCGCAGTCCAAGAAACGGCAGGGGTGGTTTTTAACATTAGAAATGCGGCAGCGGATGCTGTAACGTTATACGGATCAGATATGCCCAACACTTGCAGTTTGTGTTCATATCTTTCTTTTTCTTAAGTTGAAAGGTGATCCAAATAAAATTTAACTGCTTTTGTGGCGTCTCTACGGGGGGGTGGCGGTGTGAGCCGCTATGTTGGTCCGTTGTTTTGCACTCCAGGTCACCACGTCACGTGACTGAAAACTAATTGATATTGAAGGGATTTTTTTTAGGGCCTGAGCACAAACCGTGTGAGGTCCCTATTGAAACTGAAAGGATTCATTTTTTTATACTTTTTTTAAAATATACATATCAACTTCAAAACCCTTAACACATTGATGAAGCCATGTTGCAAAACATGACTTTGCAGTTAATGGTGTGGTGGTGGCAGTGGCATGGCGGTGGCGTCGCGGCGACTTTAAACTCTTTGCCATGACACAGGAAGTTGTTGAACTTCAGTGTACATGCTCACATCTGCACAAAACTTTACGTGCTTGATAACTGTCCTGTCCCGAACACATTTACATGCCAATGTTCATTTATAGTCACATTGCCAAGTGGTCTGAAGCACAAAGCAAATTCACAGCCTCACCGGCAGAGCTCCAGAATCTGCAACGTGGCTGCCTCACATCCCGACACGCTTCAACTGCGAGGGCCAGCCCAACACTGCTTGCAGCTTTAATATTTCTTTCTTTCTTTTTTCTGCAAAGTAACTTCAATTTTGGGGGCCTAAACATACTCAAAAACTATTTGTATCTAACTGCCCAGGCTCAGCAGTAGCACATGTATAAGCAAGCATGTGTGCTTTGGGAGCAGAGTGAGGAAGCACAGTGAGACAGCAAGGCAGCATCCAAAACACCAGCAAAGGAAAATGTAGAAGCAGAATTTGTGAAAATTGTGTTACAAAACATACATCAATATAGTCCATCACAGTAAGAATGTCCTGTCTCACACAGAACAAAAGATACCAGCTTATTCCACAAAGTCAGGTTATGGTTAAAATAGCATGATCAGCAGAGGGCATGCCTAGGACACAGAGAGGGGAGCAGTGCAGACAAAAAACAGACATCAGTGATTATCCTCGATCAGTATTAATCATTAATCATTCTTAATCATTCTTAATCTTTGTACATTACCTAGATGTGCCTTATTATTATTCTTAGAAGTGCTGTCATGAACACTGAGACTATACACGCCTTGTTCAACTGTTATCTACTGTAGATTTATTACTGCAGGAGAGGCTGCAGGTGTTCAAAATCTGCTGTGACAAGCAATGTTTAGATTAAATATTTAATGCTGAAATATGTGTGCAGGGGGTCTGAAAGATTTTGAGCATTAAACTCATGATTTCCTGCATTCTGGAGACATTTTCTGCTCCAATTTTTTTTTATATGTGGGAAAACCATATAGCATTGTATGTTCTCTTATTGTGCAAATCAACCTTTTCTCAAAGCATTTTTATTTGTTAGTTAACATTTCTTGGTGCAAGCTATTTTTCAGTACATTTTTAACAAATGCTTTCAAAAAGTGATGGGGACGAAATCAGCCATTTCAAAATGTGGTGGGGACATGTCAGTGTTAATGACCCCTATGGGGTCAGTGGACCAGTTTGGGTCAGACAGCAGTGTGGAGCTGTGTGCTCGGGAATTGTGGAGCTGTAGGCTCGTGTTTACTCCCTCAGAGAAGGGAGGTTGTTAAAAGTGTTTCCCTAATTTAAGTGACCAGTGCTTATTCATGCTTGCTTTCTCTTTTAAGGAAGTAGTTTTCTGTTGAGTTTAATATGTCAGTATTAGTTCATTATTAATAAAAAATCTTTATTTTGGTTGCACAGAATCTGTGGAGCATAAATAATTTCTATTAGTATAGGGGTGGTGATGGCGCAATCGGGTGGTGATGGTGCAATGGATAAGATGCCTGCCTTAGGTGTGAGAGACCCAGGTTCAATCCCCCACTGTGACCCACCATTGTGTCCCTGAGCAAGATACGTAACCCCTAGTTGCTCCAGAGGCGTGTGACCTCTGACATATATAGCAATTGTAAGTCGCTTTGGATAAAAGCGCCAGTCAAATGTAATAATGTTCTAACATTAAATTAAAACTAATTTCATAGCCAGGCCTACTGTTGCAGTGCTTCAGAACCTCTAAAATCGCTTTTGGTAGGCTACATCGCCTGAAACTATAATAAATACAATGAAAAGGACACAAGCCTAGGACACAAGGTTGTGAATATTTGTCATAAATCCGCAGACTTGTGACCACAGGAGGATGGAACCTCCGGGGGATGGAAATGACAATCCTGTAACAATTGGGTTGGTAACCGGAGCTAACCCCTGGGCTCTTTATTTACTTCCATACAACAGTGTGTGGGTGTGACCGTTGTATTATTATTCTGTGCATGCAGCTCTCTTTCATGAAACACGTTGAGCACCACCACGACGAAAAGAAGTCGAAAATGGAATAATAAGGACATTTCTATAAAAACAAATCAATATTTTTTAAAATTTGTTTAATAATAATATTACTTGTTGGTCAAGTGTTTGATACCAATGAGAGACTCTATAGCCTAGCTACTCAGAGTATTTGATGACATATCAAATTCCCATATCAGTTAAAGTCAGGATGCTGCTGGGAGGCATTAACTTCCGATGGCCACTTCATCACACTATCAATTTATCTGACACTGCTGTGGGGAGTTTATGCTTCCACAAAGCAATGGGTTAATAATAAACTTATTAGAGGTTTATTCCAAAAAGATATTGTTACAATTCCATACCCTCATATTGGAATAGTATAATGAGAGTGTGCCTTGGGAAAAAGTGTGGTCATTGCAATAAAGTGAGAAAGGTTTTGTTTAAATTGACCCAGCAAAATCTTTCTTTTAAAAGATATAAACTGAATATTGAAACTGAGTATTCTTTCTGTAAAGCTGCAGAGGAAAATGTTTCCCATTTATTTTTGAACTGTTATCACACAGAGAAATTCTGGTCAGACAAGTTGGAGTTCATTCAGGCTCATTTCATTCCGGATGTTTCTTTTTGTTTTAAGGATGTTTTCTTTAGTGTTTTTGATTTCAGGGAGGATGAGAAAGGACTATAGGCCTACTTCATAACAAATCTGTTATTCTACTTGCCAAATACCATATCCACAAATGTAAATTGAGTGGTTTAAACCATTCTTCCCTGTCTTCATGAGTGAACCAGATGCATGGACTCCATAAAATATTTAAAAAACTGCAACGCTCAAAGGACAATTATATTCAACACTTATGACCTCATGGAAGTGACCGATATTGGAACTCAAAAACTCAAGTTGGTGCTTTAACCTGGACCTTTTAATTGGAAAGCCTTAATGAATCCCCCTGGATTATGAAATGTTGCATGTCTTTATATGTTGTATATATCTGCTGACATTTTCAATAAAGTCAATTTTTAAAAAAAATACAGTCCATGCCTGCAACGCAAGAAACAGAGGGCAGAGAGGGAGGGAGTGGGGGATAGTAAGCCCAGTGTCTGTCACATTCTGCCTGTCAGCCATGTTTTAGTTTTGCAGTCAGTTTTGGTCAGCTGATTATCTGTTATTTTGGTCTGTTGTGTTTTGGGGTTCTGTCTTGTCTGTTGTCCTGTTATCTTGTCTCCTTTATCCACTCTGTGTTCTTGATTCTAAAACTGTGTAACAGTTGGTCCATGGTTTCTGTTGGAGTTTTGTTCCTTGTCTTGTGTTCTCTGTTTAGCCTTGTTTATTTCATTGTTTATTCACAGGTTCTGTTTAGCTCACCTTGTACCTGTCTGTATAGTTCTGCATTTTGGTTCTGTGTCTTAGTTTATGTCTGTGTTTAGCGTCCAGTAAACTAGGTTATGTCTGTTACCCCAGTTATCACTCTGCTGCCTGTCTCTCTGTTTTCCCTGCGTTACCTTTTCACCTGTGTTGCTCCCACCCTGCTCGTTAGTCCCTGTGTATATATGCCTGATGTTTCTGTTCAGTCTCTATCTGGTCATTGGAGTGTGTTTATGCTCTGTCATGTTTTTGCCAATTGGGAGTACCTGTGTTCTGTGGAATTTTGGATTACCTGAGTGTTATGGACTTGCTCTGCACCATTCTGTGTTCGCCCTGTGTTTCTGTAAGTCAATAAATCTGAATCTCCGCTCCTGGTGTCATTTGGGTTCATATTCCTACTACTCACTCATTCTGAAAATTCATGACAGTATAGAAAATTACCCAATGGGCTGCTGTCAGTGCTTTATGGGCCAATCATTGATTAGAGATAAATAATTTACGTTCCACCGGCCCCAAAGCTTCATCAGCCCACAAGGCATTTGCCTGGTATGTCAGATTACCAGTCTGATTTCAACTGATTTTGGCCACTTGCGCACTACTGACTGAGCTAAAAAGGCACACAGTAAATGACGGATTATAAATGATAAACTGACTATGCTCTGGCCCGTCATCTAATGACTTGGTCCAATGCCAGACTTATTTGCCGACCCCTGATCTAGACCATAGTCTTTGTGCCATAGTCCCAATAATTCCAGTAGAACCATGGCTCAGGATGGGCGGTCATCTGCCTTGACCGGTTGGGGGCGAGAGAGAGAGGAAGAGAGAGAGAGCTACAGTAGTGGTACAGAAAATGTATAATAGTACTAATGATCATAGTTATATTACTGATAATAATAATAGGACTAGTAATAATTGTAGCAGCAGATGTTGCGGAGGAGAAGAAGGGCAGAGCCAGACCCCACAACTCAAGTTAGTAGTCGGTCTAGATCGGGACGGATGTTGCTGACGTACTGCGGTAAGCGTGTTGACTCATTTCCGTTTCCGGTGCTTGTGTGTTGGTACCGTGTTGTGCTGCTCTCGCTAAATACCAGTTACATTTGTTAGATTACAGCAGCCAACTGTCCACTAAACACTTATTCTTACAGTAATTTTGCCTAAGCACTCACAGTTCTTTCCATCTTTTAGTGACTGCTGTTCAATCTCATAGTTGTTCAAAAGTTTTGGTAGCTGACACTACAGTACTTTAGATTAGCCGTTAGCGACTTTAGCTTAGCAGCTAGCGATGGCTTCTCCTTCTCCCTCTCTCTCTCCTACTTTCTCCTGCTCGGTGTGTCAGATGTTCAGTTACTCCTCTGCCTCCTTTAGCGGAAATGGTACGTGTAACAAGTGTAGTTTATTTTTAGACATGGAGGCGAGGCTCAGTGATTTAGAAGTCCGGCTCCGCACCTTGGTAGATCAGTCTTTAGCTACTGTAGCTAGCCAGTCCCTGTGGTAGCCACCCCCGGCATCTCCTGTGCAGCCAGGAAGGGGTGGCTGGGTGACTGTCCGAAGGAGGAATAGTCGTAAGCATTCAAAGTCCACGGGTCATCACCAACCTGTTCACGTTTCTAACAGATTTTCCCCACTCAGCGACACAGCTCCATTTTGAGAAACGTGAAGTTAGCGAAGCCAGCGGCCATAGTTAAGTGCATCCCTGGGGCCAGAGCAGGCGACATTTGAAACTGCTGGCTAAGGATAAACGTAAATACAGTAAGATTGTTCTTCACTTTGGCGGTAATGACTCCCGGTTACGCCAATCGGAGGTCACTAAGATAAATGTTGGGCCAGTGTGTACATATGCAAAAACAATGTCGGACACCGTAGTTTTCTCTGGGCCCCTGCCAAATCTGACCAGCGATGACATGTATGCCGCATGTCGTCATTCCCCCGCTGGTTGTCGAGGTGGTGTCCAGCAAATGATGTGGGCTTTGTAGATCATTGGCAGACTTTCTGGGGAAGACCTGGTCTGATCCGGAGAGACGGCATTTCTAGAAATCTGGCCAAGTTTATTAGTGGACCAAATCCATGACAACCCAGAGTTGCCGTCTAATACACTTCTCTGCTCCTCCATTTCAGGAGTTACTTAGTGGAAATCCTATAGTGACGTGTCTGCCCCCCGACCATCGAAATTATTTAAATCAAAGGTAAACAGAAGAGGAGCTGTGCATAAAAACCTCATAAAAATTAAAACCACAAGAGCAATAGTGCAAACTAATAGGAAAATTAAATGTGGACTCTTAAACATCAGATCTCTCTCTTCTAAAGGTGTAGTAGTAAATGAACTTATATCAGATTATGATATTGATTTATTTTGTCTTACTGAAACCTGGCTGGGTGATGGAGAATATGTTAGCCTAAATGAATCAACCCCTCCCAGTCATTAAAACTCACATTCCTCGAGGCACAGGCCGAGGAGGTGGAGTTGCAGCTATCATTGACTACTAATCAGTTCTAAACCTAAACTAAACTATAACACATTTGAAAGTCTTGTTCTTAGTCTTTCGCACCCAAGTTGGAAATCACTGCAACCAATTATTTTCGTTATAGTGTACCGAGTTCCTGGCCCGTATTCTGAATTCTTATCTGAATTTGCAGAGTTTTTGTCAACTTTAGTCCTTAAAATGGACAAAGTTATTATTGTAGGGGATTTTAATATTCATGTGGACGTTGAGAATGACAGCTTTAGTACTGCGTATATCTCTCTGTTAGATTCCATTGGCTTCTCTCAGAGTGTTCATGAACCGATTCACTGTTTTAACCACACCCTCGACCTTGTTTTGGTATATGGTATTGAAATTGAACATTTAGTGGTGTTCCCACAGAATCCGTTTTTATCCGACCACTGTTTAATAACGTTTGAGTTTGTATTCCTGAACTACACGCCATTGGGAAAAAATTTCTATACAAGATGTCTGTCTGATAGTGCTGTAGCTAAATTTAAGGATGCGATTCCATCAGCTCTATATTCATTATCAAGTCACAAAGTAACAGAGGACTCCTATGCTAATTTCAGTCCCTCCCAAATCGATCATCTTGTTGATAGTGCTGCAGGCTTGCTGCGAATGACACTCGACTCTGTAGCCCCTCTAAAAAAGAAAATAATAAAACGAAGACGGTTAGCTCCATGGTATAATACTGAAACTCGCAAATTAAAGCAAATATCACGGAAACTTGAGAGGAATTGGCGTTCCACCAAACTGGAAAATGCTCATTTAATTTGGCAAGATAGTCTTAAAACTTATAGGAAGGCCAGAGCAGCGTACTACTCGTCATTAATAGAGGAAAAGAGGAACAACCCCAGGTTTCTTTTCAGCACTGTAGCCAGGCTGACAGAGAGTCACAGCTCTATTGAGCCAAGTATTCCCATAGCTCTCAGTAGTTACGACTTCATGAGCTTCTTTAATGATAAAATTCTAACTATTAGAAACAAAATTCACCAAGACCTGCCCTCAACTGGCACCGACTTACTCAGGAACCTTAGAAACAGCTGTAATACCAGATATATGTTTAGACTGTTTTGCTTCCCTCAATCTTTACCAACTAACTTCAATAATTTCTTCATCTAAACCATCGGAAAATTACTAACGACCTCCTTATTGCATCAGACAAAGGACTTGTCTGTACTGGTTTTATTAGATCTTAGTGCTGCATTTGATACCATTGACCATCAGATCCTATTACAGAGACTGGAACATTTCATTGGCATTAAAGGAACCGCTCTAAGCTGGTTTAAGTCCTATTTATCAGATCGATTTCAGTTTTTACATGTTAACGATGAGTCCTCCATGCACGCCAAAGTTAGTCATGGAGTTCCTCAAGGATCTGTCCTCGGACCAATCCTCTTCACTTTATATATGCTTCCTTTAGGCAATATTATCAGGAAATATTCCATAAACTTTCATTGTTATGCAGATGATACTCAGTTATATCTATCGATCAAGCCAGATGAAACTCATCAGTTAGCTAAACTTCAAATGTGCCTTCAGGATGTTAAAACCTGGATGACCTGTAATTTTCTAATGTTAAACTCAGATAAAACTGAAGTTATTGTTCTGGTGCCCAAGCACCTCCGTGACGCATTATCTAAAGATAAAGTTTCCCTTGATGGCATCGCCCTGGCCTCCAGCACCACTGTGAGGAATCTGGGAGTTATCTTTGATCAGGACATGTTGTTTAAGTCTCACATTAAGCAAATTTCAAGGACCGCCTGTTTTTCACCTACGTAATATTGCAAAAATCAGGAACATCCTGTCTAAAAGTGATGCAGAAAAACTAGTCCATGCATTTGTTACTTCTAGGCTGGATTACTGCAATTCCTTATTGTCAGGCTGCTCAAAAAAGTCCATTAAGACTCTTCAGCTGATCCAGAATGCTGCAGCACGTGTTCTGACAGGAACCAGGAAAAGAGATCATATTTCTCCTGTCTTAGCTTCTCTGCATTGGGTTCCAGTAAAATCCAGAATAGAAAAATCATTCTTCTTACCTACAAAGCTCTTAATGGTCAGGCACCATCTTATCTTAAAGAGCTCATAGTACCTTACTACCCCACCAGAGCACTGTGCTCCCAGAATGCAGGGTTACTTGTGGTTCCTAGAGTCTCCAAAAGTAGACTAGGAGCCAGAGCGTTCGGCTATCAAGCTCCTCTCCTGTGGAACCAGGTTCCAGTTTGTGTTCAGGAGGCAGACACCATCTCCACATTTAAGAGTAGGCTTAAGACTTTCCTCTTTGATAAAGCTTATAGTTAGGGCTGGCTCAGGTGAGTCCTGAACCATCCCTTAGTTATGCTGCTATAGGCCTAGACTGCCGGCGGATTTCCTATGATGCACTGAGCTCCTCTCTCCTCTATTTCCTCTCCCTCTGTATGCAAACTCATCCCATTATTGCATGTTACTAACACAACTTCTCCCCTTTCCGGTAGTCTTGTGCTTTCTCGTCCCTCTCCTCTCTCCTCCTATCACTTCCTGCAGGTGTTTCTGGCTCTGGAGCTGTGGAGTCTGAATCTGTGGCTGCGGGTCACCTGCTGCCCCTGTGTTCCTGCTTGACACCCTCTGCTACAACTATTGTTACTAGTCCTATTGTTATTATTGTTATTATAATCATTAACATTATGATTGTTATCATTAACACTACTATGCATATCTATACCATTTTTCATTTAGTCTATAGCAACATCACTTTTACTGTCTGTACCTCTGTGTGTATATTGTGTAGGCTGCCTCCCTCCCCTCTCTCTCCTTCCATCCCTCTCTCTCTCTCTCTGTTCCTCTCTCTCTCTCTCTCTCTCTCTCTCTCTCCTTCACCCCAACCGGTCGAGGCACATGGCCGCCCACCCTGAGCCATGGTTCTGCTCGAGGTTTCTGCCTCTTAAAAGGAAGTTTTTCCTTGCCTCTGTCGCCCAGTGCTGCTCTTGGTGGGAATCTGTAAATAACATCACAGAGTATGGTCTAGACCTGCTCTTTTATGAAAAGTGCTGTGAGATAACTTGTTGTGATTTGGTGCTATATAAATAAAATTGAATTTAATTGAATTGAACTCCAGAACCAGAAACATCTGCAGAAAGCAACAGAGAGAGAGAGGGGAGAGGGATAGAAAGCACAAGATTATGGAAGAGAGAAGAAGTGAAGTTAGTAACATGCATTTATGGGAAGAGGTTGAATACAGAAGAAAATAAAAATCTTTCTAATAAATGCAGAAAGTTGTTTGTGGTCCTTTTGTTGTTCAGACCTACAGTGAACACAGACTTTTAACTAGAATCAAAAAACAAATCAAAGATAAAACAGTGTAATCTGTAATCTGTCTTCCCTTCGGCATGAAAACACTTCCAAGTTCTTGTGTATCCCATCCCATTGTGTAGGCCTATGGTGCCCTCGGTCATGGCTCCTCAGAGATCAAGATTCAAGACCAAAACCTCGATCCACAAGAACAGTTTCTTCCAACTCCAGCTGGCCTCTCTAAAAAGGCAAATTCATAGGCTATGTATAAAAGCTACATGTTAATAAGCCCGATTCTGAAATAAAATAAATAACAGGCTTATAGACTGTATAAACCAACGCCTTTGATGCCTGGACGCCTAATTATACAGTTCCTGTTTCATCCCGATAGGGGCGCTACTCTGCCACGCCGCCTTAATGTCTTCCGGTACAAAGCCTTCATTGCCCCGCTTCGTTCATCCAACAGTCCTTCCGGTTTGACCGACATCGCAGATAGCAGGTAGGATTTAATGTGTACAACCATGAACTAAAATCTACGTATTATCTCTGCCATCCATCGATTTTAACCAAAGAATTCGACACTACACCAATCTTTGGACTTCACGTAACAACTATGTCTATTCATGTACCACAGAAATAAATGAAACGTGTATTTTAGTCTCTTCGGTTAACACAATGTAGCTACTGATAAGCTCCTGAATTCTGTAACGTTACTTATTGTTTGCAAGCAGCAACCGCACACATTTCAGCACGACAACTATGGATATTGTTGAGCGTCTGTGTTGGATATAGTTTAGGCCTATATAAAGTCATGTTCTATCGCTTCATGTCCGGTTTGAAGGCTTTCCACCCGCGGTTGAATCACTAACGTTACCGCGTCTCTGCTTGGGGGATGTGACATCTTCACTTACATTTACAAACTTTGCACTTGAGTTGATGATTGTGTGTGTTGTCTTCTGCAGATATGGCTATTCGCTACCCCATGGCCGTTGGCCTTAATAAAGGCCATCCTGTCACCAAAAATATAACTGCTCCAAAACACAGCCGCCGACGCGGGGTGAGTATCTGCTGTTGACTAGTTTTCCTTCCAGCTACTCTCAGGTAGATAAGTTATCTGCTCTCATGGCTGTAAACCACTCTTCATTTTCAATAGATTGTGATATTCAATGACCAGATTTTAGAAAAGATGTATTCAGATGTACACGAAATGCACATAGCTTAAGTTTGCACGATTAATTTAATCGCAATCGTCGTCACGTGGGATAATTACCTAACCGCAAAACGGGTGCGATTTAATAAAACAAAGTGTGTGTGACGCTGACTTCTCTTTGTACCTGCAGTCTACTCATTATCCACGCTCACACTGGGCTCTCGCATGTGCCTCTAAAAACAGGTAGACCTATGTGCAATCAGAAAAAATGTTAATGAGTGTGACCCCCTCCCTGACCCACTACTACTCGTTTAAAATATCGGATTCGCTCTGTGACAGACAAAGCGACATCGTTGGCAGTTGAAGCGGTAAGACAGAAGAAAAGTATAGTATCAGATTCTGTGACTAAACCCAAACGATGATGTTTTCCTAACCATAACAAAGTACTTTTGGTGCCCAAACCTAACCAAATTGCAACCGCTTCAAGTCGTCAACAAAGCCTCTGGTGCTTAACTTCCCATTTGGGTCACAGAATCTGATGGGTCACACATTTTCATGTCACACCAGAGCTTTATCGCAGCCATTATAGTCCATGCTTTTGAGTTCACCAGATGCGGATCCCAGAAGCAGCTATCCGCTCCACAGAGAATAGGGTTGTGTTCAAAACGGAAGGCAGCTGCCTCTCTACAATAATACAATAATAGACAGCTGCCTCAGAAGGCATCACTTTAAAATGAAGGCATCTGTTACCAGTGGTTTCAAACAGCCTTCTAGGGCAGCACTTACAGCAACGCATGATGTCAGCAAGCTTTGCGTCTGTTCTGGCTGTCAGAGAGAGACTTAGCATCAGTTAACTAGCTATTGAAAAGTCAAATAGCTAACAGGCACCTCAGAAATCATACTGGACAAAGTTGGTTGCATACATTCTTTTTTCTAATATGATCAGTGCGTAGTTCTCGCTAGCTTTTCAAAAATCGAAGCGAGAAAACTACTAAAACTTTTTTAAAAAATGATATTTGTGTACGAATTTGACTTGTCGCCATCTTGACCAGTTTTCGAAAGCTACAGGCCGCAGCTACGCTGGTTTGAGTAATAGTCAGCATCAAGTCACTATTGATGCTGCCTTCAAAACTGTCCATTACTGGGGCAGTGTGAACGCATCTTACGTGACAGGAAGAAATCGTTCGAGCCATTTCGAACAGCACTCGATGCCTCACTGTCCTTTTGGACATCTGAGACAGCAGTTTAGCCAGTTTCGAACACAGCCTATGTAGCCGGTCTATTTTTGCTGCTAGCTGCGTCAAGCGGCACAGAGCAGATCAAACCAGGCAGGAAGAGAATCAGGTCAATTTTCAAATAAAACACCCTGTGGAGAATCCCAATTGTAAAACGACAGTTGAAACAGACACCATTTAACTACGTAGCCTACTTAATCATAGTAGAAGCACAAAAAGCAAACACTGATTACCAAATCAGCAAAATCTAAACATCAGCAAAATCAGGCAGGCAAAATGCTCTGATTCTGAGGTGCTCGTAGACTCATAGTACCATTTGTTCCATTATAATCAAATTGCAATATTTTCCACAATAATCGCAATGACTTTCTCCAAACCGTGCAGCCCTAATAACCATGCATTTTTACTTTTGCCTTGGTGCCTGCATTTTGCAATTACACCACATAGTCTTTTTAAGGTAATCTGGTGCAGATTACCTTATAGTTCTGATGAAAAATCTCTTCCACTGCTAGAAGGCAGATTTATTTGTCACATTACAACATGAAGCCATTTTAGACCGTAATTAACATGGTATGTGGATCACATTGTCATAAGCATTCTTTTTCAGTGTTGGCAATATACTACAAAGGTGTGATTTATATTTATGACAACCTTAATTGTTCTGAATTTCAGATAAAGTGGATCATGTTTAAATCGTTGTCTTGATGTATAATGTGTCTTCTGCAGCGTCTGACCAAACACAGCAAGTTTGTTCGAGACATGATCCGTGAAGTGTGTGGTTTTGCTCCATATGAGAGGCGTGCCATGGAGCTGTTGAAGGTGTCAAAGGACAAGAGAGCCCTCAAGTTTATCAAGAAGAGAGTGAGTTTGGATTCCTGTTGGCAGAGCTCTTTAACATTGCATACCAGTGTACACCACAGGTCAAAGGTTTTAGAACATCCCCATGTTTAAGTAGCTCAACTCCAGTGACAAACCTTAAATGGCACAAAAGTAAGCAGAAAACTGCCAAAGTTAAACAGTGTTCACGTCACCAAAACGGAGACTTTCAGATTTAACAATAAAATGAAGATGTTTTGTTCATTATTTAACTGTAGGATCAACCAATGACTAGCTGCTGTCTTCCTTCATGCTTGCTCTGCAGCCTGGTGGTGCAGCAGCAGAAACTTCTATCTCTTCCGAGAAGGCAGCAGGGTGAACAGGCTGTGGCTCTAACCCAGGGGTCGGCAGTATTGTTTGTGCTCTGCAGACACCTCACCAATATAACTGCTGCTTGGGAGATGGGTACCAATCTTCTGAGCAGTTTTAATCAACTGCTACAGAGCCCTGTAGAGGATGCTTTCTATTGCTCCTCTGTAGCAGCGGACAAGAACTTGGTGTGGGAATTTGGCTTTCTTAAGCTTCCTCAAGAAATGCAGTCATTTCTGAGCTTTCTTCACCAGCATGGAGATGTGAGATGTCAGGTTCTGTGATGCTGATTCCCAAGAACCTGAAACTATTAATCTGCTCCACTGATGTAGACAGGAGTGTCTACAGTAGGAGATTATCCTTTTCCCTAAAACCTTAGCATTATAGTTGAATAATTGACACTTGTTTAAACTTGACTTTTGTATCCCTAAACTTTGTTCTTAAATCACACACAGTTCAGTGTCATGCAAACAAGACAGTAGGCTACGCCTGTCACACTAACATTACCTCTAACTGCAAATTTAAACCAGCGTACCTTGATTCTTTCAGTGCTTACAGTTGACTGGGATGCAGCAGCCTGTGTCGGTGATTTGTCTCGTTTGACGTCTTCCATACGTTTGTGCCACACTTCTCCATGTTTTGTGGTCAAGAAGTGTTTGTCAGTAGACTACTTGCTTTTGTTTGACCACAATACTGCAAAATGTGTGTGAACAAAGATCTGGTTCCTGTTCTGTCCTTTTTTTTTTTTTTTTTAAATTTTATTATTTTGTAGCCAAATGTGAGACGTTGGTATCACACATGTCTGCTGTGTCTTCTAAACAAGTGAGTTTACTGACGTATGTCAACACTTTGCGGGAAACTACGCTGATGGGTCAAATTTGCAGAAAAGTTGAGGTGATTGGTGAAAATTGCAATGTCATGCTATTTCATGGGATTTGTTGAATTTGTGTTAATAGTTGATAGAAACGCATTTCTACAGTAAACATGTTGGAACAGCCTGTTAATACACCCTCAGAAGTTTTATATAATATTGCAACTAAAATGGCCGTTAAGGAAGGAAAACTAGTCATCAGTTATTCCTACAGTGAAATAATGAACAAAACTCTTAACTCCACTTCTATTAATTTTATATCTGAAAATGTTTGTTTTGGTGATGCAAATGTTTTTAACTTTGGCAGTTTGCTTACTTTTGTACCTTTTTTTGGTTTTTCAGTTACACTTCACTTACAAAACCGTGGCAGTGGAAAATAGACTTGATTAAGCTTTATACGGAGTCACATGGACACAAACCCTTTTTTTTTTTTTTTTTTTTTTTTTTTAATATAGCTTGATTGTGTCTTTCTATCTGTATGTCCAGAGTTGTACTCGTACATAGTTGTATTCATCTAGCCCCCACAGATGTTGAATTCAGGGCTCCAGACTGCGACAGTATTAGACAGGGTACTGCAAATAAATGGAACCCCAGGTGTTATACGTAGCCCACTGCTTAAAGCAAAGCACATTATTTCTGTAATTGACTATTACTACTAAAGCATTTATCCTTAATGCAGTTAAAATTTTAAAAATATATGTTGTATGGAGATTTAAGTGGTGTCTTCCTTCCCCAGATTGGCACTCACATTCGGGCCAAGAGAAAGAGAGAGGAGCTGAGCAACGTACTGGCTGCCATGAGGAAGGCTGCCGCCAAGAAGGACTAATCTGTCAATAAAAGTTTGCAAAACTACAAACTCCAGACTGTGCATGATGTATTTGTTTCCAAAACATCATATTTGAAAATGTTCTTTTTGTATTTGCATAAAAATATTCATTAGTTTGTTAATGGCGTGTATTGCAATGATTGAATCACAGGACTTCTGTAAAATATGGTCATGTTTTGGCAGAAAATTAGCGTCATATCAGCTCCTTGTCAGTTTATCAGTAATGGGGGGGGGGGGACAATATTGAAAGTACCATCAGGGCAGTCAAGATAGTCAGCATGTTGGATGAGTGGTCACCTCATAGGTTGTGGGTCCTGGGCTCAGATTCATGGTCTGCTCCAAATCTGTAACCCAGGGGTCGGAAACCTTTTCTGCGATGAGTGTCAATATACAAAGATGAAGGCATCCAGGGTCTTTCTCATTTCCACCTACTCGATCCTTGTCTCCTCGCGGCGCGTGATAGTCCCTCCCACCCGAGATGCAAGCGAGAGGAGTCGAGGAAACGGGCATTTAACGAGATGTCCTTTCCTCGGAGCCGTCATTTTAAAGCAACGTCAATTAAATGACGTGTTGCACAGCTGCATCATCTGTCCACTGTTAGAGCTCTGATCTCTGTCAGAGCAGCCTTTAGCCCTAAAGGCTACAGATCATTTCTTCACAATCCAGAAACATTTCGAGGTTCCAATAAACATTATAGCATCTGTTTAAAAACTGCAAACCGCAGCCTGATCATTCCCAAAGCTAGTACTACTTTTGTGGTGCGCCTTTTTCTTTAAACAAGAGATCATTTTCATCATCAGTCGCTTTACAAAATGACAGTAAAATCACATCTAGCCCCAATTGGGCAGACTACATGGGCACTACTATTATATGGTCTGAATGCTCTGCTTGATATTACAGCCTATAATTTCACTTCAGCAGCTCTTTGCACTGTTTTGTCACGATATGTCCCTGATGGGTGTCTCAGCTAAAAATAACCTGTGTTGGTAAAAAGGTGAATACTTATCCTATGAATGACACAAGCCATGTGTTTCTCTCAGTGTAACAGGAAATAATCATACAAATGGGTTGTGCAAGGCAACAGTCATGTAGACATACCGCCAATAAACAACACCTGCTGATGCAACTCTGCTGCAAACCAACAGAAAACAATCTACCACAAAACCATTTCGGTCCACAACTAACAACATAGTCTAGCATGAATTTCAAGTTCAAAAGCATTATCATAAAAGCAACAATCATAATAAATGAGCCAAACAGCAGCCAAAAAAACAATTTAAATCAGTTCAGCCACAATAAACAAAACAATGCCCGATTAATATAGACTGCACTATACTGCAATTTCACCAAAAATGTGAACCCTTGTCAAACCTGTTTAAAGATCCTTCTTATTTTACAGGTAGGTATTTTTCACACTTCCTTTTGGTTTGATTTACAAAATAACCTTTTTGACAAAGACATACTAACAAAGCTAAAGGACTGTTTTTTAAGTACAAACCTCTCAGCTGACATTACATAATTAAGTTGATTAATATCTTGGATAAATATATATCCATATAATTATATTGCTTAAAAGATTACCCTACTTTTATATTTTTGTGTAAAAATGTATTCTTGTACTTTCAAGTATTTTTCCAGCAACACTTTTAATGACAAAAAAGGCTGGAACATGTAGGGCTATACTCCTTGTATTGTCCAACGAAGGTTAAAATCAAGGGCAACTGGACTTGGTTCAACAAAGTCCAGTTGCCCTTGATTTTAACCTTCGTTGGATAACAATGACCTGGATGACTGAGAATCTTCATAGACGCTCCTTGTATTGAAAACAATCTCTGGTTCCCCACTCCAGTCCAGTTGGTGGCGGTAATCCACCTCTTGGCTAGTTTGGCAACTGCCAATAAAAAAAAGAAGAAGTAGTTCAACTTCAAGCCTGACGGCTTATCCACGACGTTGAGCACTGGCGACGGAGTAGCCACATATATCCACATATGGGACGCTTTATACTGACGTGTCGACGCTGTGTCGAGATCATAGACAGTATATTACTGGACTGAAGCCACCCCGCTGATTTGAATGGAGAGCAGTGGAGCCAGTTTTGGACCAATATTTTTTATTTTATTATTATTGTATTATTTTATTGAAATTGAAAGCACAAAACAGTCAGGGGCTGCTATATAAGAAGACAACATACATAAATAATAACAAAGGAAGGACATTGCGAAATAAAAACTAAATAAAAATCAGAGATTCAAAGTAATATCTCATCTGTCCAACACACAGTTAGATTTGCCTTCTTGTTCTTAATGGTTATAATTGTGGTGCTATACTGATGCAGTTCTTGGAGAAAGTGCCCAAAGTGTGGTTTGGAGTCAGACCATTTTTTCTTGTGGATGTGGAATTTCCCCAATACTATTACCAACTGTACAAAAAGAATTACATCTTTTTCCTTCTCGTTTCTTTCAAAACATATAAAAAAATGTCCTTTTCCTGAAGTTGAAACGTTTGTCCAGTTTTCCTTTTCATATAAAGTTCATATAAATGGTTGGATCCTTGAGACCTCACTAACCAAACCTCTAAGAAGTTGCAGCACCCTCCTTGGCACAGCATCAGAAACCACTGCATATTCTTTTGGCGTAACTGGTAAACTGAATTCAGCGAGGAATTCCTGATAAGTTAGTAACTGCCCTTCAGCACTGACAAGCTGTTTAACTAATACAATACCATTGGCACCCCATATCTCATAAAATAGTAATTTATTTTTATATTGAATATTCTGTTGTTCAAAATGCAGTAATTAGTTGGTAAAAAATTATGCTTGTAAATTAACTTCCAGGCCAGCAGAGCTTGTTTATGAAAATTTGATAACTTTACAGGTAATTTTTTAATTTTATAGTCACATTTTAATACAAATTCAATTCCACCCATTAAATTAAATATATTTTTAGGGAAGGTGTTCCACATATTATCTTTTTCCGGAATTAACTTATTTAGCCATTTAATTTTCAAAGTATTGTTTAAAGTTTCAAAACTTAAGACCTCCAGACCTCCATTTCTTTTTGTGTTACATAAGATATCTTTAAATAATGATATTTATTCCTCCATATGAAATTAACTAGGATTGCATCAATTTTTTGTATATTACACTAGGCATTTCCAATGATAAGGAGACATAAACAGATCTGCATATTCCCTCAGCTTTAGAAAGTAGAACTCTACCGTTCAATGAAAGATCTCTCATCAACCACATGTTTGAACCTTCTCTTTATTTGTTCAATTATAGGGTTGAAGTTTTGATTACTATGGAGTTTCTCATTCTTACCTATGACTACACCTAGGTATGTAACTGTGTTCTTTACAGGTATACTGTCTACTCCTGATTGGTCACATTCTTTAAGTGGTAATAATACAGATTTGTTCAGGTTCATTTTTAAGCCGGAAACAATAGAAAAATCCTCAATACAACTAATTGCTTTGATCACTTCCTCTTTATTTGACAGAAAAATAGTTGTATCATCTGCCAGTTGAGATCATTTAAATTCTCTATTTAAGGACACTATACCTTGAAACAAAACAGAAAGGGGCTAAGGGGACAACCTTGTCTTATCCCACGACCAATATCAAATCTAGGGGGTACGTTATCGTACCATGTGCTAACTTAACTGAGCTGTTGCACCCTTTATAAAGTGTTTTGGCAGCATTTAGAAATTGGTTTCCAAATCCAAAGCATTTAATTACTAAATTGGTGGCTTATTGTGTCAAATGCTTTATAAAAGTCAACAAATAAAATAAAACTATTGTCCACTATATATTCATTATAATCAATCATGTCCAGAATTAACCGTATGTTGTTGCATATATTCCTTCCGGGCATGAATCACAATTGTTCTTCATTGATAATATTATCCAATCCAAGATCAAAGCAAATATATCTTGGCATCATTATTTAATAGACTAATTGGCCTCCAATTCTCAATACTTAATTTATCTTTTTTTGGTTTGGTTTGGTTTGGTTAATAAGACCTTGACGCAGAGTAGGTGGTAGCTCCTTTTTCTTTGGCTTCTTCAAATACAGACACTAAAATGGGGCTACGGTCTTAATAAAGACTTTATAAAATTCACTTATCAATCCATCATTCACAGGAGATTTATTTTCTTTAAGAGAGTCACCTCATTTCATGAGGTGAAATGACAAGATCATTTTTTTATAAAACACAATGTTGTTTAAGCTGAAGGTTATCTTTACTCATTTGGCATCTTGCTTGTGTATTTAAATAACATTTATTTTAATTATGCCTGCAGCCCAATGCCACAGTTAGTAAGATTTTTTTTTATTTCTAAGTGTTATGTATTCCAATAACACCAAAAGAATTAAAATGATTTATTGGCTTGTGACAAATAAACAAATTATTAATGAAACTATGTCCCTCTCCCTTGTGCAGTCATTTATTCTAAATATATACAAGTAGCATAGAAAGTTAGTTAGTTTCCTTTGCTGTTGCCTGCTCCTGTGATAAACCTATTGAATACTAAAGAAGACCATGGTCTCTGTGTGAACTGATTATTTTGTAGAAAAATAAAAATGTTGAATATTACACAATGCATGAGTGTGAGGGAATGAAATAAATTGGAAGGAAGTTAGAGTTGGGTTAATATATTTAATAATCACAAGGAGTATCTGCATATGCATTCAGGAGGATTTTGAAAAATCATTTTCTATGCATGAAAACAATTGTATTCCTATTTCTACTGTGCAAAGTTTTCACTAAGCTTTGTGCAAAACAGGGCTCAGGAGCAACCAACACAACTTGTATAGTGCTTTTCTAATTTTCTGACCACTTGAAGTGCTTCACACTACATGTCACATTCTCACACTGAGGGCAGAGGCTGCCACGTAAGGTGCCCACTACTCATCAGAAAGAAAGGAGTTTGGAATCTTGCCCAAGGACACTTTGACATGCAGGCTGGGGAAAGCGTGGGATTGAACCGCAGATCTTCTGATTAATCAGTGACCAGCTCTACCTCTAAACCCATGCTGTTCCGCATACTCTAAACTCTTAAAAAGCATTGTTATGCAGGATACCAACAAGAATTGAATTAACATCATATGGCTTTCACTGAAAACAGCAACTACGGTCATTCTTCTGCTGAGCTTAAACACTCATCAGCATCATATTACAACGTATGTCAGGTTCTGTTCCAGTCAAATATTGACACGGATGTACTGTACTCCTTGAAGTCAGGGTCATTGGTGCCTTTAACTAACAAAAAAAATTGTGTACTTGCACTTAAAAACCAATATCAGCAGCACTGTAGAAAGCCTCATACAATACAGTAAATACCATTTGGCACTTATCGTTAGTCAAGGGAAATAAACAATGACCTGTAGGACCACATCAAAAGAAGAGTACAGCACTGCTTAATATTTTCCATGTGTAAAGGCAGTAAATGTGATGTTTTGCAGGTGACAAACTTCACACAGAAAATGACCTGAGGGATTATTTGATGTTGCGTAAAATGCGACGAGCGTGGCTGGTTTTGATGGCAGCCAGAGCGGCCTCCAGTGTGGAAATGAGATGCAGGAGGGTGCTGGGGTCTGTCTGGAGAACCCTGCTGCTGTGGTCACTGCGGCTGTCACAACCTTTCGTCAATAGTAGACGCATTGTCAGCGTGGGAATGACCTGCTGACGGACTGAACGGCTCGCCAACTGGCAGGAACAAGTGAGGGAAACCACAACAAGGAGTGACAGAGAAACAATGGGGAAAAGTTAAAAGCTGAATATTGATAAACGTAACATTTACACCTCTAAGTGCTAAAAACACTAAATGTATGAGCACAGGTTATACTTATAAACCAGTGTATGCAGGTTTTTTTCAGTTTGCAGTGTAGCCTGTCTTACACATTTCATACCTGCATGCTCATAAGATGGTCACATGGTGTAAAGTGACACACTGACTGATGGTTCTAATCTTGATAATTAATCTATCCATTTGAATACACAGTAGTTGAATAATAATGTCTAGATTATCCAGCATACACACACACACCTGTACATCCAATCTCCATTCCAGGTTGTGGTAGGTCGGCAGATTGGAGGGCAACTGATTCAGGATGCTGCGGATCTGACTGTGGTGCTCCAGGTAGAGCTGCAACAAAAGCAACAATGAGCTGGAGTGCAGTGAAGTCAAACACATTGGCTCATGTAAAGTGTTCACTGCTCAAATCATCTCAGATAAATAAAACAGACAAAGAGTCACCTGCAAGAGGGTCTGATTGAGCTCTTCACCAAACCCCAAAACCAACACAGAGTCCAGGAAATCCACTTCAGAGAGCTACACACACACACACACACACACACACACACACTTGACGTCAATATTTGAATGTATGCCACAGCTACTGAAATATCTGTCTCACTAGTTTTTGCTGTTTTAGTGTTTTGTGATGACACATGGTGCACAGAAAAAACACTAATCATCACTAAATGTTACAGACATGTTATAGGTGGAAAAGGACAGGTAGAAGTATTGCATTCTGAGTCCAAGTTATGTGACAAGTAACGGCAATTCTGCTGTTAAAGTAAAAACTGAAGGGGGAAATCTATTATCCTGGACACACACCTGTACACCTAGCCTCGGCTCAAAGTTATGGTAATTGACCCTTTGCTAAGCCATGCCCCAAACACGCGGCTGGCCAATCACAGCAGAGTATAGGTCATGCTCTAACTGAGGTCCCACACTTTCATGGCTGCGCTCCATTGACTCCATGTAAAAGGAGTCGTTTTCTAGCTTTCTTCTGCCGTATTTTCCAAGATCTGGTCAAACGCTGTTCCTGGGGAACTTGTAATAATTACAGCTGCTATCCAGAGAGGTTAAAAGGAGATGTAAGATTTATTCTCTTTCCAAAACCTAAAACAAATCCAGAAAAATGTAGGCTTTGGATTGTTCCTAATGTAATGTTACTACTGAATGTAAAGTTATATAGCCCTACTGTTCTGCTTTTTAATGATTGTAATAGTTAACAGAGGCCTACCCAGCTGTACAGGAGCAGTGTTTATCCTACATATCGTTGTCCTCTTTCTCAATAGTCAGGTGATATGGTGGTTCACTTTTACTCTGTGATCATAAGGCTTTAGCTTCTATCATTATTTTTTCATGTCAGTTTGAATACAACCTTCAAATGCACTGTCTGCTTCTTTCTGAGATAGTTTTTCCAAAAAATTTGACAATATTTCTCCTGGGAGCGCAATAATAAACAGTGGCAGCGCCGTAATAAAACTCTGTCAGGTCCAACAGTTTGTCGGACTTAGCAGCAGTAACTACATACATTATACACATACATATATATATATATATA